>NW_024962273.1:10034900-10035153 GCF_019238085.1 Lagopus leucura | reverse complement strand
AAATGGAATTTTTGCTACTGATGTCCCTTGGGGCAGGATCAGGGCGTTATCTCTTCTGCAAATAACTCAGGCCATTAGAACTGCAGACATCAGATTATTTCCAATTCTTTATACAATTTATTTAAGCCCCTGATTTTACCAGGTAGAAGTCTGCCATGTAAATACTCCCACTGGCTCAGGGCCACACGATAACTTCACTGAAGCACTTCTGTAGCTCATTTGGTCTATATGCGGAGTGAAGTCTTACTCAGCC
>NW_024962273.1:9714599-10034800 GCF_019238085.1 Lagopus leucura | reverse complement strand
TTTTTTTTTTTCCTTTCTAAGCTGAATCAGCTTGAGAATGGGGAAAGAAAAAAGATAGTCTCATTATTTTTCTCAGGTTTCTAACCAATTACCTCTGCATTTCATGCTCAAACATTTGGGAAGGTTAAACACTGATGGAAACAGAGATCCTGTTGTTTTGGATTTTGTTTTAATTAAAACTGGAAATGCTTTCCTTGGCTCTGGGTTTTGCAGTGCAATGTTGCACACCTAATTTTGGAGTGTGTCTCTGGACCAGCATGCTCCCTTTGCAGTTCTTTCCCATAGGTACAAATTTATCTTTAACTTCCTGGACTCGTGCTATCAATCATCATTCAAGCACAATTGCAGCTCTTCAATGAGGCTGCACTAGTGTATCTGTGAGCAGAATTAGGCTCTTGCACTTTTCATGGATGTCCAGGTCCTGTGAGAGCTTTGTAAATGAATAGCCAAGTAGGCTGCCAGAAAACAAAGGGTTTTCATTAAATGATAACATCTCTCCAAGCTAAAAACAGAAATCATGTTACTTATGGGAAGGTTCTAGTCCTCTCAGATCACAAGTATCACGGTTGAGGTTAGTACAGCCCAGCTCTACATGGCTATAACTTGTGGAATAGATTCAGAGTGCTTGCCTTGTGTTAGCAATTGAGAACTCAGGCCAATAAATTCTCATTACAGTCATTTCACTGAAACAAGAAACATTTTGCCTTTGTACAGATTGCAAAATCAGGTTGATTCTGTGGGATCAGATCATATGCTTGGAGGAAGAGTGGCAACTTCACCAGAACTTCAAACTGAGCAGAAAGAGCCTGGTTATGCCCAAGCAAAGTGCAGACAGATGTTTTGAAATTTACCCACAGAGAGCAGCTCTGACAGAACGCTGCTCTGATTTACAAGCATTACCACTGCCGCAGTCCTTACCCAGCTCCCAGCCAGCAAAAACATGCTGTTGTCTTTCAATGCTACAGCTACTCCAGTTCTTCCCCAGGCATATATTAAACTGGGCTCCTCATGCCAGGACTTCTTGTGCCACTGTCTCTCCTTTTTCTGCCTTCCAACTTTATCTGCCATATAGCCCTTATCTCCTGCTATATGCTCAGCCCTGCTCTGCCGTTCCGGCTCTCCCCAGCTCCTGCATCTGTCAGCATTACTCTGTCTTCTTTGGCCAGTAACATCCTCAGGAAGTGTTCAGAGAAGAGCCATCAGGCTGACATAAGGATTGAAAAACCACAGGGGAATCCAGTATAATACTGAAATATCACAGAGAAATTAAGAGCTGACTTGATTGCAGTTCACAAGTACTTCCACAGCAAGGAAATGGAATGCTCTGCTCTCCAGATGAGAGCATAGCATGGCCAAGAAGCAAGTGAGAAAGTAAGAGGCAATATAACCACGAGGGCTGCTGTAGCTTTAACACTTAAACAGGAATTTCAGGATGTTCTCTTCCAACAGAAGGACTTAAACCGAAACTGGATTCTTGTTAAGAACAGATGACCAGCTTGAACGTGAATCAGCTCAAGGAAGTTCTGTGGCCTCAGGGAAGATATAAACCAACTGAGAGCACTTTCCTGGTATTACCACCCAACAACGTGGGATGAGGGACTGAGATGGGGGAGAATCTCTGGAACCAAATGTGAAATGTAAGCTAAAGGGGGAAACACTAAAACTTCTGGTTCACAGATGTTCACTCACAGTTAATGTGTGATTCAACTGAGTAAAGAGCAAGTGACCATCAGAACAACTGCTTACCTAAAGCATGGCATCTGCAAATCTGCCAATGAGATTTCAATGAAAAATTAAATTAAGATTTGTCAACTCTGATACAGATTGGTCATTACAAAAATAAGAATGAAATACAACATTGGGAGTAAGCTTATCCAGTCTTCTTTGCTACATTAGCATTTTGGATGCTTTAGCTTATGAACTTTACAGAGAGGCTCTTGGCAAAGAGGGATGGCATTCTTGCAATTAACTCGCACAAGCTATCCTCAGTAGTATCATCATTATCTGCAAAAGTGTGCTCAAATGAAGAATCAATACATAAATATGAAGAAGAAATTTAGGGAGAAAACGAAGTGCTATTAGCATTCCGGGAGTATAATAAACTCATAATTTGCTGAAGCAAAGCAGTGAAGCCTGGATTTGCAAAGCAACTGCAGAGAAGGAGGTGTGTGAAACTCATTCCAAATATAAGCTGTTTTAATATTTCAAAGACCCATTAGAGGGAACACATAGCATTAGCAATGCCATGTTTTGTATTCCTGACATACAGCCCTAGACAAATACAGAAGATATGTAGCAAATTACTCTCTTGGGGACAGATTCTATTGGTGAAAGGGGAAAAATGTAAAATTTTAAAGATGTTAATTACTTGCTTTTGTTTTAATTCAATCTATATAGATGCACGTGCACATTTGTATAAAAAAGTACAAAATAGAGGGATGACCCCATCTCATCTTCAAAACATTGGGACCAATTGTGCTCCTGAGATCAGGGTATTATTTTCTCTTCTGTCACACTAACTGGAACATCTCAGGTGAGTAAGACGTCTGGAGGATGGAGTTACCTGCTGGCAGTGCTTAGCAAGGAGACAAACACACAAGCTTGAAGGTACAAGTCTGGAGCTCTGATCCAGGAAAGCATTGAGATGAAGCATTTAATTCACAGGATTTAACTACACGTGAATTTAAGTAGGTGAATAAGTTCTTCCAGGGGTTGCAATCTTACCTCTGCCACTGACTCACTCTATGACCTTGAGCATGTCACGTAGCACCAGACTTCTCACATAAGTCAAAGTCTAATTCCTACTGATTCCAGTCACAGGCAATCCTACCTGGTGCCTATCTGCATCATTATGCTGCACAATATCTTTCACAGATGAACACCACGTTCTCCAGGCCATACTTCGCCCTCAGGTCCTCCCACAGAAACACCTCAGTTTCTCTCTATTTCCTCAGTTTCTTTCTGGACTGCCTAGCATGGCCGACAGAATAGAATTCCATGTAAGCTGTACTCTTGTATCACTTAATCATCCTCAACATTTGTATTACGTGTTATTTGAATCATCCCCCATCAGTACGGAAACAGCATCTCAGAGCCCAATTTACAGTGCATAGTACTATTTTTCTCATTTTAAATGCAGTATGCCTCTCTACACTGTTTCATTCTACCACAAGCCCTGCTGTCCTTAATTTTAAGTAGGTGGTTACTAGCTGCAATTACCAATAAAAGCTGAGCTCTCTTAGACTGGAGGAACACCGTGGACACATGCAGAACCCAAACCTCAGCTTTGTATTTTTAATGAAAATACTCTTCAGATGTGGAGCGGACCCCAGAAAGGTCAGAGAGTGAAATATTAAGTGATTTATAAATACGGACTGATTGCCCTGTCTAAACCATGTGTTTGAAAATCTCCTTCTGGCAGACAACCGGCCTCAGTCAGGAAGAGAGAGCAGAGAAAGGAACGTGAGGCAGAGCGGGGGGATCTGTAATCACTCCGGCAAACTTTTGAGACCTCGCCAATTCTTTCTTTCCTGCATTCATTATAAGGACAGGCTCCAAAATGCATCTCTCTCTACATTCTTGAATTTACCATATTATCCTGTCAAACTGAATTAACCAGGGTGAACTTCTTACCCTTTCCTTTCTTGCCGTCTTCTCCCCCACTAATCTTTGATCTCTTGTAAACCGGCATTGTGGGAGATAAACAAGCAACCTTTAGCTGAAGCTGCGGGCCAACTAACTTCCACGTGGCCAGGAAACACAGCAAAGCAATGAGAGCTGTACAGCAGGCGCTCTGCAGTCAGCATCCTCCTCCAGCATAATGCTGGCCCCAAAGCACTCCCAAACTCCATTCCTACTCCCACCACAAGCAGTGCACACAGCCCCAGCACTCACTCAGAACCCTCATGCAATCACTACAAGCCAGGTAGGCTGGATGGCCCCAGTTCTGTAATAGGATGAGGATGTCACCAGTCACTGTGTCCTTGTACGGAGTGTTTCCTGCCCTCAGGAGACAGGCAGCTTCTTCCCCTTCTTGTGCAACTGCTCAGAGCTGCCACAGCCATTTTTTGGAACCGCTGATCTGATCCCTATCTTTGTAGCACATCAGAAATTTTCATTGTCTCCCATTTAAATGCAGTTAAAGGGTTCTTTTCCCCATTTTTACTTTACATCAGTAACCTGTACGAAGCTTGCACTTGGAATGAAAAATGCTACTTTTAAAATGACAAACACCGAACACAGGACATTTGTTACCACTGAAAACAGCCCTCTCTGTCTATGGAGGACATAATTCATTCGCTGATACATGCACCCACATTCTCTCCAGAGAGTTTCCAAATTCACATGCACTCCCAGTTCTAAATTTTGCATTTCAATCCAGGCATTAGCTATAAAAGATGTGTAAAATCCTATGTAGTCAGACAGAAGCAGCTCCCTATTGGCTATATAATAAGCATCTTAGGTGGCTCCAGGGTACAAAATGATTCCAAAAAGGGTGTGGATAAAATCACACTGCATAAATTGATTCTAGATCCACCTGTTCCAGGTGCCAGCAAATATATTTTGCTAAAGCCATCTGCTTGTCTTAAAAGCTAACAGTTTTTGAAGACTGGCACGAGCAATCTGCAAAGTATGCAAACTTTGGAAGCCCCAAACCCTTAAACTGAGAATTGCTCATAGATCATCTAAGCAGGACTTAGCCTGGCTGTTGTGCAGGATTGAGAGAGCATTTCAGCTCACAGTCTGAGCACACCCAGCACTGGGACACGAGGCTGCTGGAGGACTCACTTTGCAGCATCCTCACATGCTATTCCCAATTGCTGAGGCTGCCTCCTAGGTTTGAAGTAATGGTTGAGCCCTTGAGTGCAGTGCGGCTCTTGGCCAAGACTGAATGGTTCCTGTGCTGCTTCTCTGTAGGTTGCTGTGTCCCAGGTGGTCACATCCTGCTGTACAATGGGTAAAGTTAAACCTTGAAACTGGCACTGAGCAACTTACATGGCTTCTAGCAACGGCCTGATAAAGAGTGCATGATAGAGTGAGACTACCAAGTCCATAAGCACTTTGCTGCACAAAGCAGGTTTGTATTAGTCAGGATCTGGTCATGAACACACAGCACATTACGAGCACAAGACCCTTCAAAGCAGCTTATGGGAAGAAAATATCCTGTGCTCTTTCCACAAATGACCCCTTACAGAAAGGCAATGAAATTACACAGATGACTTAGAAGCTCTCAACATGTTCACAACTGATCTGAGGATTAAGACTAGCAATCAGCATGTTTACTTACGATCTCATTCAAAGCTTACTAGAAAGTAAATAGGGCACACCCGTCCATAACCAACACAGTGCTTGGGTGTATGCTTAATTATCAGCACATGAATAGCTCCATCACCTATTCAGAGTCATATGCTGTAACTTGATAACATCCTTCACATGCAAATTACCGGCCAGACTTATTATATTCTGAAACAAAACAAAACATATGTCGATATGCATGTAGATACATATCTGACAGCAGATATCCGAAGTAATCCAAAGTATCACCACTCATGCACTTCCCAGCAGAAAATCACTTGGAGCTATTCTGGATGGGCCTTAAAATTCAGTTCTTTCTGGGAGGTAACTTTGGGAGCCGAAGCGCTGTAGTCAAGGAGACCTTGCATACTGAGTCACAGCAGAGCCTTCAAAGCTCTGCTGCACTTTGCTCACACCGTGTGAGCCCGGGGTAGAGGATAATGGCTGTTACGGGGTATTTGCTGGATGAAAACGAGAACCGTAGTGAAATAAATGTGGAGACTAACTGGGTTTGAATAATAACCTCCAGGAAGCAAAGCACTGTGCTCACAAGCCCAAATACCTGTGAAGTCTTGTGCTGTATGCAGACAGCTGCCATTGAAACTCACAAAAATTGCAACCATGGGCAGAGATGGGTATGTGGGAAGAGTCAGTAGCCCACAATGCAAAAGGAAGAGAAACAATGACTTACAATAAGCCTGGCTGACACACTCATCAGCAAGTTGTTTTTTCTCTCCTTAAAAAGAAAAAAGGCAGGCAGTAACAAAGAGCTGTTATTTGATTCTCAAAGTCAACAGCACTCATATTCGAACACAGCCTATTTGAAGGCACAGCGGGGATAGCACTGTAATTCTCCACTGTTTGTGTCCTGGGCTAAATAACAAAGATGCAACCTAAATAGTGGCAGTTCAGCCTCACAGGATTCAGTCTCTAAAAAGTAAGTCCATCACTTAAGAGGTACTTTGCAATCTCAGCTGCTGCACAGCGCACAACAAGGAATTCCACCCCCTAGAGAATCGATCTGAATCGCCTCCACCACTACCTGCATAAGATTGCATTTCCCTTTTTCAGCTCTACACCAGAAGTCCGACGTGCTGCACAGCAAGGCAAACCTATTGCAGACTTCACACGGGACTTACATTGAGGCTGCAGATCCAGGTGCTATATACCAATAACAGGACGTGGTCACAGTGCCACATCCCTCAGCACCTCCCTATTAGTGGGACCAAGCTGCATTCCCACACCATGAAGGGTCTGAGCAGCCTGTGCTCAGAAGAGGCAGAACCTGGTGAGACTCTCTGCAAAATCCCACTCAGAAATCAACTAGGAAGCATTAATGTAATGATTCCAGGCAGACAGATAAATAAAAGGTGAAAAGGCTTTTAAATGCATCCTACAAGCAATATTTTATAAGCCGGATCAATATGTTTCTCTAGGCTGGAAACAAATGACTTCTAAAACAAAGTTAAATTTAGGAACGAAGGTGTTCATTTTTCCTCCTATGGAAAGCAATGCTGGCAATTCCTTGGAGGGCATTTATAAGAACAGCAACCCAAACCTGGGGCCCCATCACACTCTCCCTAAAATCAGTGCGGTGAGAGGTGAAGGTCACTGCTATCAGCCTACGTAGTGAGAACTGGAATAGCTCTGAAATCATGCAGCATTGGCCTTAGATTCCACGCCAGTCACACCAGCATGGAGAACTGGTGCAGCCCCAGACTGAAAGCACGACAGCTTTGCTCCCGCTTCGCTTACGCAGTCAGCTAACTTCGCTGCTGTCTCTATGAGGAATCACCTGGATAAGGGCTCCGAGCATCCCGAGTTCGCAGCCCCCGGCAACAGCAAACACGGACATGAAAGCAGAGCGGCAGATTTCTTTGTGGCACTGTTTGTTGCTGCCCCCTTTTGCCAAACGGCGAAGCAACAGCCCAGACTTCCACTGAAACTTTCGACGTCGTGTTTGCTTTCAGGAAAACAGAACTCACGCAGACGGTCTCACTTAACCCTAGCGTGGTTGCTCACACGGTTATCAAACCTGGCTAAAATAGGAACGCATCCTCCGAGCCACATTGAAGATGACACAACGCTCTGCAGTAACACACCCCAGCAAGGCCTGAGCCCAGCTGGACTTTTCCAGCTGACTCTAAGCTAAGGTAGAGAGAAGCAATGGCAGTAAGCTCAGGGTGCACACTCCCCCACTCCAGCTTTCTGTCTGGAGAGTAAATAGCAACCTCACCAGGCCACCGGTGCCGTTTTGCCTGGGCACTTGCTTCATCCCAGTGCAAAGCAGCTGAAATCCCACGGCACCGCCTGCACTGAGTTTGTCTCAGGCTCTATGGATTCCAGGTAACCCCAACCCCTCACCCTCTCTTTAAGTCTGTGTGACCCGGTTGGGGCCACGCTGTTAAAAGCCATTCCCCACACAGACCCCCATCCACAGCATCTCTTTGCTCTCCCCTTATGTCCTCTGGGGTCGTTCTTTCTTACTCTGCAGTTTGCCCCTTCTCTACCCCCAACTCTGTGCTGAGGGCAGGGCAGTGCTTTCAGCAGTCCCACAGGCCAGAGGCACACAGAACAAAACTCCATATGCCAAATGGCACAAACTCGCTCCCTCCCACCCCCCATGATTTCAGGATTAACGTGTTGCTGACAGGGGAGGACAAAAACTTAATCTCTTGGAGGAAAGAAGGCAAAATAGCGGGAGAGGAGAAAAAAAATAAAAGGAGAAATCGTCTCCACTGTGCTGACAATGGAAAAGGCACAACATGAAATGCAGAGATCCCACACTGCAGCCTGCCTTGTGCAGAGCCAGCTCAGCATTCTGCACGATCTGAACAGAAATAAAAGTTGTAGTTCAAAAGGGAGAGAAAAATGAAAAGGAGACTGGGATGATTCAAGCAGCTATTTAAAAAGGAAACCTCTATTTAAAAATCCAGAGTGATATGCTTAAATATTCCTTTTCCCATTGCCTTCTCTGCAGTTTATGACCAGTTTTCTCCCTTGGGCGCTCACAAATCACAAGTATAATCGAGGAGCGCTTTGCTGTGTGCTGTGTGTGTAGCTGGAACAAGCTCCTCTCGCTCTTTGCCTGTGCTCAGTCTGCACCTCTGCTGATCCCAGGCAGCAGGGAGAACCGAAGCTCGTCCTAACTTTTAGCTTTGCTGCTTTGTATTTTGCTCACAGTGCAGTCAGTGCGGGGTCTCAGCCCACGGCTGAACTCGTCCGGAGGCGGAGAGCTAACCTCGTGCTGCTCACACTGTAATTTGGGAGAAGTATTTTCTGTAATGAGAGGGAACGCTCGCCCAAAAAAAAAAGGAAACTTTACTATGATCCCAAACCGATATATCCATGCAGAAATAGTTCGAGGATGAAAAAGAAACAAACAAACAAAAAAAGCAAACCGGGACTGGCATCTACCGCGTTTGGAGACCTTTTTTATAGACAAGAGTCCAATCTGAGCCAAGAGAGAACAGTGAAGCCTTAGGACACAGATACTCCCTAAAACGCTCCACCTAAGCCCATGAACAGACAGGTTCAGCCCGACTTGGCAGCACACCTTTTGTTTGTTTCCTCTGAGGCGTAACAGCAAGCATGCTCCCAGGCAGCAGCGCCGAGCAGATGGCAGCGTTGGAAAATGCACATCTCCAACTTTTGGTGTGGGCGTCGGGGCAGCAGCCACAAAGGTTGCTTCGGGAATCCCCCCCTCCCCGTAAGTTTCTAACAATGCACGGAGCTACGGAGCCGCACAAGGCTCTCTGCTTCCCTCTCCCCTTCGCTTTTGATCTCCATCAGGACGTGAGCTGAAATTTAATGGGCCACCCCTACCACAAAGACAAATTACCATCCGGGAAAGAAGAAAAAAAAAAAAAAAAAAAAGGAAAAAAATCGAGAAAAACGATCACAACAAGCATTAGTATCCCTGCGCCTAAGCTCTCCGGCTTCCCTCTCGCCTCAGCCCCGCTCGGCGGGTTACGGGAGAGCTGGAAGGTGAGGAGCAGAGAAAGAACGAAGAAATCACCTCCGCCGCCTCCCGATTCGTTCCCTCCCTATCCTGCCCGCCCGGACCGCACCAGCAGCGCCCGGAGCGCCCCGACTGCCCACTGCCGGGGCAGAAAGGACGGAGCAGGAGGACGGCGCTCCGAAGGGTGCCCCGACCCCTCCGCACCCCGGGCCGCAGGGGGGGCTTCCCGCCGAGCCTCCAAGTTCGCGCCGCCCCCTCCCCGCCACCCTCCCCCGGCCCCTCCGTCGCGCTGCGCTTACGGGCTCTCCGGCGGCTCCGGTGCGGGGCTCACGGGCGCATCGCGCTCCGGCTGCAGCGGGAGGAGAGCGGGGAGCGGAGCGGAGCGGCGGCTCGCCCCAGCCCAGCGCTTAGGGTGCGCTGCCCCGGGCCATGCGAGCGGCTGCGGGCAGCGTCCCCGAGGCGCGGCCGGAGTTGGGACCCAAGTCCTGCCCTGCGCTCCGCTGCCTCTTCCCGGCGGCTCCTATCGGCGCGGCTTCAACTCTTTCCATCGGAGACCGGGAGGGGGGGAGGAGGAGGAGAAGGCGGAGGAGGAGGAGGAGGAGGTAGGGAAGGAGGAGGGAGCTAGGGGCTGGCAGCCCCAACTCGCACTGATGTCAACTAATGTATTCAAAGTTCAACAGGGCATTTCTTCGCGGGCGGATCGCCCTCCCCGCAGCCGGACCGGGAGGCTGTGGGGGGAGGGTGGCCCGCGGAGCTCTATCTCCGGGCTCCTGCCTCTAGGGTGAGGGGGGAGACAGTGCCGGGGACTGCCTCCATGGGGAAGGCGGGGAGAGGATCCACGGAGAGCGAGGGTAGAGCCCGCAGCGGAGCGGTGGTTGTACGGAGAGCCCACCCTGCGGGAAGAGCTGGGCCGGGGCCGGGATGGGAGCGGGGGGCACCGGGGCGAGCACGGAGCGCAGCCACCGCCTCGTCGAGCGGACCCCGAAGCGAGCCCGGGCGCTCCGCCAGCGCCTCCTGCTCAGTGGAAGGGCGAAAGGGACAGAAGTGAAGCCGGAGAAGGCGGAGGGGTTGGGGGCTGTATGAACAGAGAAGTTTTGCCCCGCAGGAGCGCAGCCGGTGGGCGTCAAGCCGCCGGTAAGCGGAGGGCAGAGGTATGGCGGGGCCCCGCTGGGGGCCGGGAGCTGCTGGGCTCCGCGGTGCCGCTCCGCTCCTTTAAGCCGGCGGCGGAGAGCTGACAGCTAAGCGGGATGTGTGGCGATGCACAGGCAGCCTGGCGGTAAGAGGATAAAAATACAGCCTGGCTGTGTTAGCGACATTTAAAAATTGCGAGATAAGAACCTCAGTTATTTATCTGCTGGATCCTCCGGTAGAATGGCCCGCATTGATACCACTGCATATGGATGTGCACGTATATAATGAGGCTGGGATCCTCCTGTGAACTGATCCAGTCATTGATGTTGACAGTCTGTTATAGCTATATAAAAACAGTGACACTGTACAGTGGCTTATCAATCCTGAGACTGCCAATTGCAGCAGCACTGGGTGTTTCTCAATTCACGTCTCAGAGAAGTAACAGCATGGAGATGATGGTTACACAATATGTAATTACTTACCTGTTCTTCTTAATTTCTCAGTCCTCCCTTCATCAGGCAACTGTATCACTACATCCTTTCATGCAGTAACACCCCTTTGGTACAGCTTGCATGAGATAGTCAATACATTATTTATATGTATAGCGTTTGCGATCTGATTTCCACTTTAAAACTGACATAGGAAAATTGAGGACAGGCAATGAGAACAAATAAAATGCAACATGGTTGCATGTTCTGCTCAGAACTCCCGCTCTGGGATAAGCTTCGGGTCAGACAGAGCTGGGAGCTGCAAAGCATACTGCCCTGTGCAGAGCAGCATCTCATTTACCACTCTTTTTTCATTCCCATCTCTTCTGGAGACCTACAGAAAAACCCTGGTTTGTTGTCATCTTCTTGGGGTACTGTATTAAATCACCATGTGAATGGTAAATAGCTTTCAAGTCCCTCCGTTTCCCCAATTAGCAGGATGTTATCTTTCAGTTTAATAACTTAAACGCTAAATGCTGATGTCAGGCAGGCTCGGTGTTGGGAGCAGGACATAGCACAGATCTGTATTGGGGCAAGCTGTTGTGGGGCACTGCTGGCTTTATTTCTCAGCTGTGCTGTAGAGAAGGCAGTTTGGTTCCCAAGGCCTCAGGGATAGAGCAGCATGCTGAACCACATCTCCACGGGCATGCATTGCTCAGAGCCCCACAGGTAAAGTTATAAAGAAATCCTAGAACCTCAGAATCACCAGGGTTGGATCATCCAACATCATCCAGTCCAACCGTCCACCTACCACCAGTAGTTCCCCACTAAACCACATCCCTTAGTACAACATCTAACCCTTTCTTCTGCAATTCCAGGGATGGTGCCTCCACCACATCCCCAGGCAGCCCATTCCAGTGCATCACCACTCTTCTGGAGAAGAAATTTTTCCTGACATCCAACTTGAATCGCAATGCTGCAGCGATTCCTTGGGCTGCTTGTTTCCATGTACTAACTCCAACACACAGGGGGACCTCCCTGAAATCTCTGGCCAAACAAGGGAATCACTCAGCTCTCTTTAGCAGAAAGCTCGCGATGCAAAGCAGTGCCGTTCACTTGCTTTGAAAAAGATAGAAAAATGAGGGGATTGCCCGAGAAGCGGTGTGTGTGGAACTGTTTCCCAGCCGCGAAGCAGAGCGGCGGCAGGGAGTGCTGGTCCCGCTCGGTGCTGCTTGCTGGTACCGCTAGGTGCTGCTGCTGCCTCCCGGTGCGGCGATGCGGGCGGGAGCGCTGAGGCGCTGCTGAGCGTGAGCAGCTGATGGAGATCTGTAGGGCAGGGATACAGCAGCTCCAGCCTTTCTATGAGACGGGTCATCCACAGCAATACCCCGAGCTGCGGCTGTGTTTCCTTGCTTGGCCGAAGAAGGCTGTGCTATCTGCATTTGCACAGGGGAAAAAAAAAATCAATCTGCACAGACCTGCTCAGACCGAGCTGCTCTGGGTATGCAGATAAGTGTTACTGGGTTCAGAGGGGGATCTGGAGCACAGCATCCGCTCCCACCCAAGCTGAGGACCGTTGTTCTGCAGAGGGAGCAGCGCAATTAGAAAGGCAGTTTTGCTGCAGATGGCCAGAGCGTCTCACATGGAGCCAGGGAAAGGGAAGGAACATATGTCAGTGACGACCTTCTAAAATGATGCTTAAGTGGAGAGTACGTATGTTCAGGTATCCACTTCAATAACCAGCTGTGAGTTCTTAATTCCCCGCAGCGCTGCTAGGGGAGAAGAAGGTTTTCCATGGGGAAAGCATTCTAAACATGCAGTAAAATGTCCTTTACAACTTTATGCTGATGCCAGTGACTGACTGAAGTGCAGCCCAGGCTGCCCTTCTCGGTGTTTTCTCAAAAGGGAAAAAAACACACTTCTAAATACAATATCAGCAAATACTCCAAAGAGATGGCAGGCTGCGCTAGTGATAGTAAGCATCATCCTGAATATTTAGATCTAGATCTGAAGCCAAATGGCCTTTAGCCATAAAATATTTAGGCACAGGGCTTTTTGTGCTGGAATTTAAAATAGGTTGCTCAGTAGTCACAGTTGTGGTTTCCGGCCTCAGGCTGATGGCAACGGTAACATTTTAATTTATACTAAAGAGATGGCAAAGTTAAATCCGTGACACGAAGGGAGAGTCAGATGACCTGAAAGCAAGAGAATACAAATGAGCTCCCTGGAGAGAATAGGCTGTGATGGAACAAATGGAATAATACAGAGGGATGACTTGACACTATCGCCACAGCGACTGTATTTCACTTCTTTGGGGAGAAATGAAATGAGCTTAAATTGGGACAACTGCTTTATTTTCAGAGAACTACATCTGAAGCCTGTGCTGCCTACAGACAAGTGATATACATTTGTTTCTCCCCCTGAAGACAGGTCCTGTTAATTGCCAATTTTCCTGTCTCTTGACATGACGAGGTCAGTAAATGTCACCACAGTTAACAGACACAGGCCCAAGTATTCCCACTGAGGCTCATGAAGGCAGAAAGGTCCCTGTCTGCAGAAAAAGACTGATGAAACATAAAGGTTGAGTTAACTACACGATACAGCAGAAGGGAGGGAATGTTAACCTGAGGCTCTTGTCACTGCCCAGGGAGCAACCACATTTTGGTAGGATATACAGTGCCTAGCAGTCACCTATTTGTTGGCAAATAAAGGGAACAGTGAAAAATTAGTTTTAAACAATGCCATTAAGAGGTATGACACTACATCAGAAACTGTAACTTCCTGTAACTCAAGGCCTGAGGCTACAGGCCGTGCTTATTAGAAGTTACTTCTGCCTTGAGACTGGAAGTGTGAAGCCTGCTGCTGTACACTGTTATTGTGTTCCAAGATATGTTATCTAAGGGACTGAAAACTTCTGTGGTAAATACAAGTGGGATTTTTTTTTTTTTGGGGGGGGGGGGGGGGGGGGAGTTTAGAAACATTGCAATTACAACTACACCTTAATTTGGAGAGGTGTTGTTTGACACATAAGATGTCCTAGTGAACACTCCATACAAGGTCTGGATTTGAATAAAAAGTGAATTCAGGACTTGTCCCTGCGTACCCACTGTCTTCATACCTAACGTTAGGTAATTTACCTTTATGATGAGCTTAATACTCATCATTCCCCATTACCATCTTTGACAGAATTTGCTATATCCTAATTTTCATTTAAACAGCTGTGTTTACAGAAGAGCACTTATACAACAAACTGCTGCACCCTACAAGATGTCCTCTACTGAAAAATCTGGATCTGAATATATGAGTAAGCTTTGAAGGTATCAGTTTCCCTTCCTTTACCTGTTTATGTAATGAGCAATATCTTGAGAGAGAAATTTTCAGTGTCAGGTTTGGCAAACACAGCTCTCAATGTATTGGCAATATGAACATACTGGTAAAACTGAAAGTCCATTCAGCAGATTGTAATTCTCTTGTAGTATTTGGAACTCATGATCTGGAAAGCCATTCTGAAAACTTAAGGTGCTCAGAGCACTCCATTAGTACAGTGTCCTTCCATACCTGCGTGCTTTTAATGAACTTAACTAAAATCCATACAGTATCTACTCAGTGTGTGATATTCAATTGCTTATAATCAAAACCAATTGACTTTAAAATCTCACCCACGTTGGCTGCAGGGCTATTTAAACTAAAATGTCAGGAGCAAGAAAACCTATTTTTTAAAAAAACATATCTTTTTATTCTTCTCATTCAACATACAAACTGTTTCTGAAAGTGATTTTTTTTTTTTTAAGCAGGGGGCAGTTAGTCAAAAATTCAAGTCTTGTAGTTTTGTAGATATTCAGACAGATATTTAAAATTAGGGCTTAGGAAAGGAGCTGCATTCTGTCTTCACCTGTGGTGGTTGTGACCAAATAACAAAAGCTTTCCTCTCTGAAGTGGGCCCACTGGAATTGACACAGACTGACCCATAGGGTTCTGTAATTTCAAATTCTTAGGCAGGTAAGTGGAACTTCATGGGTTCGGACATCTCTCAACAGTAAACCTGAGATGTAACTCTAAACCTAACAGCTCTGCCTTTGCTGTCCACATTTGCATGTTGTAGCTCTGGTCCCTCCTGAGCTGAAATGTACTCCTTCCTGACATGGCAAGGCATCAGATGGCCCACATTAGTGAAACCTTCTTGTGAAATACAGAGAGATGGGGGGGTCTTCCACTGAGAGCCCTGTCTGACATCTTCACCACCCAATTCATGGAGGCAAGGTGGCTTCTTCCTTTCTACATGAATGGAGCAGTGGTGGAAGCAGTCCTATGGTGAATGGGAATCTTGGACCTAGTAACTGGTAATATGTGCAATATGAATGTTTACTGTTATTTTGCCATTGGTAGGAGGAGGTTGAGCTGGATGTTACTGCAGCGTGTGGCCTGCTCTGATTTAAAGAGGTTGGAAAAGATAGCCACCTCTTTCTTGCAATGCCTCAGCAAAGAGACTGTGGGATACCACAAGCATTATATTAGCAGAAAGCTAAGAATGCCATCACACGAGGCCGTGCTCTGCACTTCTTCCTAGCTGAGATTGTCTGCTTCCCTTCACAGGCACAGCCAGGGATGTCAATAAAGAAAAATGATTGCAGCAGAGTGGGCTAGTGCACTGAGAAGCTTTCTGCTTTGCATTTTGAGCAGATAGAAACCCTACCACTTCTTCTGCAAAACATCACGTTCTTCCTTCAGTATGGCCATCACAACACACAGTGGCATCTCAAACGTAAGGCATGACAGCAAAGCAGACAGGAGCTGCACAGTGAATTCTGAAGACACAGTGCAGATCAGGGTGGCTGGAACAGGCTGGGTAAGGTATTGAACTTTACCAGTATGCCAATATAATCCCTCTTCTCAGATAATTGCAACCACTTTGTCTGCATAGCTATTTATATACTACTGATTTTCCATCTTACATTTCTTTCCAATTCAAAGTTATCCATCAGAAATGCCTTTAAATATAAATATGTATAATCAGCACTGCTACTACTTATTTTTCTAACTACCATAACTTGTACTGCAACTTGTGTTGTATATTCAGCCTAGTCTAGCAGCCAGACGTATTCCATGAATTCTGGTCAACAATCATTAGGAATTTTATTACTGCCAGAAAAGCAGAAATGTATCTCTTGCTGACTAAGTCAATATGTTATCCTACTGTTACACCATATGGCTGTGGATGCTAAGGCTCAATGCACCCCATCAAGTGACCCCCAGACCGGAGGAATGGTACAATGGATGGCAAGGTTTCCATTCAGAATGACACCAATCAACTGGAGGAGTGGGTTAGACAGAACCACGTCAAGTTCAACAAAGGCAAATGCAAAAAAGCATGCAATAAAGTCAGAAGCAGCCCATGTAGCACTTCAGGATGAGGCTGAGCAAGTGTCTCCATTGGACCCCAGGGCCTGTAGATCAAGAGCTACTACAAACTGGAAAGTCTCCAGATAAGCCAATTAGAAGACTGCACCACCTGCTGTACACTATGAAGCTGGGGCCACTGGGTTTGGTTAGCCTGGAGAAGAGAAGGCCAACAGGGTGTATAATTACACTAATCCTACAGGAAGATAAAGCCTAATTTTTACAGATATGTACAGCAAAAGGACAAGAAGCAACAACAAGCTGCAACGAGGGAAATACTGTTTGGAAATACAGAAGAAGTTCATATTGGTGGGACTAACACATTACTGATTTCAGGATTGTTCATCATTAAAACTCAGCAAGGTCCTTAGCAGCCCAATCTGATTTTACATCTAGCCCTGCTTTGAAAGGAAGCTTGGTCTAGAATTACCTCTAGATATTCTTTCCAATCCTTTTTTTTTTTTTTTTTTTTTTTGTGAATCTACAACATAAGATCCAGTTCTATAGAATACTAAGTATTGCAACATCATCCATCAGTCATGGATTCAAGTTGTTTGAAACTCTGTTAGAGATCAACAGAATTGTTTTTTTAGAATAGTGACTGTATGGGAACTGCTGAGTCACGGCCTGAACATCTGATTGATCACCTGAGGCGAGCAATGAGCCAGCCAGAGGAGCACAGGTGAAGGCAATTCACCTGTGCTGCTGGAAGCCAGTGGAGCCAGGCTCCACCCCTCCTAGACCTATTTAAAAGCTGGCTACCAGTAGGGAAGGATCTTTTTGGGAGATCCTCTCTGCTGGAGTTTTGTAAGAGAGCCCAGGATATGGGTAAGCTTTCTATCTCTTCTCTTTTTGTTGTTGTAATCTGTTTTGCCTAACTTTCTTGTTTATTTTGTAATTATAACATCTTAATGTTTGTTGATTATACAGTGACCTATCTAGATCTCAGCTGTGATTTCTTTTATTAGGTAACCAGGACAAGTGTGATCAATTCTTTGACTATATATTATACTTAGGTTGATGTGAGAGAAGTTTGATTCTCTTTTATCTGTTCTCAAAGATAAAAAATTCAGCAATTCCACAGGAGAAAAAAAAGTTAGAAAAACTGAATGGAAGTGCCACATTTCATGTAAATATTATCACTGACCTACAGTACAATCATTTCTACAGTTGGCAGGCCAAATCTTACTAATAATTCCTTCCTCGTCAGATCATATTGAGTTGCTTATACAAGTAAAGGTCTATAGGCATGTGAATTAATTTGTAGAAAGGTGGTTAAAGTTCTAAATCATGTATTAAATTACTTTTCTTGTACGAGTTTAACTTCATTTTCCAAGCTACTCGCATGCAACAGAGATGCAGTAATGTAGGTATTCCAACTGAAGGTGTGATTCGCTGCTGGTGCCTTCTAAAACACCATTTGTAAGTCAGATCACTGAAAAGATCAGTGGTTTGTGTTCTGGATGTCATGAGATCAGAGAGGTGGAATATTGGAAAAAGATTAGGTTTATTTTTGTATATGGACTTGAAATACTAGACTAGTATAGAAATCAACTTGTGGAGTTATAAACCCTGATCCAGCAAAGCAAAAAAATCATGAGCAAGCCTATCTGAGGTGTTCAAGGAACATAAATATCAATTCATCCTTGAACCAAGTCCCATTTAAGTTCAAGGAACAGCAGTGGTATTCAAGCACTTGCTTAAATTTAAGCATGTGCTTAAACGTACTGATGACTTGGGGCACTTTTACTTGAATATCACTGTATATCACTCACAGACAGTTTTGATTTTTCCACAGGGAGTAAAAAAATGAGAACTCCAATATTAAATGTCTGTCTGCCTGAGCCTGATTAAATAGAGAAGTTAGCCACCAGTTTCTCTAGTGTCAGTGTGGGCTAAAAGCATTTATTCTCATGAATAAATGTATTTGGTCCTTTAAGAGGCTTGGTTTGAAATGCAACAGCCACTGAACAATCTGATTGAAACCAATATATGAGCAGCCAGACTAAGATACAAATGCCTTTCATAGAATCATGGAATGGCTGAGGGTGGAGGGGGCTTTAAAGATCATTTAGTTCCAACACCTCTTTCATAAGCAGAGTTGATGACCACTAAGTCAGGCACCAGATCAAGCTGCCCAAGGCCCCATCCAGCCTGTCCTTGAATGCCTCCAGGGATGGGGCACCCACAGCCTCTCTGGGCAGCCTATGCCAGTACCTCACTGCTCTGAGTGAAGAATTTCTTCCTCACTTCTAACATAACCTTCCCCTTCTAGTTTAAGGCCATTCTCCCTTGCCCTGTCACTAGCAGACCACACAACAAGTCAGTACCCCCTCCAGTCTGTAAGCTCCTCTCAAGTACTGAAAAGCCACAGTGAGGTGTCCCTACAGCCTTCTTATCTCCAAGAGAAAGAAGCCCAATTCCCTCAACATGCCTTCATAGAAGAGATGCTCTAGCCCTCTGATTGCCTTCGTGACCATTTTTCCAACATTCCTGCATCCTTCCACTGCACCTCCCTCAGGAACTTTATCCTTTACTGTTTGTAGGTTTACCTGTTTGTTGCAGTTATAAGCTCTCACTCGAGTTCTCGCTGTTTGCCTCCAAAAAACACTGCATCAGGTAGCAAACATTTGAAATGCTGAGCTAAAGCAGTATTACTCACTTCAAACCGTCATTTGCACGTGATGTAGCAAAGGAAAAGACTCTGCAGCCTAAATGCCAATAATTTCTCACTGTAGGATTCAAAACAAACTTTGGTGATTGGTGCTGCACTGATATAAATGATGACACTGAGAGTTCATAAAGCTACAGCGGTCTGTGCTGAAACACATCCTCTACCTCACTGCACATCTTGCATTAGAGCCACTTAGAGTTATTCTAAGGTGCTCAGATGAAGAGCCTGAATAACAATGATAGAATTTGCATTCAGGTCTCTGTTTTTGGGAGTGCTTGAAAGCTGGGCTGAATAATCACATTCTTTGACAGTTACCTATGAAGTGCAGCAGAAGGTCCTCATTTTACAAAAATTCAGGTTCACTTTAATCCAGATTTTCACCCATAATCTGGCACTAAATCTTCTTAATATGAGAAGAAGCCAAACAAGATCAGCCAAGCAATGGGCAGCTTGCTTCCCCAGGTCACCAATTCTGCTGCCTGCAAACACAGCAATTCTTGAGCCATAACCCACCAAAGCCACTGCTGCCACTGTGTCCAAACACCTGTCAGCCTTGGAGCTGTGATGTCTTGCTGCAGCTAGGAGCTCAGGATGAGATCCATTTAAAATTTCCAAATGCATTTTTATTTGTTTGCTTGGTTGTTTAAAACCAGCTAGACTGTAAAATAAGCATCCTTCTTTGATGTCTTTGTCTCAGGCATGTCTCTGCCGTGAAGCCAGCTGTGAGCAAACAAAAGGGCAACAAAGAAATGCAAAGCACCAACATGAAGAGTGACCTGAAGAGAAAGTTACATGTCTGTGTGCGAGACAGTAAGTGTGCACAGTAATGAGTGTGAGTCCCAACATTCTGGTGAGAGAAAGCTGAATGATGGGGAGCAGCAAAGCAGATGAAGGAAGCTTGGTTTCGCATTGTTTTCTAGTGTCAGTCTAATTTTGCTCAATAAATTTTCTGTCAGCCATGATGTGTGTTGGAAAAATAGTGAGAAAATGCTTGGGATGCTGTAAGGGCAGGGAGAATCTAGGAAAGGTCTGAGGCACAGATTGTGGCAGGAAGGTGTTTGAAAAATCACTGAGTCCACACGTTATTGGTTACACATGCTGTGTGATTTCAGCGGGAGATAGTAGTATTCACAAGCAAAATTCGGACTGTTTGGTTATGGACTGTGCAGCAGTTGCTGCTTTAGAGCCCTGAAATGGCTGCATTTCAGTGGTAGGCACAGAGATGTCAATATCTCCTAAGTGTTTGGGCATTGTGCTAGTTAGAAAGGTGTTACCAGGTTTTATCTTTACTATCTTTCACACAAATGTGTGCTTAGAGGGAAAGCATAACACAACTAAGGCAGCCTTCTGCTCAAGGCTCCCCAGGAACTCCTTGAGGCCACAAGTACTCTGAGGAACCATTTTTTGCTGTTTAGGCTGGGAAGGCATCAGGCCAACTGGTACAACTGGCATCTCTTTTACCATGTTCACATACTGCAATGCTTGTGTGGATTTTGCCTAAACTCATATGTGAGTTGTCATGGGATTCCATTCCCTGCTGGTTGTTTGCTGTGCTCTTGCACATTCTGAGGTGATTTTTCATGTCATCAGAAAGGTCTAGCACTGGGCTTGTTTCACATGTATAAGTGAATGCTGAAGTGATGGAGGATTCCTGTTTCCTATGCAAGCAAGATTAAAAGAGAGGGCAGGAGAGAAAGAGTGAAAGGGTATGTGGCAGACAGAAGAGCAAGAAACCTTAATTTGTGGAAGTAATAACACTTATGTCAGCTGCTCCTCTTTTCTGAAAGATGGAACCTCACTGATTGAAAGATGCTCAGGTCAGATACGCTCTCACTACTCAGCAGCTCCGTTGCTGTAGCTCTTGTAAAACTGAAACCATGTGACCTTTCATGCACTGCTGTTTTTCATGGCTGGTCTCAGCAGAGTATAGGAATTGTCATATTATCAACTCAGCAATCTATTAAGATTAGTATTCTCACTAATGGTAGCTTAAGAGTGTAGTGCCATAATTCAGTGTGTATACTTGTTTCTCTGCTTTAAATCTCAGGTTAAACTCCTGATAGACTCAGTTTTTTTTTTTCCTGGAAACACCACTTAAAGTATCTTTGAAAACTGTTGAAAATTGTGCCAAATCTGGACAGCCTCAAAGGCACATCACTGAACAAACCCTGAATCTTTACATTTGTGAATGATGGCACAATGTATCTTCCTTGAAGGTGACCATGATGGGGGGGAAAAAAAAAGGTAAGTCTAGCCTTATTTTCCTTATGGAACAGAAGCAGGGAGAGGAGATGATTTTCACAGTCGGTCCTTCCTCAGCTGTGCACTAAAGTTGTAGCTACAAACTCATCCTTTTTCTCTGGTGGCAGCTATCTGACTCAGTGTGTTTTGCTCAGTCTAATCCAGTACACGGTGCTCTGTGTGGAGGCTGTCTGCTCACTGTAACTGCTCTGGAGTTGGTTTTTGTTCTGTTTTATAAGTAACAGTGAAACAAACACTTCAGTGAGCTGTGGATTAATAGCTGGCATGGATTTGGGCCAATGTACTTGAATACATTCATGAAATTTCACTTTCTCTTTAGTATCTTATCTGCAAGTATATTTCAAATTTACAATACTTTCCTTTATCTTTGCTGTGTTTCCCTTGCTTGTAAATGCACATAATACATCCTGGTTTTGTTTGCGTGTCGATTTTCTTTCTCAGGAGAACAGATAAATAATTAATCATTGACTAAGGGAGAGACTGGTGTGGGAATGACGCCAGGTCTAACCTTGAGTCTTTTCTATTTCTTTCTGATGTTTTGGGGAAAGAGAAATGAAACAAAGAAATACGGCCACATAAAGCGTGTCTTAAATCCTTCCTTGAATGAAAAGTGTTTGGGAAAACTCCTTCCTTTCCAAGAACATCTTTGGTTTGTCTGATACAGTATTGTTGTCAGGTACACTGGATTCACTTGAAAAGGAGAATGTGACAAACCAGTGTTGATTGTATAATAATTGAATGTAGCTGTCTACAGCTGCCAGTCACAATCAAGACTGAAAATCTCAGCAGCAGAAGCACAAATTCCTGACCTCTAAACTGAAGGAAGAGCTCCCTTACCTAGAAGTAAGTAACAGCCTATTGCATCCTCTGCAGCCATAGAAGGGAAACATTCAGTGCACCGCAATTATGCCAAGCATCATAACCTCTGCAGTTATGTGCAGAATAAATGTAGATTGATCATTATTAACACCCCTTTTTTTTTTAAGAATCTGCCTAAGTGCCTCACATCATAGAAAATAAACTCATTAGAAGATGATGGCGTGCAAACATTGGAAGTCTAGGTTTCCTTTCTGTCCTTAATAGGTCCCCCTTCTGTCACTTAATTCTCTCCTTGAAGATTCTTGGTTAGAACTATTTGGAAGATTGGCAGTTGAAGTGACTTTGGGAGGTAGAATAGCCTGAAATAGCAGTGAAAAAAAGAAAATATTTTTACTCCCAAACATAGCTGCACTGCTTCCTGGGAAATATGCAGATGTTGCAAAGCAGTATTCTACATTATGGGTTGGATTCCCCATCATGAGTAAATAGATCAACATGCACTTTTCCTTCTCCTAGTTTGTACAGGGCATTGGTGTGTCAGGGCAGTAACTTGGCCCCGGTGGACCCAGAGGAAGAGGAGTGTAAACTAATGGCAGCATGGTTTGGAAGACCTCAGCATTGTTACAGCATTGCAATAGCTAAGGTTATGATTACTGTTCCAGCTTCAATTTTCTGCAGGAAACAAGCACCATCAAGCAGAAACATTTTTAATTAAAACGGTTCTGTCAAAAGCTCAGTTCTCCATTGCACACAATAGATCCCTACTATTTATTTTTTCTTTTATTTGTCAGATTTGCTTTTGACAAATGGAGCAGGCGCTGATGCTGCCTGCTTCTCTTAGTCCCCTGTGGATCAGATTAAATGACAAGGGCTGCTCCCTCTAATTCTCATATGTGAGTTGCAGTGGTGAGATGCATTTATGACCACGATCATGCATTCTAGCAGAGATTGCTTCTCCTAAAGCTTAATGGAAAAGAACCTCTTAGAGAGGAAGGAAACAATTTTTTTCTCAGAAAAAGTCCGGAGGAGCAAACAATCTTCTCTAGATTCTGGAACAGTAGGTTAAGCATCATTTAGAGAGCAAAGAGAAAAACCATGTCTGGCTGCTCTCCTGACACACAAATCTGTGCTTTAAATAAGCACTGCAAGAGAGAAGGGTTCTGTGGGGGGGCTGTTGCTTCTGGAGAATTCAGAGGAACCCTGTATCTTGTGTTGGCTGCCCAGGAAGCTGGCATACTACTGAAAATAAAGCGGCAATAATGAATCAAATTTTCTGGAAGCAGCAGTAGGGTAGGAGAAAAGAAAGTGATCCAGTAATTAGTATGCTGGCCTGTAGTTTTACAGACTTTGGTATCCTGATATGCCGCAGGCTTCCTGCATCAGTCTCTGAAACTGAGATCTTAGGGGGGGATCTAACACCTACTGATGCTGTTTTTTAATAACAATTGAAATGCTTTCAAGTAGCTCTGGGTCCAAAATTAGAATATCTTTTTTTTATAATGTTAGATTAATATAATGTTTCTAGACTGTAAGCTCCCTCCATTTGCATTATATTAAATTTGATGAGATAAATGAATCAAAAGTGTGTCCATGACCAGTACTAAAAGGTTAAATAGGGTTTGGGATTTTGAGTGCATTGAGTTCCATCTATTTAAAGTCATAGCAACAGGAACTGTGATCTTGGCCAACTGAGAGAAACATTTACAAAAGAAAAGTTAAAAAGATAGAAAAGAAACAGATAGGAAAGAAAAAGATCCGGAAGGAAGAGCAGCAAGGAGAGCTCAGTGCTTGCCCAGGTTATAGACAAAGCTGGCAAAAGTAATGAGTAATGAGTTAACTGGGTCGTCTTCTCCATTCCGGTCTGCTCTTTTGTGCTCAGGAGAGTGAAAATGCTGGTAGTGCGTTGGTGTATTTTAGCACAGGGGAGATGTTGTATGAAGCAGCCATAAAAAAAAAAAAAAAAAAAGGCCTCACTCCCCTTAGCATATTGCCTTTCATGACTGTCTTGATTCCTCTTCAGCCTTTTTGTTTAATGGCCCTTCTGAAGTGTGGAATAGCTGATCCCTCTATTATTTTAACAGTAAACAGATGGGAGGTTAATCTAGCACATTCTGTTCTAGTTTTGTTTCCTTCTTTCTTATCACAAATGGTTTTAGTAGTACAATTAGGCTTTTTGTTTGGATTAATCCAGGCCTTTTTGCTGCCTTTTATAAACAAATCACTGTTACCTTGGGCAACAGTGTACATGCCACAAGGAATAGCAACAATAATCTTTTTCATCTGTGCTTGCGTAGAGCTACTCTCTGGATGATGTCTCTGCAGAGCCATCACAATGTAAATAATTAATAATAACAGTTGTTAACACTTGGATGGGACTCTGTTATTTGTAAACAAAGAACATTTATTTCCTCCGCGTTGCTTACTACACAAAACATAAAATAACTCCAAAGAAGGAAGTTGTTTTCCTCACGTGCTTGGAAAAGCACAAGAACTCAGCGACTCATCCAAAGGGAAAGGTCAAATGGGATTTTAGATAGTCTCAGTTTGAACACTTTGTGCTATTAGTAATAGGGATGAACAAATCTGATATTTATGTTCACAAATACATCTGTCAAAATTCCATTACAAAACAAATAGATACTGTAGTAAAATTGTCCAGTAAATTCATGTGTAGCTATTATGATAAGAGAAAGACCATAAAACCAAGAAAATTTTAAAGGACGTTTTATTACAGTGTATAAATACAATTAAAATAGCAAAGCCGTGTCAGAAGTCTCCTGTGTTTTTTTCCCCATAACAAGCTTTGACTAAGGCTCATAAGTCAACATTACAGACAATTTAACTTACTTTGCTCAATCTAATTTTGCAGTCTTACTCACACTTTAACATATACTGCAGTGCTTAAGTATTAAAACAACATATAAGCAACAAATTTTAACTATGGTCACAGGGTTTTAATTCCAGCAGATCTGGGAGTCATACTTTTCCTTTGCATAAGTCATAGTGTCCCTTTCGTGGCACAGATGGCCAAGTGTTTTGATATATGTAATCTGAATATATCCCTGTTTCTTAGGAAGAAATTATGTCTATATACCAGTAAGGAAAAGGTCCTTGCCCTTAAATTCTTACTCTAAACAGACAATATTAAAATAAATCCATTCCCTCTTAAATGTTTGACATTTATGAGCACACAACCAGCCAGATATTTATGTGACAGGAGAAAAGCACAAACCCAAGAGATTTGAGGTAAGGAAGAATTCATGGATTGCACATAGTTGAATGTTTCCACTTCTGTCTTTTTGACCATCTCAAGACTGAATCAAGAGGGAGTGGCAAATCCATATTGCTGTAAGGGAGCTGCAATGCACTGGCAATACGCAGTTGATCAGATCAGAATGCTGCAGTGCCAGATGCTCTGTAATGAGAGGATTCTTGCAAAGAAACTCAACAGAATACAAGAGCTCATAGCTCTCGTCTTGGGAAGTTTACTAGGAGAACATAAGTGTTTGATAACTCTTCATTGAGTCAAGTTAACTGAATTCAGTGTTTCTCACATTCCCCTCAGAGCAGGCTTTAAGTGTAAGCTATTCAGGAAAATATCTGTATTCCTCTTCTGGGTCTCCGAAATCCTCACCTACACAGAGTAGCTACAGCCCAACTACCTCTGGTTGGTGTAGTACTAGACACGTTGCTATCTTTCTTAGAGAGGCAAGGGGCTCATGAAAACTGAGTAAAGACAGATAAAAACTTACAAGTGGGAGATCTCATGCCAATGAGAGGCAGAACCTTGTGGCTTCTTGGCAACACTGGGACCCGTGTGTCTTGCTGAAAGCTCAGATCAGGATCAGGGAATTTGGCTAAAAGCAGGGAATCTGGTTCTATTTCTATCATTGCAGTGGTAACGCTCTATTTCTAAAGGATGCTTAGAATCTTGTATTTTTTCTTGTCCGCAGTAACACCTCAGACACGTGCAATAACAGGTTATTGCTTTCCATGCTAGCTGCCCAGATGTACTGCTTTCATAAACTTAAAGAGCTATGGCACACTTCAAACCTGCTGTATTTTTCACTGTCAGCCTGTATTTCTTTGGTCACATTCACTGTATTGGCTTATGCTTTTAATGCAACCATTTTCTGCTTGTCATGGACAGAGCCCTCAGTGGATGCTCAGATTTTCTGCTGTGTAACTGACAGAAGGAAAAAAAGTGGCCATTTCTACCAGTGTTCCTTCTAGGGTGCATGCAGGGAAATGAGCTTGAGGTGACCCTGTCAGTATCCACTAGTCTCCACTATACTCATTCTATTGCTTTTTACTAGTTCAGCTGGACAATGCCTTTATTAGAGCCTCAGTTCAGTCCCTGTCTTATATTGCACTGACTCCCCTGTCTGTACAGATCTAGTTTCAGCTGCTGTTTTATTTCCATGCAATCCTTCCTCTTATTTTTCTACGCATATTGTTTTTATTTTCTGGGTTGCTGCCAAGAAGCAACTTGTTTAAAAAATAAACCTAGTCCAGATCCTGGCTTATGTCACCCTAATAACCTCAAATCCGAAGTTTTGTCTCTAGGGTCTACAGTTCATGACACAAAATTACTTCACAAAATGAAACTGGATTTGATAGCTCATGGATTTTGCTCCAGCTCCCCCTGAAATTAACTAACTTCCCACTGACTGCAGTCATCTTCAAATCCATCCTTTGAGCTATCCTAGAGCCACTCCACAAGATCTTACTGCTCCTGTGGAAATAATAATTCATTAAGTCTTGTAGCAGATTTCACAAGCAGTTCTCAGGGCATTTCACTAGTGAGGAAAAGTATAATTATGTCATTTTTACAGGTCCTTAACACATTTCTACAGAATGCTTTTGAGCACCTTCTTATTTTGTCACTGTTCATTTCCTTCAAGTCTGCTTTCCTAATGTAGGCATCTGTTAGTATCTGAACACAGTTTTTTTTTTCCACAGTTCCCTTCTTCCTTAGCACACAGGATAGACGGTGCTCAATACTTGTGCAATTCTTCGTATTTTGATTTATCTTCCTTCTAGCATACGCCCTTGCCTCCTTACTGTATGCTACTGAGACTTTGCTTTGATAGGAGCTATATTCATCATGAGGTCTTTTGCATATAAGTTACACTGACAGAGCCTGAGTGCTTCATGCCTGTTGATAAGCTTTTTCTTGTCAATATACAGTAGGACAAAAGAGCATTCCCTTTCACTTCATAAATAGGGAAGAGAAACAAGGCAATGTAAGGTTCAGTCCCCAACTGTGATTGTACTATTTAACTGCCTAAGACCTATTTCAGAGCAGACAGCAGTACATAGTTCAGGTATTCTCTGCACTGATCCTACTGAATTCAGTTTCTCTTATGAGTGCTCAGCATTGCTGCAAAGCTGACCAGATGCTAAGGTGAGTACCCAGAAACTAAAATAACAAAATTTAGAATTAATTTGCAGAAAAAAAATTAAGCAGTTTGCCCGATATTGCACTGATGATAAGATCATCTTCTTCCTTCCAGTTATACGTCTCCCAACAACTGCAACAAACAAGTTAGAGAGTCCATGGGGGAAAAAAAATATGCAATTACGTAATTAAAAACTCTATCTCACAAACAATATTCAAGAAGGACAAAACAGTTTTTCAGGTATCCTTATTCTAGCATTTCCCAGTGTTTGAGCAAGATATTTTGTCCCCTCTGAACACAGAGCTTGTGTGCATGTGGTTTCTCACGTTTTTAAATTAGGTTCCTGGTGGCATTTCCTTGCTCAGCCTTGGTCTCTCTCAGTCTCCCTCCAGTTCTCATCTGATCCTGGGGCATTTCTCAGCTCATGAGCTCCCAATCTTCCATCAGCAAATGATACTTGTGGCATAGGATGGAGAAGCAGCTCTGCTGATTCTTCAGCTGCAAGGTTGAGCTCTTGGAGCTGTACAGACTGCAGCCCTGTGAATCCAAGCACTTGCTTTTTTAATCTGCATTTACTTTGTGAAAATTGATTAAGTCTTTGCAGGGACTGGGAATGACTCTGCCATGAATGTCAGATACCTCCTTCAAGAGAGGAGGAAATTAGAGCCTTTCAGACAAAAGGTGGCCAGGAATTTCTAAGGTACCCCATCAGATAAGCCTAATACTTAGAGATGACTGAATAATTCTGGCAGAAGTTTTCTAAAATAATCAAACTTGATCCAGATGCCCAGAATAGAATTTTTCTGCCAAAAAATTTAATTTAATAAAGAGAAACATACCTGAAATAATCTGATAGGCTGTATCAGATACCTGTCAGTACTTAATGTGTTTACTGGGTCCACTCACCACACGATAACTCTGCAGGCTGCTGGAAAACTCTCGGCTTCTAAAGCCATTTGTGTCTATTTTTATGTATATGTAGCTCTTGGAGCCAGAGTACACAGGAATCAAAACCAAGACCAATGAGAAAATCATTGCTGAAGGAACTCAGAATCATTATTATTTATGATGTCTACTGCATGTGCCTAACAACTGACCTATTAAGTAGTCCCGTGAGAAACAGAGGAAGAGACAGTCTTTAGCTCTGAGACATTATGGGCTGAGCAGCAACACTCAAGATGGAGCAGTGAATGTTATACATATGGACAGTAAACAAGGTGACAGCAGCAAAAGGCCCTTTTTAATCTAAATCTTTCTTTGAAAGGGTGAAGTGGAAAAATTATGTAAGAGGACAGCAAAGAAATGTAGTTGGGAAATGGATATTACAGGGAAAGATGGCCCAGGAGAGAAGAGAATAAGAGGATATTCTGAAGAAGTGAAAAAAAGATTGTCTTCTAAGGCACAGGGATGTGATGGGTGGAGAGATGTCACCTGCAGATCTCCATCCCTCTCTAGACGGTTGTCTGTCTGTCCTGGTGCCCTGCTACAATCCAGTGTCTCTGGCTGAAGCCCAGGAGGAGAATAATTTAGCTTCAGCAAAGTCCAACTGGTACAGCTTTTTGAAAAAGCAGGTATGTGGATGCCCTTGACAATAAAAGCGTAGGATGGAATTTACCAGGTTGGCAGAGTTGCTGCTCAGTTGTTACGGTGCTGCAAGAATTCCATTATTGGGTTGTGGTGTCAAGAAGCAAACAGAGTTGTTGGTAATAATGAATCAAAGGACTCTTAAAGGAAGAGATGGAAGAACGACTAAACCTTACTATGATCCTTTATAGGAGCAATGACCATTCTCAGCACAGACCCTACCATGGGGGCTCACAGCAGAAGCTGTCTGTAAATCTCCCTACCTCACAAACAGGAGCCGAGTAACCTCCTGTCACCAGGCTCATGCATATTTCAAGAGGAGAAAATGAGAAAAATAATACTTTCACAGGCCTATTAACGGGTGCCAGACAGCGTTGAGGTGGTAAAAAAAAACCACCCTAAATGATCTCATCCTTCCTGCAGTGGGGAGACAAGACTGTGTAGTTCTCTGACACCTAGTCACTGGCGGTGTCAGAGCTGTGCTATGTGGATGACCAGCTGAAAACACAGGAGCACACCAGCTTCCTGCACAGCCTTTTTCACGGGCTGCTTATTGTTCCTTCTTCTCACTTGCACCTATTGACGTTTCAGTGGTGTCCACTACTGCTCTTCTCTGCCTTTCTTTCATTGGCACTCCTCCTTTTCACGATTTCTTCCTTCTGTATTCAGTATTTATTACTTCTGCCTCCTTTGTTTCCATGTTGTTTCTGAACTATTTTTCCAGCTTCCTTTACTGACTTTTCTTTCTGACAGCTAGGGCTTGAGCCAAAGCCTGCTGAAGTCAATCCATTACCTTCAAAGACTTCAGGATCAAGGCCTTATTCCCACTCGCTTCCCTGCATCTTCTACAATCTTTTTTTGCATGGAGCATTCTCAGCAGTGTATCTCTACTAAAAGATAGGTTACTGACTGAAATAAGCAGGAAGGAAAGAGGTTTAGAGAGAAAAAATCCTAAGGACCCAGTAAATTCCTCACTGAATTGCTAAATTGCTACCCTGACTGCCCATCTGCAGAAAGCCAAAGGATTTGATCGTTATGTTTTTTTTATTCTAACTTCATCAGAACACATCTCTTTTCATATGAGTGTGAGAAGAGGTCCTTGCAAAGACAAGGTCTTTCAGGAAGAAATATCCTCTCATTAAAGTCTGCATTACTGCACACAGTAAGTAGTGACTGTAGTCATACATTTAATTGAGCCTACACAGGCAGTACTTTAAGCACACGAATACCAGAAAAGCTGAAAAAATGAAGGAAAGAAAACTGATACTGACTGGATAATGGCTATATTTATATATAATCATATGGATTGTGACAAAGGATCTGCTTAATTTAATATATGCCACGTATATGTGTGCATGTGTGTAAAAAAGATATAAAAGTATCTACATACAGAGAGAGAAAAGTACTGAATATGTATGTATTGCATATATTGAATATATTCTCACAGGATAGATGTATGAAAAATACTTTAGTAGAACATTGTCTGCATATATGCTGACGGCTGAATGCTAATGCATTTTTGGATTCAATATAGAGACAGATGCTCAGCTACCATAGATGGATGCAGATCTACTGAAGACTGAGGCAAGTAATGCAAACACTGCTTTAAACCAAAAAATATTTTGGTCATATCTTTACAGTCCTACCTTCATAGTTAGTCCTTCTTATGTATGATATTTTGTGAACGCAGACTAGAGGCATAATAGCTCCACTCATACAAGAAGCCCCATCTCCTTCCTCATTGCTACCCTTGGTGGGAGGCTACCCTTGAGCAGAGCAGCAGAGCTAGTCTGGGTATTATGTGAAGTCCTGCAGTAAAGACAAATATTTTGCCAGCTCAACAGAGACCAGTAGTGTCTGAAAATAACTAGCTGGGGCTTGTTATTAGGGTACACAGGTACCATCACAATCCAAGGGGTGTTACCTGAACTCCACTAAGGCACCTATTTCTGTTTTACAGGCAGAGATGTGCTAGACCTTGTGCAATGCAAATCCTCAGGCGTGAAAGCTGTGGTTTACCTACAGGCTGAATTCAGATTCAGATCTCCGCTCTCCTCACAAGCTTGCTGTTCAACCCTTTCCTGATGATGCATTCAAGGTAAAACAGACTGTGCGTGTTACACAAAGCTTCTGCAAATCCCTAGAAAGCTGTCTTGATGGCAGCAGTTTGGAAACATGCTGGAGTGCTGTAGCCACTGCATAACAGCTAGACTCCAATGGTTGTTTTAATCTTGTTTAAACTACTCTCTCAGCAGGTAACTGAGAGACATAAATTATCTACTATCAGCCAGCAAGGTGCCCATGCTGCAGAAGGTTTTTATGGTACTCAGGAACACATTATATCCAGCTTTGGAGATTCAGTGAAAGAAATGACAGTGTTCTTAATGGTAGGACCTCTTAAATGTAAAAGGGCACACCTAAAGCAAGCAATAAAAAATGTAATGGAAAATTCCCAGGAAGAAAAGTTTGGAAAATATCTGTACTCTACTTTTAACTGACTCCTGCAGTATCTACTGGTTTTTTTCCTCATATATAAAGAGCATCTGTCTACCTGTGGCCCAAAAATACTTTGATTCTAGACTGAAGGAAACAACAACAATATAGTACAAAAGTAAAATTCCCATGAAAGCACACAGCATGTGTGTATTTCTTCTTTGTGCTGTGTGAGGTCTATACAAAAGTGCTCAGTCCTTCAAGACCTCAGAGACGTAAAGGGGTAGGATGCAGAAAATGAAAACACTGAGTGACATGGCTGCATACAGAATCCTTGCAGAGCACTGAGGATGCTGTTCACAAAGCCTACAAGCCAAACCTTGTCCTGATCTGCCTTCATGCCATTCCCATTCACTGTAGAGAGCAAATCAGGTGAAAAGCACAGATATGTTATAGCAGAACTACAGGCAGCAGTCCCTAGAGACTCACAGTGCATTTTCACCATTAACAAAATAGCATCCAAAAGGATTTATGCAAAAGTATGAAACTGGAATGTTCAGTCTAAGAAACAATCCTCTATGTAACAGCTGCACCTTCCCGTCCCTTTTTTTTTTTTTCCTTTTTGGCATGCTAAGGATCTTTTGTATAACTTGTTAGCTGAAGTGTGTGGATATGCTTCATCTGCAGCCCCGCTACCAGATGCTGAGGAGGCAGCAGGAGTGGAAAGCTGCCTTCAGGCTTTCCCCTCTGACAGACATCTGCTGGAGAAAAGCAGTGTGCAGCTGTGTCTCTTCTCTGAGACCACTCCCATGTAAAATCCTACAGGGGCTGGTGCTGTCTCTTTTCCTTTCCATCATGTGCAGAAGAGCTGTAGGAAAGGTCAGGTGGAGCCCAGGGCTTTGATACCATCAATCTGTTGATGGCAACCAGCTCGCATGTTCGGCTGATGCAATCAGTGCCATGACACAGATGTCACAAGACTTACAAGAGATAAGCCCAAAGATTACAATCAGTTGGCTGGAGCTGAATAAGGAAGAAAGAGGTGGTGCTGGAAGGAAGGAGGAGACCTTGCTGCAGTTAAGGCAGTGAGGGAATCCCGCTTTCACATGGGGCAAATGCTATGTGATTTGGGGTCCCGGTGTAAACCACTGGGTTGCCCCTGGATTCAGTTTGGCTTGCAAAGTGCTCATGTCTTTTCCTGTCTGTTCAGCTGTCATTTTTTTGTGGTAAAGGTGACTCATTTTACCTTTACTTTGAGGCTTCCAGAAACTTGCTCAGGTTAAAAAGAGAACAAAGAATAAACCTTGTCAAATGAAGCAGAAACATAGAAAACATGGAAGGTGTGATTTGATGCAGACATAGTGTCAGTCCATTTTGTATTTAATTCTTGGTAAAACAGGCATTTGAATAGACAGACAAGTAAGGATTAGCAGTTCCAGTGCAGACTTTTGGAAATGAACCTCATCTGAAAGTGTCTGGTTTTATAGCCTTGGGCAAATCATATAATCTCTCTGCTACTGTTTTCTGATCTATAATCCAAGGGCAGTAATGCTTTCTTGCTTCTCGGTGGGGAATTAATGGATGCTTTGACAGCATCTTGAGGTACCATATACAAATATTAAAAGCATGGAGAAGCAAGCAGCATATGATGTTAATACTAAACGGATATAGTGTAAAACTTGGGACTGGATAGTGGTGCACTCAGATACTGCTGTAATGAGTTCATTAGTAATGCACGACTGGACTGATTAAGTGGTTGCCACTGTGTAAAGCCCAATTCAGAGCTGATACCTGATATATTATTTTGACCTAAGACAGATGCTCAATGATTTTAAGTTTAGGCAACGCGTGTCATGTCAATACGAATTATCGAGCTGAACTGAAAGAAAGAAACTGTAGTTGTCACAAGAATACCCTTTTAATATTCTTCCATAGACAAGAATTGTAGCTTCCCAAAGTGGAATTTTTCTGTGTAATCTTTCAGAAGCCCATTTTCAAGTAGCTTATCTTCCTTGCCTTTTGTCTTTCTTTTACTTTCTTCCTGAGATCATTTCCTCTTGCCATTACGGCAAAAAAGCACCCTGCAACAAAACAACGATGATCCAGAGTTTTATTCTTTCCTGCCACAAGGGCAGTGCATCCTGCATGGTGATGATGCAGCACAGAAAAGCCACTACCTGTGGTTACTTTAGCATTATCTGGTACTGGTAACTGATGTGAAGCGTCAGATATATCAGTTTTCTTCACATGAGAGTCACAGGAGGATTCAAACAGCCTTTGAGGACCTGGGTATCCAGCTGATATTAGAGGTCTGGCTGAGTCAGCATAGTGGTTTGCAGAAGCCTTTCAGCTCTGGGCTGGTTATCTGAAGGTGAGCAGCATCTGGAAGAGGAGACCTCTTCCTGGAAGTTTTGTTTGAAATGGACTGCAGTTTGGGATCCGTGGCCTGCTGCTGGTAGGCTGTTATTTCAGCTGGGAAAGCACCAGCTCTGGCAGTGAGGAGCACAGTGCCAGAAACACCAGTACAGTCAGCAGAGACTACATGCAAAAAGCAGCAGTACACATACAGGCATCTGATGCAGTGCATGTTTTGTCTTGGGTCCTTCCACTGCAAAATTACACTTACTTATTACACCTTTCCTTCCTTGGACTCTCTCTGGCTGCCCACCCTTCCTCATCCTAAACTGATGGTTCCAGGGCTGTTTGCCTATACTCAGCAGTGCATTACAGTGAGACTGAGGATTGCCAGCTCTGTTTGCAGGTTGGCCAATCTGGACCTTCTGCAAGTGGGAAGCAGAGCACAGCTCCATGAAACGACTTGCTGAAGGTTATCCAGCTGTGACCAAGGACAGTGCACACAGATTCAACTGCAAAAGATGTCACGAAAGTGTAAACTTTAACAGTAATGACTTTCTCTTTGTGCACTTCTGCTTTGCTAAAATTACATCTCCACCGAAGGACTTGTTAATGTCAGTGGCATTCAGTTTTCAGGATCGCCACTTGAAGCGATCAGTCAGCTGCATGGATCTACAAATTACTCCCTTGAAGCCATTCTCATGGCACAATGCTCAGGCGACAGCCAGCCACCATGATCAGATTGCAACAGACACCTTTGATTTCCCTTTGATGTTGCTGCAGTGAGGAAGAGCTCTAGGCAGCACTTGGCAGGAGATTGGGTCCCACCAGGCTGCGATAGACAACAGGAGGGATGGGATGCCCATCGGTGCAGTGGGCATGTGGCATGTTGACCTGTTGGTGGGGGCTGCAGACGTTGATCCAGGTCAGGGTCGGTGGATCCAGACTCAGTGGTCTGACTGCTTGCTGTCTGGCATTGGAGGGTTGCAGGGCTCTTCTTTAGGGTTTAACATCTGCATGTAGGAACAACTGGCCAGAGAACAGTCAATTCCTAGGAGTCCCACCTCCTAAGCTTCTCTTCCAATTAACTCCCATCTCCCTTTTCTCACCGTTTGTTTCCCTCACTCACCTCACACCTTAGACCTAAAACCAGCAGTTATTTTTAAAGAGTATGACAAAAGCACATCAACCCCTTTGCCAGTAGCAAAGGCTACATGGAGGGATCTGAACAGGCTGGATTGATGGGCTGAGGCCAGTTGTGTGAGGTTCAACAAGACCAGGTGCCAGATCCTGCACTTTGATCACAATAACCCCATGTAATGCTACAGGCTTGGGACAGAGTGGCTGGAAAGCTGCCTGGTGGAAAAGTGTCTGTGGGTGTTAATTAACAGCCAGCTGAACATGAGCCAGCTGTGTGCCCAGGTGGCCAAGAGGGCCAATGGCATCCTGGCTTGGATCAGCAATAGTGCATTGCTCAGGGCACAGCTCGAGTGCTGTGTTCAGTTCTGGGCACCTCACCACAAGAAAGATATTGAGATCCTGGAGTGTGTCCAGAGAAGGGTGCGGAGCTGTGTAGGGTCTGGAGCACGGTCCTATGGGGAGAGGCAGGGGGAACTGGCATTGTTCAGACTGGAGGAAGCTCAGAGCTGACCTTATGGCTCTTTACAACTCCCTGAAAGGAGGTTGTGGTGAGTTAGAGTTGGCCTCTGCTCCCAGATAACAGCGATGGGATGTGAGGGAATGGCCTGGAGTTATAGGGTCAGGTTGGGTATTAGGGAACATTTTTTCTCTGAAAGAGCAGTGTTGTGCTGGAATACAGGGCAGTGGAGTCACTGTCCCTGGAGATGCTGAAAAGCCATGTGGATGAGGCAGTAAGGAACGTGTTTAGTGCGCACAGTGGGGACAGGTTGACGGATTACACAATCTTAGAGGTCTTTTCCAACCTGGATGATTCTACGACTGTAAGCCCAGCACATGCTGGGAGTGAGGTGGAGGCTCACGGCACAACCCCCCGCAGCATGGCGACCACTGTCCGGGCGCACTCCCGCAGCCCTCCCGGGGGCGGCGCGGCGGACTACAACTCCCGGCATGCCCCGCGCGGCCGGGCGGGAGCGACGAAGCGCGCGTGCGCCGCCAGACGTGGCAGCGGCAGCCGCAGCCCGCAGCGCCGTGCTCGGCGATGGCTGTGCCGGGGCAGCGTGTGGGAGCTGCGCGGTGCTGCGGACGGTTCCCGCTGCTGTTGCTCGGGCTGACGGTGAGTGGCGGCGGCCGGACCGGGGGAGCGATGGGGTGACCGCAGGACGGCTTCGCGTCCCGGCCCCGGGGTGCGGCCGGCGGAGTTGGGCGAAGTTGGGAGCGGGACGGGGCCCGGGGCTGGGCGCGGCGATGCCGCCGCCTGGCCGGGGCTTGGCGGGGCGGGGGGGGGGCACGGCCGGGGCGGCTTTTCTCCCAGGTGTTCCCCAGCCCTGCTGCCTTGCTTTTCTCTTAAAAAAATATAAAAAGAGAGAAAAGAGAGGAGCCCCTGTCGTCTCGCCCCGTCCGAGCTGTACAGCAGCCCCGCTCCTGCTGCGGGGCGGTGGTGCGGGACGAGACGGTCCGGGCGCGGAGAGCCCCGGCTGCGGGTCGCGTCCGGCGCTGCTCCTCTGGCCGCGGGTCGGTGAGTTACTGCCGGCATAGGCTGAACGCTTTGAAAGGCGCCTTTAACTTGGCTAACGTAAACTATAGTTCTTCCTAGACAAATGGAGTTAATAATTAATGCCCAATTACTTTAATTTTCTTATGCACGCCGGATCTGAGATCCGCGCGATCTGGAAGCGCTGACCTGGTTCGAACAGACCGAGTGCGGACGCGTGGCCGTGGCCGAGGTGGCACCGTACGGCCCCGGCAGCGTACGCACCGCCGAGCTCCGTGGGGAGGCTGGCTTTACTCCTCCGTGGCTCGGGTCCTGGGATGGAGCGGAGCGGGGGGCTGAGCTCCCCCGAGTGCCGGACGTGGCCGTGAGGCTTCCCCGCCTCGGCGCCTCTTCCGTACACGCGGCTCTTTGCAAGACCCGGGGCAGCGTGCTCGGGGATTAAGCGTGTGCTGTGGTGCGGGGCTGGATTTCCCTTCCTTCTAAAGCGGTGAGCGTGGAGGGTTATTTGTATTCTGCTGGCTGAGGCTGCGGGACTTCTCCCACTGTAATGTTTGTTCTGTGTTAATGCAGGTATTTTTCTGTGAGATCTCTTTGTACGTTAGAAGCTACTTTTCCTCCTGACAAAAGAAGCCTTTCTGCAGGTGGATGTGTTGTTTCCAGCCCTTCTAGTTGCCCTTCTTTGCGCCTTTGCTGTTTCAGACCTGTTGCCTTTGAGCTGAGCAGAGTGAGCTGCCATTGTCAGTGGCATTATTTGATGCCATTGTCATTTATCCACACTATTCTCTCTTCCCCTTCTTAATTTGCCCCGGCATTTTATTTGCACTGTGGTGCTGCGTGTTGAGCAGATGTCTCCATTGAGCTGTTGATTCAGCTAATTTCTTCCCCTTTGCCGTGTGCAAGTACTTTAAATTATTTCTTCCAATTTGCATTCTCTTGCACTTGAAGGTGTGTTTTTTCATCTTGAAATATGTAACTCGCTGTATGCCGGGATTAAACGCAGCCTACAGCTGTGACATTGCAAAACCTGCCTTTGGGTTTTGCTTGAGCCTGTGTTTGCAAAGCCATTGGGGCTGCTCGACAGAGACATTCTCAGTGTGCAGAGTTAAAGCAATGTGGCTGGCTGGGGGCAGAGGGTAACGAGAGCATTGTCTCCTCCTGGCCATGCCTTGCATGATGTTTACAGTTTGGGTTGACACAGTTCTTTATGTACCTGAATGTGATTTATGTTATTTTTTTTTTCCTTCTGGAAATGCAGAGTGCCAGATGTGCAGCTCGAGCTGCGATCCCAGGTGCATGCTTAGTGCTCCTGAAAAATAGGGGCAGAACCCCAAACTGGAGGCAGCTTCCGTGCATTGAAATCCTGCTTTCTGTGGGACTTCCTGTGTTTGTGCAAGGAAAGCTGTGAGCTGGGTGGACAAAATGCTTTGGGATCTCCTTAGGGAAGATGCTTAGTGGTCTCCTGCATCGTTGCAGATTCATGGTGCACGCTCAAGAGAGGTGCTGTGCTGATCTCTGTTTTATTTCTTGAATGAGCTGGAGTTGTAGGGAAGCTGTGGTTTGGGTACTTCCCCATTGGGTTGAGTGAGCGGTTGGCCAGACCCTGTGCTTGAAGGACCAGACTTAATGTTGGAGGCACAGGGAGGGAGCTTACCAATAGGGTGAAATTGCCATTGGGGGGTCAGGTGCTGTCCCTTCCCAAACAGAGCCCAGCAGGACAACACACCTGGGACACGTTTGCCATGCAAACACAAGTGTTATCTGGGCCCAGCATGGCAAAGATTGGTTAATCCTCCACCTGTTGGTTTAGTGACAGGGAAACTGAATCAAGAGAGGTTGGCCAGCTTACACTTTCAGGAAGCATGAGGCTGCTTGACCTGGTGCTGCTAGAATGCTGTGCTTCAGAGAAAGGCTTTGAACATTTCAGGCTTCCAGCTGCTGGAGTCAGCAAGTCCCTGACAATGGCACTGCTGTGCAGTGCTGGGTAGGGACATGGGTTCCTGGATCCTGGCTGGTGGGGACTGGGTGGGCTCCCTGTTGCAGGTAGCTCTGCGGTGTGGCCCTCTGGCAGGTGTGTAGGCCTTATGGAATGATATGTTGAATCTACTGGCATTTGAGCTGAAATTTCCTTTAGAAGAGCTGGGACATTGCTACAAGTGTGGTGTGATCACCAGGAGCAATGGTTCTGCCCAGAACTGAGCTCACAACACTATGGGCAATCAGCTGTGGACGTTGCTCTGTTATTGACCATTTATATTTGCTTTTCAGCATTGTTGTTCCTTGAAGTGGTGGAGTCACTGTCCCTGGAGGTGTTCCAAGAAGCGTGTAGATGTGGCACTGAGGGACATGGTCAGTGGGCATGGTGGGGCTGGGCTGGCACTTGGACTCAGTGACCTTAGTGGTCTTTCCCAACCTTACTGATTCTATGATTTCAGTAAAATAGGGGGTAATGAGACCTTTCTTTGTAGTTTCTGGGGTGATTGCAGTCAACCTGTCTCTCCCTTTTTACCTCCAGCACTGAGGACACTGGGCTGCTCTGGGATCATTGACTCGTGCAGGCACTGCCTCTGCTTTGCCTCTCACAGAGCTCTGCTTTTCCCCATGAATTCTGCTCCTGCTGTAGAAGTTAAGCTTATTTGCTTCTCACCTGGCAGAAAAATGTGAGGATTAATTAGTTAATATTTGTGCAGTGCTTTGAAGATAACGTTTGCTGTATGAAGTGCTAAGGATTTTCAGTTGTCACCTTTTTTTTTTTTTTTTTTTTTTTTTGCCCTCTCTTCTTCGTAAGCCCCATTAATAGTGGTTTTGTTTTCCTTTTGTAGCCTCTCCTACATGCTTCTTGTGCTGGGTGATAGTTCCCTAAACTTCTTCAAACCCAGTTTTTAGTGGGGGGTTGTGTGGGCCATGCTCTTCTCGTGCCCTGAGTTTCTGAAGCTATTCCAGTGTGTGTGTTGAGAAGCAGCATGTGACATGGTCCTTCACCAGCAGCTTGTTTTGCAGTGATGCTTGGCTTGGAGAGAGCGAGCTGCACGTCCCTAATAAGGAGGAAGTTCTTCGTCAGCATTAGTAATTGACCCTATTACAGTCAGTTGTTAATTAGCAAATAGTTGCTTTTTTTTTTTCCCTCACTAAGCATTTGAAAACCGGTGATAAACCATACAATTAATTGGCTACGCAAAGCTTTGGAACCACCTTTAGTACAGGCTATTATGCCTGTAGCTTCTGTTCCTTAAAACCCAGTGTTTAAGAACAATATGAGCAGTAGAGACTAGGCAAATCTTGACGTCGCCATGGTATTTTCGCTGTCTTCTATATTTGGAAAGTGAACATAGCTAGTGCTGCATCAAGTTGAATGCTTTATTTGTTGCATTTTTCAGACTAAGTTTAAAGAATATGAAGCTATTCTGCCAGGATTTTGATTTGCCTTCCTTGGTGAACAGAAGAGGATGGGACACTTGCCTCTTTCATATATGACCCATCACAGTGAAGTGCTGGCAGTTCTTTTGTTTTTAGTATTTTATTCCTTGCATGATTTGAGGTGAGAATTAATTGGTCTGGATTATATACAGAATTAGAATGCATCTTCCATGTATCTCACTTCCATGTATCTCATTACCCATTCTCTTCCCCTTCCTTTGAATAATAAATCATAGAATCATAGAATCATAGAATCATAGAATGATTTGGTTAGAAGAGACCCTTAAGATCATCTAGTTTCAACCCTCTGCTATGGGCAAGGGACACCTCCCTCTAGACCAGGGTGCTCCAATACACACTTGTTGGAATTGGAAGAAACCTTTAAAGGCCATCTGGTCCTACCCCCCAGCGATGAGCAAGGACCCCTACAGCCCCATCAGGTGCTCAGACCCCATCCAGACCTACCTTAAGTGTCTCCAGGGATGGGGCATCCACCACCTCTCTGTGGTGTGCCAGTGCTTAACAGGGCTTCCAGGTACCTTTGGGTAACAGAGATAACCCTATTTCCACTCATCTGATTTGATTAAAACATTTCTGCAGCTATTTTGGATAGTAATCATGAATGAAAACAGGGGACTGTCCTACATCTCACTATCTATCGTGGAAGACGTTTGTTACAAATGGCTCAGTGATCAAAGCTGCACAGCCCTGAATGTAAATAGCAGCAGAGGGAGGACTTGAGTGAAAAGCAAGCAATTATTGCACAAGGTCAAGAGTGGCTGGTATGATGAAAAAGGAAGATAAAACATCTGCAGTCAAACAGTGATTCTTGTAAACAAGAGAGCTTTGGATTTGAACATCTTGTATTTTTAAGCTGGAACAAACTGGGGGGAAGGGAGCGCCGTGTCTGTGCACCTCCTTCTCTCACCTGGAGGTGGCTGGTGCACTGCTGCACCCTGGGATCTGCCTGTGCCCCTGGCTTGTCTGCAGGCTCACAGAGCAGCATCCCACAGCATAGGGATATTCCTTCAAACTCACATTCTGGAGCAAAGTGTGTGCTTTGCTGTGGGTTTGTTTTGGAGACTGAACAGGAAAGGAAAAGTGAAGTCTGGTCTTGTTATTGGGATTTGTTGCTTTTTTTTCCCCCCTTCCTCACTTTAATGTATCAGGCAAGACATCTTTTTAGAATGTGAACTACTCCCCTCTGAAAGAAATCAATTATGAAATTAAATTCTGTGATCTGCGCTGCTGCTTGAAATTCCGAGGCAGGTTTGGTCTTCAGCTAAATTCCCATAAAATGCCTTGTCAGACACAATCTGTTTCATATGCACAGGGTCACTCTTTGACCATATTTGCAGTGGGTTGAACACTGTTGTCCCAAAATGAAAATGACATCAGTGGGTGATTAAGCTAAGACAGAACTCAAAGTCAATATGTTGCTGGAGGACAGGCATTTGGAATTGTGGCTGTGTTCCTGCCGAGCAGCAGTTGAGCTGCAATCAGCACCATTCGCATCACCCATGCTACTCCTGATGAATGGTGTGCAAATTGTCTCCCTAATTATACATGCAAGTGTTAGTGCACGCATAAAAATTGCATGTTGACATATGGATGCAGGCACTTAAGCAGTGTTTCAGCCATGTATCCCTTTGTATTTTTTAAGCATAATTTGTGTCCAGGGAAATGCATATTTCATGCTCTTGAACTGGAAATGAGAGAATAGGAAATAGTTTTTTCTGTCAGTTTTGCAATTCTGCTCCTCTGATGGTTCTTCCTTATTGAACTTGGGTTTGTATTTTCTTGTTTTTAAAACTGTGTTTCTGTTGTCCTTGATACAGACTTCTCCTCCAGCCATGCTGCTTGTCCATAGCAGGAGTCTGTGCTGTTGTGCAGTTTTGGTGGGCAGCGTATTGTGAATTGAGGTGAGGGTTAAGGTTGAGGTTCTATGAGAATGGAACTTTTATTCCTTTTCATTTGAATAATAAATGTAAAATATGAAAATGTCTTCTTGTGTCAGCTTAAAAAATATTCCCATTTTTCATTCTGAAATGAGATTCAGAGAAGAGTAACAACTCGGGGAGTAAACTCTGCTTTCTCAGGTCCTTGGTGATTTGCAAAAAGCATGGCCTGAGTGATGGCCGTGTTTTCACTAGTGTCTGTCCTGGCTGTGTAATTAGCAAATAGTTATCTGCCGGAGGGTTATCTTTGCCTCTGGGTTTCTGAAGACTCAGGTTTGTCTCAGGTGCAGCTCTAACAGAGGGGCTGTGGAGTGCCTGGCTGTTGGTAACGTGTGTGCTCAGCAGCTTTGTGAGGAGTTGCTGGGGAGCGGGGGAGGAAAAGGGAAAATTAAGCCTTTCTGACTCCTTCCACCTAGCTTGCAAGATTATGTATTTAAATACAGGCTTTGATTTGAAGAGCAGAGGCAGAACACGTGTTTTGTACCTTGTATTCAAACAGCAGCATCTCCCAGCAGGTTTGAATTGGCTGTCTTGAGGGATTTGGTTCACCTGTGTTTTACCTGAGAATCCGTGATGCATCTCATATCAGATGCTGCGATCCTGTGAGTGACATGCAACCTACACAGAGCAGCACTGTGAAAATAAATTCCCATTCAGCTCATGAGCTGGGGGAACTACCTAGATGAGAAATGCTCCAGGTTTGCATTTTGCAGTCTGTGTTGTGTATGCTTTTTCTGAAGGTCCTTAGGCTGTGGAGGTGATGGCTGTATCAGGTACAGCTTGCAGAGCAACCTTGGGAGGACCCGTACTTCTGGGCAGTGTACAAGCACAGCATGAAACAGAACAGACCATCCACCAGTTTTACTGCAGTTCGTCATCAGCAGAGCCCTCTGAAAGAGGGATGGTGCAGGTGTTGGTATGGTCCTTGTATGCCTTCTGCTTTGAAGGCTGCTGAGGGAAGGAGCTTCTCATTCACCTTTTAGGTAAAGCATTTGGAGTCTTCCTTAGCTGTTCTGCAGTGGTTGTGCACAGATTTTAAAGCTTTAGGATGCTCAAGCGACAGTAGGGTTTAGCTCGTTTCTCTATTGGTGTGATGCATCTGGAAGCAACCTCCTGCCCAGGAGGAACAGACATCTTCCATGACATCTTTTTTTTAATAGGAGCTCGTCTCCTCTCGTGCCCTGGATTTAAAGAAAAAGCAGTGTGCCCTCATTCATTTCTGCACAAGAAAGCCAGAGAGCACAGAACTACTGAATTCTTATCATTTTGCAAACACAGCGCAATGCAAACGCTGGTTGGAAAGGCGTGAACTCCTCCGTGCAGCCGATAACCTCCTGGTGCTGTGCTGCTGCCTGAGGTGGCAGCCGGGGCACTGCTGCTCTGCTGGTGCTACTGGCTCAGATCAGATTGGGTTTTATGACAAAAAAAAAAAAAAGGCTGGAACGTTAATCTTAATTAAAGGGAAATGATGATTTATTGAGTGGGGCTGATAGACATGCTTGTATGTGGTGCCTTTCTGTTCTGAGCTGGAGCATCAGAGAGGGGTGCTGCAGTGAGACCACGGCAATGTGAGCATTGCTGTGTTGCCCTGGGAGAAATAGGGTGAGATAACAGCGCATCTTTGCAACGTTTCGTGCTTTTCCCTTGAAGTGCTGCAGTTCCACCAGTACGGCGTGCTTTCTCTCAGTGGCAACGCAGGCGAGGCAGTAGTTAGAGCTGTCACTGTTTCCAGAATCCAATTTTTCAAAAGGTTTATAGCTCTGCCATTATAACAACAGCAAAAAAACCTTCTGAAATGGCCTAAACAGCCTTTCCATCTGGAAGAGACGTGAGATACATGTGCATTCAAGCTATGAGTGGAACTCTATGGATGCTTTAAGCAAAGTTCGTAATACTGTGTGGTGTCATATTGAAAGTGGCTTTTGTGTGTGTTGTTTTTAATTCCAATTCTTTCTTATCAGCAGTAAGTTCAGACCTACTTCTCCTGATTTAACTGCAGGTTTCTAAACCAAGGCAACAGGCTACAGTTTTGCTTTTCCCCTGCTTTCAGTGCAGGTTGAGTTTAGCCTCCTGTAACTGAAGATAGAAATAAAACAGTAGGATACTTGAGTGATTGCATAAAGTTGTGGGGAAAGTGTTTAAAAAATATTTAGGATTAAAGAGATGTGCTCATAAAGCCATGTTGGATTAATCCTTCCTGTACAGCTCCTGACTGCAATGAGTTTTAAGCAGGAATTTGAATGCCTGTGTCACCTCGCCTAGCACAACTGTGTTTGTCAGCATTGATTGGCAGCACTGTGTATTTACCTCACAAAATACACAAGTGATTCATGTTCATCAGCCTGAAGGAGAGAGGTTGAGCTCTGGACAGCTGGGTTTGGAGGAATGAGTGTGTCAGATGACATAAAGCATTGGGATTTGATGGAGCAGTGTTATGCAGTGGGTTGACCTGTTTGCCCTAAGCTTGTGCCGCCTGTTGTACTTTTGCATTGTACATTGCAGGTGTATCTTCTAGCAGTTCTTCCTAAACATGTCCTGAGGTTGCTTTGAGAATGGCAGTCACAGAATCACCTGGGTTGGAAGGGACCTCAAGGATCATGTAGTTCCAACCCCCCTGCCTAGCAGGGCCACCAAACATACACATTCAGATCAGGTTGCCCAGGACCCCGTCCAACCTGGCCTTAAACACGTCCAAGGACGGGGCATCCACAACCTCCCTGGGCAGCCCGTTCCAGGGCCTAACCACTCTCCTAGTAAAGAACTTCCCCCTAACATCCAACCTAAATCTTCCCTCCTTCAACTTGGATCCATTTCCCCTAGTCCTGCTATTGTCAGCCCTTTTGAAGAGTTTACTCCCCTCCTGGGTGTAGGTTCCCTTCAGGTATTGATAGGCTGCAATGAGGTCACCCCGCAGCCTTCTCTTCTCCAGGCTGAACAAGCCCAACTCCCTCAGCCTGTCCTCATAGGGGAGGTGCTCCAGCCCCCTGATCATCTTAGTTGCCCTCCTCTGGACCCTTTCCAAAATCTCAATGTCTTTCTTGTACTGAGGGCTCCACACCTGGACACAGTACTCCAGATGGGGCCTCACAAGAACCGAGTAGAGAGGGACAATCACCTCCCTGTCCCTGCTGACCACCCCTCTCCTGATGGAGCCCAGGATCCCATTTGCCTTTCGAGCTGCCAGAGCGCACTGCTGGCTCATGTTAAGTCTCTCTCGTCCATCAGGACCCCCAGGTCCTTCTCTGCCGAGCTGCTCTCAAGGACCACTCCTCCCAGCCTGTACAGGTGCCTGGGGCTCTTCCGGCCCAAATGCAAAACCTTGCACTTTGCCGTGTTGAACCTCATTAGGTTTACCCGAGCCCAGCTTTCCAGTCCTTCCAGTTCAGCTGTTTCCATGTACCTCCTTGCTCGACATGTGGAAAAAGCTTCTGGTTCTTTCAAACTGTGTTTCATAGGTGTCTTGTTGACATGGTGTTAGCAGATAACTGGCTTTGTAATGAAACAATGTCTGGGGCTGCATCCTCTGAGTTGGGTTGGCTGAGTGCCTTGTTTTGAATGCTGCAATCTGTAGCACACAGGGTGTGAGGAACAGGGCCCTGCTTCTTCCCATCCACCCTGGACCTAAGTTTTACAACCCAGCTGGAATGAGACCTGATCAAAATTAGTCCTGTAATTGAGGAGATGCGGAACATCTTGTGTGTGTTTTTGGCAAATGAATGAAAGCTTTTAGCCCAGCAATTAAGTGTTAAGGTTTTACTGTAAGGTGAATGTAAACTAGATAATTTCTCCGGCTAAGCTTCCCATAATCATTCCATTAGTATGAATTCATTACTGTGCAGAAGGGAGGCGGCGTAGCCTTATGGATAAGATTATTATTATTATTATTGAAGATTATTGCAGCACAAATGAGCACTGGAGGCTCTAGGAAGGTTATGGCCATGTTTTGCTAGTTTTACTTTATTGCAGAGTAAAAGACAAATTCTGCTGTGGAGCAGCTGTGATTTTAAGTAGGCTAGAAGATGCCACAAAAGAAGTGATTTCTTTGCCTGGATGCAGAGAGACTAAGAGACATGCCTGTGAGACATGGTGGAAGCTAAGCCTGATCTTGTGGCAAAGGCACTGGGATGTGGTGCGGCTGGTGGGGAGCTGAGCCCTCATCCTCTGGAGGAGGGTGGTTGGGAGGGGGCTGTGCCTCTAAATGCAGACACAGTTGCTTAGAAATTCTGCCTTTGTTTCCTTCATCTGCTCCGTGTCAGCTTGGGTTAGTTATTTAACCACATGGCTCTTGCTGCCTTCTGCAGGGTATGGACATGTTCCTCTGGGTTTTCAGAGGATTTAAAGAACCAGGGCAAGAGGGCTTTCAAAGCGGTGTTTTGCTGCATCTCTTGTTACTGTATATTAAATTTACATAGGAATTTTTTCTAATTAAAGGAACAAACTTCTAAAGGTGATGACTTTTTAACTGTAAACATATTTCTGGATGTTAAATTTACCTCATCTTTCCACCTAAGGTTGCTTACTGGGAGCAGTATTGGTCCAGTTTCAGTAAATCATGGTTATGGCTTCTTTCGTTCATTTGTTTTGCTGGTCACATCAACACAATAGTTTATTTATGGCAGTACATCTCCAGATTGTGAAACAGATCAAGGCAATTTCAAGAGCAGTTTGTGTTTTATTTCTCAGTGTGGAAACTATTTCTAATGTTTCTGACTTTTTTTTTTTTCTGTAGGCATTTCTGCTGGTGTTTGGGTACTCATTGAAATTGTCTCCTCTCATAGAAAAAATAAGTGACCACAAGGATTTTAAGAAGCTTCTCAGGACACGAAACAACGTACTAGTGCTGTATTCCAAATCTGGTGAGTTCCTTTCCTCCTGACTGACGCAGGTCTTTGGGCCCAATAGCATGGATGTGTTTGTGGATATTCATGTGTTCTACTCAAATGACTGAGCTCTTTGTCCTCGCTGTTTGCTCTGTGTTACCTTATGTGACTGCAAGGTGTAGCACAAGGGCTTCTTTAGGAGTGGTGTCCTTTGTTCTGTTGCAGAGACTCCTGATGTCTCAAGATAGAAGGGTTTCTTAATTTGATCTTTTAATTGCTCTGTCACTGGTGAAAATGTGCCTTCTGGCTTTGTAGCCAAAAAATGGCTGCTCACAAAAGCTATCACTCAGAGCTTGCTGGTGTGCTTATCGCAGTAGTTGGCGAGTTTCGATTTGCTGGTGGCACTTAAAGGCTTAATGAATAGTTACAGTTCTGAAATCAGCCTGTCTTTGCTTTTGACAGCTTTGGATGTCCCACGGTTGTCTTTCAACTCTAATGAACAAAATATAGAAATAAAAAATGAGCTGCTTATGTAAGAGGGAGAAAATGGCTCACTTCACATCATGCCGCCTGTCCCCTTGAATCTCCTTGCTGTCTTCTCTCTCATTCTGGTTGTTCACTCTTGCTTATATCTGTCTGTTTGCTCTTTCTTTTTGCTGTGTTCTGTTCCTTCTTTACCTTTGTCACCTCATTTGTTTTGATGATTTTTTTTGTTTACTATTTGTTTGTGGTGGCGCCATAGAAAATTAAGAAGCAATCTTGAAGCTCAGTGCACGACTTCAGGATGCTCTCGTGCCCATGCAACACATTGGAGGGCAGGAAGAAAAACCCTTCACTGAGTTGATTTTCTGCATACTGTTTGGGTGTGTTGTTATTTTGTTGCCTCCTTTACTTTCCTCTTGGACAAGTGGTACAAGGATAAGTTTTGCTTGGGGGTTGCATCCTTCCTTTCTTGCCAGTTGCAAAAGTCTTAGTTTAGACACAGTGATGTCAGGAGGATTGCTCTGGGTTTAAAGCATGGCAAACCAGAGCTGTATGTGGGGACCCAACCCCACCCCTAGTATCAGAATTTTGCAGACAAAAATGTGTGGATGCTGGGATAGTTAACTTTGTTTTCTATAGCTGGGCTTATTCTGTGACAGTTAAAATGACAGATGTGACAAGTTTTGTTGAAGTATTTGCGTTTTGTTCTAATGGGAAATTCTGAGGGCTAAAACGTGGACAAATGGTTTTTCAGTAACAGGTTCAAAGTGAAAGTCAGAAAAGAGTTTTGAACAGTGATTTTTTGAAAGGAATGCTTTAAATGAAGGGGGAAAAAAAAGACATCTGTATTATTCAGCTTTTTAAAGGGAAAATTTTCTTTTTATGCTTAATACTTTAAGTGGTTGTTTTAATTTCATTTTTTTTTTTTTTTTTTTTTTTAGTAGCACAACCAGAGCACTTTGGCTCTGACATTCATCAAATAAATGTTGCCCTATAGGCATTGTTCAAAAAGCGTGTTGCGGAGATTTCTTCTTTCTGTTTTTATTATTTAATTGGTTGGTTTTAGCAGTCTGAAGTGCCGCATGCAGAGCTGGCAGTGGGATTAATGTTTCTCCCTCGCACAGTGATCCTTGCACAATTAGAATGCTCTTGCATAACTGTCACCCAGTTAAGGAAAAAGGGGAGGGGAAGTAAAGATGAGAATACAGAGATAGGAACTTTAATCCCAGGTACATCCTCTCTAGCTGTGATGAGCCATTGGCCAACAACTGGTCATGCTGAAACAAGGCTTTGCTTCTCGGTGGAGCATGACTAGATGAGCATTCCTATCTCATGCAGAAAATGTGTTGGTTTCAGGAAATATCCCCACTTGGAGAGGACATCTAGTTCATCCTGTCAGCTGGATGTCCTGCCATGGCTGCCCAACTAGTGAGACTTATGGGAGGAGTCTGTCCAGTCTCAAATGCTAATGTTCATTTGCCCTCTTTAAAGGGAGCTTGTTGAGCTGTTGTGCTATGAGTGCAGGAAGAATTCCCCCTTGAATCCATGTCCCTGTGTAGTGGAGAGGTGGCTGTTGTGCACTGCCACAGCTGTGCATTACCAACACCTTGGGGTAGGATTTTCTTGAGCCAACAGGAATGGCCTGGAGGCTCTGGTGGCATCGAGGCCCACAGAGGCTGTTGAATACAAGGAAGCTGCTTCTGCCTCAGGAACCTTGGGATAAAATTTTCTAAAAACTAGAAATTACTTGAAGGAAACAGAACTATCACTGCCTGCTGGGTCTACCTCTGGTCATAGGCCTTCACTTTCCTCACTCTTGGAGACAAGTTATTGGTTTACGTAGATGTTTGATCTAACCCAGTACACCCGCTCTTACACTCCATGTATCTTATATTCCAGTGATCTGGAAACAGCAAAAAGTAAAGTAGTTCAAGGATTTCTGTATTTTGTTTATTGAGTCAGGGAACAGTCTCCATTAGAGACTGTTTGGGGAGTTGGTATTGGGGCTCTCTTTTCTTTTTTGACTGCTCATCCCATTTTTCTTCTCTGTTTATTTTTAATACCATTTATAAGAATGCTTTGGAATGGAAATGTTTTGCAAAAACTTTGCACATGACATGGCCATTATAAAAATCTCACTTGAGTGTGCAGCGAAAGAAGCTTTTCTAGGTGCTTTCTGCTCATAGTTTTGAGCTCCCCCTGACCTCTGTTTTGGCTGTCTTCCATGGTTAATATGAGAATAACAGCCTGCTATTAGGTAAGTATTACAGGAGTGGGACTGAGGCAGGAAGAGATGCTGAATGACTTGCCCTTACAGCTGACGGAATTTCTTAATTAAATGCTCTAATTAGCAAGCAGTGGCACAAACCAGTTTGTGCCGAGCCATGGGGAAAAAAAGTGTTGTTGGATAGAGGCTGGTTTGCAGAAAAGAACATGGCATTGCTCTATAGATATAGGTCAAGGAATGCACGGAGGGATGAGTTTGAATGTTAAGGGGGAGTGAGATGGGAAGGAGCCACCTGCTGTAGCTGTAGCCAGCGTTTCTTCTGGTTTACAGAAGATTTTGCTGATCCTTCTCTTAGCAGTCTCTTCAGATTAGAGAAGAAGTTCCAGTGCTTCAGAACAAAGGAATGCACCATTGTATTCTTCTCTGTGGAGTAATAATGCTGTTGGTGACTTTTTTTTTTTGTTTCTTCCAGCTGCTGCTGCAGAAAGCTCACTCAGGTTACTGTCTAATGTGGCCCAGGAAGTGAAAGGACGAGGTACTATAAGCTGGATAGACTGTGGGTATGTAACTTGCTGTTTTTTATTCCCCCTTTGCCCACACTCCCTTTTGGCTTGTATTGCTGACTTAGCTCTTTTGGTAGCTCTGAAACTTGTTGCCTGTAGCTGAATGCACATCGCTCTGTACAGTTTCTGTATAACCACAGGGAGCCTGCATCTTACCACCTTTGTTCTTCCTTTGTGCAATTGGTAGGGGATTGTTTCTCCACTACAAGCTGTTTGTCACTTCTGTGACAATGTGTTTCCAGCCCAAAGCTGGAGACCTCAGGTATGGCATTGCCTCTCATGGGGGCCACATAGCATGGAAACACTGCTGCAACTTTCTCACAAACAGGGTGAAGTAGAATCCCACATGTTGCACCTTGGCTGGAGGGCAGCACAGTTCTGCTTGGACAGCAGATATTACACGTGCAATAGGGCTGGTTGATTTTGAGGTGCCCACCCATTTCTGTTTCTCAGGAAAATGTGCTTTCTTCTGAAGAGCTTCCTCTGTGCTTGTAGGTTGTGCTTCGTGGCTTGCAGATCTGAAAGCCTCTGGAGTGGGTCAGCCCAATAACATGTTACCTATGGCTTTAGTTTATGTACCATAGAGCCTCTCTGCTTCTGCAACTTTGCCTACAGGTGGCAAATTTCCTTCCCTGATCTGCAGGGGAACAGCTTGCTGGCTTCCTTTGTGTTTGGGTGGATTGCTGTGGAACGAACAAATTGTACACTGTGCACAAATCTGTTGTCTCTGCAAATCATATCACTACTTTTAGAGCTGATTTTGGAGCTGGTCTCCATCCATCAGGTAGTGACCCAGAGTGAGTTGCTGGTGAATCATAGTTTGCACCTGTTTCCACCTGCCAAATAGCAAATAGCCAGCAGATAATGTCTTGACACTAAAGAGGAGAAAGTCACATGGAGACCTGGCAGATCTCTGAAGACCAGGCTCCTTTCTAACAAAAGTGCTGCTAGACAACTTACTGATGTTGGTAATGAGCATTAGTGAAGAGGGTACTGGACCAGGTTCTTGACTTTAGTTTCTTATCAGCTGTGTTTGTGACTGTTTCCTCTTTGTTTCAGGCCACCTCTGTGCTGTGAGGTTCTTACTCTGTGTGTGCACGTGGCATGTGTTTGTACAGCTGCTGAACGATGAGGCCATTTGGCCCTTGAAAATGCTGCTGTAATGCAACTAAGCAATAACTGATAGCTTGCAATAAATCTTCACGATTTACTTCAGTTCTGGGTTGAGGAAGGAAAGATTCAATGTGGAAGGCCTCCATCTGAAATCCAGAAAGTGTTGGCACTTAACAGTTCAGTCTGTGTTCTTGAGCTTGTAAGTGATGGTGATGGGGAGGGTGATGCATTGCTCGTTTTTTCTGTAAAATCAACTCGTTTACTCAAACTCTGATATGCTTTCCCCTTTCTTTCTTTATAAATGTTTTCATCTAAAACAATCTCTAAGGAAGTGACTTGATGTATTAAAGCATTCCTGGAGGAGACTTTAAATATATTTTATAAGTAGCTTGGTCCTTGTACCTCCTGTCTCGCCAGGATGGGGAGCTTCCTGTCCTTAAGGAAGGGTGAGCTGTTCCCTGACAGTGAGGCAGCCTGTTGATGGTCATGCTGTAAGAGCTTCTAAGGTGTAAGAATGAACTCATACATTCCCAACTGTATTTCCTCTTGCTGAGGACTAGCCTGTGAACAAGACACAGTGAATGCAACAGTAGATGCAGCTCTCTTTTGGAGGGTTGAGCAGTATATCTTTGGATTACTCAGATGGGAAGAGCCTGGAAAAAATAGGTGGCCTGTCCAGCTGTGGCTGAGTTTTTATCAGAGACTTTTCTTCTGTCCTTGCTTCCTGCAGAGATGTGTCCTCACCTGGAGTCTGTCCCGTGGAGCTGGTGGGCTCATGTGTGTAACACAGGATGCTTTTGTGCACACGAGGGACCTTGTGCTTGAGCCTGACCAAGTTTTATGGTTGATTTACTTGTTAGGCCTATAGAGCACTCTGAAATCAATCTCTTAGCACTGAGATGACTTTAGAACTTCTATTTTCCTTGATGTTTTTTTTTTCCTTAAGGCTTTCTTTTTTCTAATACAGGTGGTTGCAAACTGCTGCAGTGATAATGTGAGGATGCAGGACTACTGTCTGTCACTGGTCACAGAGGGCTGTTTGTAGGCACTGGGTACAGCTGAGTGCTGCCAGAGGCTCTCAGGCCATTCTCCTAGAACAAGTATGCTGTGAGGCTTATTTGCAACCCTTCATACTGAAACAAACAGCACACAGATGCAAGGATATTTACAACACAAGCTCGATTTGTTTCACAAATATTGACAAGCAATGGCTACTTTGGCAGTAGTGTTTAGCAGGGAACTTTGGCTTTATTCTGCACATCCCACTGCAGCAGACTTGTTTGCTGTCAGAACTAAGCTCTGGCAAGGCTGTTGTGCTGTTTGGAGCTGTAGTTTGTGTCTGCTCTCTGCGGCAGTGGCAACAGCAGTCTTATTCTTTATTGGCCGTGGGTTTGGGTTTTTCTTTGTTTTCCTTGTAATCCCCCCTCCTCCCTTATTTTATGGGATTGACTGCAAGTACTGCTGTCCTTATTTTGGCTTGCTTGGGTCTGCAGGCTGGGACAGAGGCTGGAATCAAGAGAGGGATTGGTCTTCTGGAGAGCAGTGGTTCTCAACTTGGCCACTGAGTTACTGCTATTCATTCCCGCTGTTAAAAAGAGGTGTATCTGTGTTTGCCAGTTAGATAAATATTGCCTGATTCATTAGTCAGTGTTTATAAAGAGTTTGGAGACCTTTGGAAAATGCTACAGCAACACAAGTAAGTGTTACTTGTTTAGTGCATTCAGATGCTCTTTGGTAGATGTAAAATCAAGCAGTGGGCTGGATTATTTGCTGAATTATTTTTACTAGCAAACCAATAGAATAGGAGTTCTAACAGTAGAAGGAATTATGCATGAAATAGGAACTCCTGCTAGCAGATCTTTGAGGTAGTAAGTAGAAGGCACAAAATCACAGAATGGCCCGAGTCAGAAGGGACCTCAAGGATCATGAATCTCCAACCCCCCTGCCACAGGCAGTGCCACCAACTTCCCCGTTTAATACCAGACCAGGCTGCCCAGGACCCCATCCAGTCGGGCTTTGAGTATGTCCAGGGACCGGGCAACCACAACCTCTTTGGGCAGCCTGTTCCAGCGCCTCACCACTCTTATAGTAAAGAACTCCCACTCCATAGTAAAGGCACAAAGGTGTAGTGCTTGTGTGAACATGATGAGAAGAGCTTAGTGCTTGAATGAAAGATAACATTTTTGCTGTGCATCTCTGAAGTAAAGTCTCAGTTCTGTCTTGTGATTCCTAAGATCCGTTTGATTTTAGCAGTAATTCCCACCAAGCTGTGTAGAGCAGGACTCAAAATACATATTTCTTTGGCTTGGAGTAGATATTCCCTGCTTAATTGCATGGCTCCCCTTCCAGCAGGTCCCAAATACAAACAAAGCTGTGTGATTCCCATCTGCTGCCACTGTGCCCATGCTTGGCGTTAGTACATCAGCCTAATGGGAAGAATAAGTGCCATCTGGCTAAAGTGCCTGCCTGATTTTTGGTTGGTTTGAATCCTACTTTCCTGCTTTTGTGCCCTATGTCATTCTTGTAGTCTTTCCCCAGGTACTATTTAAAATGTTGCAATCCAGTTACATCTATCATAAAGGTGAAGTATTTCCTTCAGCATTTATTCCTCCTGTTGGGATGGAAAGGCAGCCCCTTCAAATCTGTGTATATAAACATCTTCTGGCTCAGGAAACACTCTACAGGAAACAATCTACTATGTGTTTTTTTGCTGGGATGCCTCCAAATGTCAAGTTTTAAATGAAATCTTCCTTCCCCAGTTTCTAATTTCCCAAAGCTTTGATACAGCAAAGGCTTTACCTATATGCAGTCATTGGAATAGGAGAGAGGAATTTCAGAAATAAGGCTACTGACGCAGGTAGCATTATGTGTTGTTTTGCTCTTTAGCTTCTACATTCATGCCCATAAAGCCAATCAGAAATAGGATTTATTTAAGTGTAAGTCTGCTCATCTTCCTTCCTGCACTTGAATGTTAAAGCTGATGGAGAGCTTTGAGATCACAAATAAAAATGACCAGCTTTGACGGAGAGGAAAGTGGAAAGAAGGGAGGAGTGTGCTTGCAGTGGTGCAGCTGCTTCCATCCAAGCAGGTTGCAGTGCCTGTGTTCTGCCTTTTCCTCCTGCTGCTTCAAAGGTCTGTTTGCAGCAGATCCAGGGTAGGTATGCCAGGTATCTGTAAGAAACTATTTGCAAGTGTGGTTATGCTGACAGTGTAGTCCTTACATGGCTATGATATTTATGGCAAACTGGGCATTTGCAGCATAGATTTCCAGTGCCTTCCTCCTGTCTCTTTCATAACCTGCCCATGAGGTTAAAGCCACTGCTCCTTCAGGTCTTCTTGTTTTACAGTCAGTGACTGTGCAGGAATTGCTGTTGTATTCTCAAAAAATCTCCTTTAAGGTAAACTCTTCTAACATAGTAAACCTGCTTGGTCTGCACTAATTGAGAAGCACAATGATTAGCTAAAATCCACTGTGGTGCTGTATATAGAAGCCTGGTTCTGTACCAAAACTTCAGCCATGCGTGCCAGTGGTTTGTGTTTTGCCTCCGGTTACTTGTTAACTGGGAATTTTTAACATTGCTGTTTTTAAGAGTGAAAGGAAGAGTGAATGAGCTGAGAGGTAATGATAAGTTACCTTAGTTTTCCTGAAGTTGCTGCTTTAAAAAAAAAAAAAAAAATCCTCTACATACTCTCCAAGCTCATCATGCAGCCAGAAATCTAAGAGAGACTGCAGAGGAGCACAGTGTGCTGTGGCTTCTGTGTGCCTGTGGAGAGGCATCCAGAATCTCCCTTCTGTGCTCCTACTTGGTGTGCGTACCAAAGTAGTGTTAGTACTCGTGTCCCATGCCAGAGGTACCCCTCTGCACCTGCCCGGTGAGGGTTAGGGGAGGTTTGGATGTGACTGATGAAGATGTCTCTCTTCAGAAAAGGAGTTCAAGTGTTCTGCATTTCTAGTATAGATCCTTTGGTAGCTCCTTTGCACCTTTGCTGTGTGGGTGTGGATACTGCCCAGTGCCTCTTACTAATTCATATTCCCATGGACAGTACCATTCATTACTCCCTTTCAGTAGAGCTGGAGCTTGTAGAATCATAGAATCAATAAGGTTGGACAAGACCACTAAGATCATTGAGTCCAACCATCATGTCATCCTCACTTTGCCCACTCACCATGTCCCTCAGTGCCACATCTGCACGTTTCTTGAACGTCTCCAGGAGCAGTGACTCCAACACTTCACGTAATAATGACATTGAAAAGCAAAATGAATAGTCAGCAACTGAGCAATGTCCACAGCTGGTTGTCTGTGCTGTGCATCTTTTTCCTTAATTAGGTTTGTTTGATGATACCTGTCACCTCTTGGTTGTAGAGCTTCTTTCTGCTCTTTGCCTTGCTCTTACTTCTAGTGAGAATTAATCTGATGGGTTTGAATTTTGGGAAAGTCTTCCTTTTTAATCTAATTTCTATAGATTTCTGGTCTCTCTAATTGACTGATGGGCACAGAGAGCCATTTTCATTGGATGCCTGCTGATGCTGGATCTCCACAGCACTGGCATTTTTCTACTTGCATTCCTGGCACTTCTAGAGAAGTTTTTGCAGCAGGAGGTTCTGAAGATTGCGCTTTGATCCACACAGTGTTTTTTTGCTGTGCTTTGGGGAGTAAAAAACAGACTTTAAGTTCAGATTAGAAGCTGTCCCATCAGGCTGCTAGTCCTAATCCTTGAGTCTTTCCATTGGTGTGCTTTCTCCTTCTGGTATTTGTGCTCCCTCAAGCCTTAAAAGATTCAGGCTTTTCATCCACTGCCTTGTTCAAGCAGCTCATTTATTCCTTGCTATGGAAACCTGTTGCTATTGTCAATTCTTTGTAAGTTTATTTTCATGTAAGATCTAGAGCAGTGACAAAGCATTGCTTTGTTTTCAAAGACAAATCCTGTATTTTAAGCTTCCTGTGCTTATTTCTTCTGCATCCATCTCTCTTGGGTTCTGTTCCTATTTTGTTCATCTGCCACTTCCTAAGCCCTACCCTTGAGCATAGCATCGAAGCGCCTGTCTGCTCCGAGAGGTGCAGATGTACTTTGTGTTTGAGTAGATGTGAGCCATTACCATCCAGTGGCTGCTTAGCACAGCTCTTTAGAGAAGTGCTTTTGCAAGCTAGGCTGATGGATTGAGAAGTGATTTTTTTTTTTTTTTTTTTTTTCCCCTTTTATTCTCCTATTCAGATCTGTCTTGAGAGTGACACAGCAAAGTCTGGGATCATTAGAGAACAGGAGGAGCCTCACAAGAGGGATGTGCTGTGAGCAGCAGTGGTTGCAGTAGCTTCCAGATTGGGAAGAGAGGTGGTGCAGAGGCAGTGCCCACAGCCTGAGAAGAATGGGATTTGAGGGGGTCCATCTGGTTTCAGTTGGTCATGTGGCTTGTGGAAATTTCTGGCGTCAGTGTTGCTTTTGCTGCTTTTTTGGGTCACAAGCTCAGTGAGTTGTTTGGCAGTGTCTCAGCTCCCTGCTTTCCCAGGATGTTTGTCAGTCTGTTGTCTGGAGAGGGTGTGCTCTGCAGGATAGCCTGAGGGAACTGCAAAGGCTGTGCATTGGGCTGGGAAGCCCTTTGTGATAGTTCATTTCTGAGGGCTGCTCTGAAATTGCAGGTCCCTGAATAAAACTGGAGTTGTGCTCTGTATGATGGCTTTCACCATAAGAGAATGAAAGCAATTAAACAACAGAGGCAGTAATGAGACAGCACACCGCTAACCTGATGGCAGCTCTCACTGATGCCTTCCAAAGCTTTTTCCAGCATGGGAAGGCTTATTTTGTGGACAGAACACCCTGATCTCAGTGTTTGTGCCTTCTCCTTCCCTGTTCAGTCTCATCTCTTCCAGCTGCTGGGACAGTACAACACAGCCTCCATCCTGCTGGTCTGCAGGTGCATCTGGAACATAAGGGATGCTGAAGCATGGCTTATGTGCATTGTTGAGCCCTGTTTTGGAGATGTGCAGATAAAATCTGTTTACAGACTGAGAGATCCGTGGTTCATGTGGTTGTGTTATGCTGATAGGAAAGTAAGATAGTTTCTGTGTGAACAAATACCACGACCTTGGTACTTAAATCAGTGCTGCCACGGTGTGATTTATTACTCACTTCACTTAAATCGGAAGGTTTGGTCCAGGCTGCACTTCAAGGTGTTGTGAATGCCAGCACCACTGAGATAATGGCCACACACAGCACATGCACTCAGAGCTGCTAGTTGGCAACAGCAGACATGAGCTTTTCCTGAGGGCAGTTTTGGCATTTTCTTAGCGAGGATCTGACAGTTGTTCCAGCTTCTCCCTGCCCACAGGCTGATGGTGCTGTAGGGTCGATTTCTTACCTTGGTTAGAATCCAGTGGTCAGCATTTCACAATAAAGGGAATATGTGGGCAGCTGCAGAAGATCTTGTTGGTGCTTGTGGGAAGGAATGGTGCTGCAGGTGCTTGGCTTTAACCTGCTGCCTTCTGAACCTGCCAGGACAATACTGAATTTCCTCTGAGTAGGAATTGGTTCCTACTCAGAAACCACACTGTCTCTTGGTCAAGTTCCGTCCAGATTGGACTTGTTTTTGTGAACCTATGCAGCCCAGTTCCTGTACCATATTTTTGCATTCTTCCTGTCTTGTTTTGGCCTCTGTTCGCTCCCTTTCTGAATTCTTCTGCCACAGTGTGGCAAGGCCTTTTCTCTGGGTAAGCTCCTGCCACCAGGTTCTCACCACGTCCCCATCCTTCTGGCTTTGGGCCTCCAGCTTCCCACCTGCGGGCAGAGCATCACACACTGTTCTTGAGCAATGCCAGTGCGTGCGTGCCCCTTTCAGGTGCTGGCTTTGATGACTGTTATCCAGAGGTGGTCAGAGCTCTGTTGCAAGGTCCTCGGCCTCATCCCAGCCCGGCAGCAGATGGCTGCCTGTACAAAGTGATCACTCATGCACGCTAATGCTGACAGGGGACTCCAGAGGTTTGCAGGGAGTGCTGCTTTTGGGGCTTTCTGCCAGCTCCGTCACAACCCCAAATGACAGAAAAGCTGAGAAGGCTGCAGTGTGCTTGGGAAGGGGTCAGGTGTTCCTGTGATGTGTGCTGTCCTTGTCATTCAGACTCCTTGCTTGGGTAGGTCAACTTAGACCATTCATTTTATTGTTCTTTTGAACAAGCTGCCATGGCTTTGCTTCTCCAGCAAAGGAGTGTTTTGCAGCACCAGGCTGATTCTCTGGGAGTGGGGAGTATGTGGATTGTGTTTGTAGGATATGAGGGGTACTGTACTGCTGCCCCACTTGAGATTTGACCATATTCCATTTGCTGTATTGCATATAGGGTGAAACAGGATGAAGTTGGACCCCTTCACTAGTAGCACGGGTGGGATCTGTGGGATCCAAATTGCTCTGTCATGAGGCAGCCAAAGATGGCTGCTGGCGGCATCGTCACACACCCATCCTCAAGCTAGCATTTCCTGAGCCTGGTACCTTGTCTGGAGTGCCTTGGCTGGGATGGCAGAGGACTGATGTTCCACCCCTACCTTCCATCTCCAGCCCATGGAACTAACTCTTGCTCTGCCTCTTCAAGTGGTGTAATTAAATTGTAAGAACTGGAGTCCTCATTACTTTCTTCCATGTGAGAGCTGAGGAGCTCATCTTCAGAGAGAGGCTGCTGGCTGAGATCCAAAGGAGACAAATCTCAGAGCAGAGGCTGCATCTGTGTTGATATTTACTCTCATTAAGGATAATGGTCATTACCAAGTGCTATCAGCACAGGGTTGCTCTTTACAGGTTATTTTTGTCTGGCTGTAAGCAAAAGCAGAAGAAAAAGCAAAATGCATCCATCTCTGCTGTTTCTGCACATCTTTTTATTTTTCATTTTTTCCAAAGAAACATTAATACGACATTTGAATTGGTGGGTCTGGCATGTGCAGAAGTCTGCACTGATGCATGAAAAAATTGTTGATTCATATTTAGAAATCTCCTATTCTGGGAGCTTACTCCTCTTCCATCCCTTGCATCAGTGCACATAGATTGCATAAACAGACTGAATTCCCAATGCACTGGTGCAGACAATCAGACCAATGCATAGCCAGAGAAAGACTGGAGCAAACTGCTGCTTGCCTTCCTGTGATAATGGATGTGCATTCAAGCAGCCACATGGATCTCTACAAATGGAGCAATCCTGAGAGCAGAGTGGGCTCACAGTCTGGTCCTTCCAGTGAAACAGCTGTTCTTATCTTTCCTTTTTTAATAGAAGCTCATGCAAGCAGGAAGAGAATTGGTAGGAGCTGGGGTGCCAGGAGTTGCTAGTGGCTTGCTTGTGAGTGCATCTTGATAGTAATATTTTGTAGCTTTTCCAATGACAAACCTTGCAAAACTGTTTTGGGATGAGTAAGCCTTTGAAGCTCTTAACTGATATGTGAGGAAAAATTCCCTGTTTCACTCTGGTTTGAAGTTGCCTGAATTGATGGCAGAACTGGCAGCAGAATTGTTTCTACACCAGTTTTGGTCCTCTGCTTGTCTCAGGGGTTTGACAGAGCCTGTTGCCAGAGCCAGGTGTTCAGTATTGCATTTGTTCCCTGCTACCACCTTCTAACCTTTGTCTCTACAAGGCTGAGGTGGAAACTTCTGGGAGTATTCAGAACAGTATTTAGAAACGTTAACTGTGGACTGACATGAGCTGATTGCCAAGCAGTTAACGCCAGCAGTTCCACGAGGTCTTCTCCATGCACCTTGATCTGTGTCTGGGTAAGATGTGAGGGTGGTCAGAAGCTGTGCTGCCTCCTGGTGTTTGTTGACCCTTGAACCCCCTAGTTTTAGTCTATGGGACTGCTGGAGGACTGCAAGTGAGTGAAGGCAGGGAGCTTCTGGCTCCTAGACTTGATATCTCGGGAAGACTCTAAATCCAGGCTATTGGGATTGTAACTTGGTTTGGTAGGGCAGAGATATTTGTGGTGTTGCTTGAGCTATAATCTGACAATGGAGAACAGACATGAATTCAGTAACGCTCTTACAGAAATATGCTTCTCAACAGCAGAGGCTACAGGCACTTCTGATTAAGTGGTCACATGCTTCATTAGTTCCTTAAAATACTCATTTCATTGTAAAGTTCTGGTATTGGCGCACGTGTCCATATTATACCCTTTCTCATTTCCACCTAAAGATAATCATTGTGGAGATTTCCACAAGGCAGGCTCTCATTTGCAGCACATTGCAAACTTCTTTATTGTTCCAAGGCAGCTGGAGAACACTGGGGGAATTAGAACCAGTGCTGCCAGCAGCCCTTCGTTTGGTGAAGCCCTTGTATCTTGGGCTCTCTAATGTGTCTCTAATTGGTTTAAACTTGATGGGTTTCCAGTGTTTCCATTTTCTAAATTGATTTATCTGCACAAAAAGTACAAGATGTCCTCTGCTGGGAACAGGTTTCCAAGGTTTTTAATCTTGTGGTTTGTCGATGCAAAGGATAGTCTCATCAGTGTGGATCATCCACTTCTCTTTGTTGTTCACTGTTTCACACATCTCCCCAGGTCTGTGTCTGGCTTCATATCCACTGCAACTTGAAGCAGACTTAGCAGCTGCGCTCTTGTGTTGTGGAGGACAGCAGCTAGTCGGCACAGACCCTTCCCCTGCCTGCCTCACCAAAGGCACAGTTTGCTCCCATGGCCTTTTTCTTTAGCCTAATTGGGGTTATGCCAGAAACACAAAGTGAACTCTTTCTTTTTACCAGTTTGGAAACCACCACCTTCCCTCTGCCAGCCTGTTGTGGCTCCAGGACACATTCCTTGTACCTAGAGCAAATGGGATTGCTCCAAAATTTGGAACTTTTTAAAGGTGGCCACATGTGATCAGGGCATGGAGATACCATGAAGATATCTTGGTTTTATCTTCTGCCAGATACAAAACCAGTTCAGCTTTTGTCTTTGAATATTTTCACAAATGGTGCTATTTGATCATCAACGTATCAAGAACACGGACTTCTTAAATGTTGACTTCCTAAATTTTATGTTAACCCCTTGAACAGAATATCATCTGAGGTACTTAGACATGCTAGGATGGACTCATTTTCTGCTGGTTGGAGCCTGACATTGGAATGGAGATTAACACAGTCTGCTGTGTCTTGACCAGGCAAACTGAGGAATTTAATTGTCTTTTCTCCAAAACTTGGTTGAGCAGCTTCTAAATAACTGTTAGGTACTACTAAGGGAAGCAGAGCAATGAGTTTTCAGAACTGAATGCATTTGATTTCTTTCTCTTGTAACTGTTTTTCTTCCAATATATGTTTTTTGCAGTGACACTGAGAGCCGAAAATTATGCAAGAAGATGAAAGTAGATCCTAATTCAAAGGAGAAAGGAGTGGAATTACTCCATTATAAGTGAGTGCTCTGCTGGGATTTGTAGTTCCTTATTGTTGATGCCCCTGTTAGGACCATTTGTTTTCCTTGCAGCTCCATTTTTCTACAGCATGAGAAGTTATTTCTACTATGCCCTCTGATATGTGAAATTGCTCACTGTTTCTTCAGTTTGGAAGCATGTGTTGTAACAGAAGTTAAGATAAATTTATTGTGCTGTTGAAGAGAGTACATTATCTGGGCTTGTGGGAGAGGTGCCCAATAAACTAAAACTACCCAATGCACAGGGCTGACGGCTGAGATTTGGATCTCTTGCTTTTTCTGTCACTTGCCTACTGGCATGTGTCTTGGACAGTTGGCTTCACCACTCTGCTTGCTCTTCTAACTTGAGATAGTACTTTGTGAAGTACTTGGAGAGAGGGAAATGGAATGAGATAGCAAGATATCTTCTTCCTGAGAATAACAGAGTGGGAGTACTGTAAAGTGTAAGAGATACCAAGCAGCTGCATCTCCAAAGATCATGCCTTAGTAAATTTTATTATTAAAGTGTCAGAGAGGAGAGACCTGGTTGCATGACACACTGTTTTCCACCCTGCCTTTATCCTCAGTTTTTCCTTTTCCTCCCCTGTTTAAATTGCTGTGGTGTAAATTCTGCTGGGTTCTGTGGCTTTGGCAGGATAATTTTACTCTGGTTAGTTAGAAGTGAGGGAGCTGTGTGATTTCCAGCAATGCTACTGTAAGTTAACACTGTTACCCACTCCTTGTTCTACAGGGATGGTGCATTTCATACTGAATATAACAGAGCTGTCACGTTGAAGGTAAATTTAAATATTTGATTATTATTTGGTTAGGTATGGGAGAGAGATATGTGGGTTAAGAACAGGTGTTGGTATTTTTTCATGCTGAAGGCATGAAAGGGAGGGTGGTTAATCTTCATAAGCAGCTGTCAGAATGACCTAGGGGCTTTTGTGGATGCATGCATCTGCCAACCACAGATTCAGAAAAGCTGTGTATTAACAAGATTGAACCCATGTTAAACAGTCATATAAATTGTGAGTTAGCTTCCAAGCTGGTTGCAAATAGGGATTTTCTTATTTTCATTACCAGGTGCTACTGATGGCAGTATAACTGAAAGTATTAGCTGATACTGTGTTTTTGGATTGAAATTTCTCTGAGATTTTTAGGCCTTGCATTTATAAATTTCTAAGAGTTGAGTGGCCTGCTCTTTGATCATGGAACTGCAGTTTTTATGGATGTGCCCAGAGTGCAAGAGGGATGAAATGACTTCCCGTTTTCTCTGAATCTTGAGGCAAAGCAACAGGAAGCAGTGTTCTGTGAGCGCAGTGGGAAAGATATGAAATTTGACTGATGGGGGGAGTGATAGACTGAAAGCACAGTAAGCAAGGTGAAAGTGAGCAGACTTCCTCAGCAAATCCCCATTGAGGTGCTGGGAGTATCCTCATATGGGGCACGTGATGATTTGGCTTCCAGAAATGACTTCCACCCAGTTCTGATGGCAGTTTGTTTTTCTTCCTCTTCTTCAGCAAACTTGGGCTTTGCATAATCACTGAAGCTTGATGAATCGATTTAGGCTATCAGAATTAGATTTGTATCTATCTTCTGCCTTGTTCAAGGGTTTGGTCTGGGATGGAGAAAAGTCTGTGTGAGATGCTCTGTAAACTCTATTCTGTCAGAGTGGCCGCTTCTAAGCATGCTTCCTCTGTTACCTTCCTTCCACAGCCAGAGTTGTTGTGGGGTAGATGATGGAGAGATTTGTCTTGGAAAAAAACTATGGCTTGAATAATCTATTCAGCAGGATTCACGTGAAGTGAGGAGAACAGGAATGTGCATCTTCGCCTCTCCTGCAGCAAAAATGCTGTCTGGGTTGGATAACCCAGCCTTGTCAGCAAATGCCTCAGGCTCCTTGTGTACTTTGTGAGGAAATGCACCTGATGCTTTTTTATTATTTTTTCCTCTTGGTGGGTGGTGGGGTGAAGTAGACTGATTAGTTGCCTGGATGTGGGTGGTTTGAATACTCATTAAAACGTCATTCCTGCTCTCCATACAACACTGCAACCAGGAATTAGTGCTGTGACTCTTCCTTACAGATAGGATGAACTGGAATGCACCTGCGGAGCCCCAGGGAGTGCTCCAGCTGAGTTGTGATCATAGCAGGACAGGAACCATGTCGTTTATTCTTTTAGTTGCCATTTTGTGATGTATTTTTCCCTTTCCCTTCTGCCTTGAGGTGTTTCTTTCTGGCTGGTGAGAAGAAAGCAGATCTAGAGTGACCCCATAGACACACATGGGATGTGTGAGTTTAGTTTGGACAGAAGAGGTTCTGAAGCTCCTGTCTTCCACGATCTCTACTCCTTCTTAAATTAACTGCCTCTCTGAAACCAACTGCTAATGATTTACAGATTGGGCAGCACATCAGAGCTGGGCAGTGGTGAAAGAATTCAGCTGTTTACTTGTTCTGCTGCTCATGGCTGTTTGAATACTGTTTGTATTTCTCCCTCTGCACCATTTCTCCATGCCTTCTTGTGTTGAGGCAGTGGCACTTCTTTCCTACCTTTAGCTGCATTTGTGAGAGGTCTCCTAGTGCACTACAAACAGCAAGCAGCAGAGGGATATCATTACATTGAGCTTCATACCCATTTTATGGACAGATGGGCAAAATGAAGAACAGACATTAAAGGACTTGTTTCATGGCAATAAAACTAGGATCTTCTTCCAGGCATTCTGTTGACATTAATATTTGTATGTTGTTTTGGAGAACAGTGGACACAGCTCTGAGGAGGAAATGCTTCATTACTGTAAAAGGATTCTTCTGAAGTAGTCATCAATTTCATAGATAGGGCTGATCCAGCTGATAGCGTACTTAGGCTTTTAAGAAAAGCTTTTCATTTTTTCAAGTGACTAAATTCTTACGTAATTAGGTCCTTGTGGGTTAACTCTTAGGAAAATGAGGAATGAAGGATAGCTCAGTGCCTGCAGTGGGGAGATGTTAGTAGTCAGAACCCCCTGCTGCTGAGACCTTGGTTAGGATCTGAGCTGTTGGAGTGTCTGATAAAGAAGATGGATGGCAAGGGAATTAAGTTTGATCATTAAAAAAACTTTTAAGAATAGTTTTAAAAAAAAAAAAAAAAATTAATCTTTTTAAAGAGTTGAGAAGGCTCACAATACCAGTGGCTTGTCCATATGAAAGCAAGAACCTGTGGGATAACAAATGCAAGAGGGATAGAAGGACACAATTCCAACTGTGCTGAAGTATCAGCAGGTTGTTGTAATAGGATTTGAATTACCTGCCTGGATGTGGTTGGCCTGAAAATATTGGCTTAGCAAGAGTGAAAAAGTCAAATGATTAGTAAAGGAACAGGGAGTGGAACGGGAAATGTTACTCCACCATCTGAGTTCATTGTCTTGCATCAAGTACGTAATTCTGGTGGCCACAATGAGTGACACATACCAAGGTACTGTAGAAGAGCAATAACACTGGGTCAGAAGTATCAGTGCCTTGACTATTTGTATTGGGGGTGCTTGGGGGAAAGACAGTGGGAGGGGGATTGTGAGTAATGGATGTGTAACTGTGAGTAGCTTTAGGAATGGTACAGTTACCTGCTTTTTCTCAAAATGTTGGCGCAAGCGGTGACATTTTGAGGCAGCTGATTTCTAACAACTCTGCAGTGCTTTAAAAAAAAAAGTTACGGTACACATAGCCATATGTTGTGAAAGCTAAAAATTTAAGTCTTAAAATCAGTGTTAGATAGTCATAAAGTATATATCCGTTGATAGCAAGCACAGAGGTAAAAATACAACAGCTGGTACAGAGCCAATAAACTCAATTACTTTTTTCCAGAAACTGAGCGTGCAAGATAAAAATGGCTTAGTTTTTCTGCCAGGTATCTGTAGCGAGCTGCTGTTGGATGTCCGAGGTTAGATCACTTTTTGATTTTAGCTGGTTACTTTAACCGCACCATATCCTAATTGCCATACTGTCATAAGGCCAGTATCCAGGCTATGTTTGTTATTCACTGAAGCCTTTTCTGGAGGGTAAAATACAGGGGGAATTTTACTGTCTTTCTAAAATGGAGAAAATTCTTTCAAGTGTAAACTTTCTGGCAGAGGGAATGGACTAACGCAGTAAATTAGACCAGCTCTAAACTCTGTATCCTTTTCAAGTTTGCTCTTGTAGGATGTGTGTGTGTGTAATCAAGGAAAGTTTCCTTATTAGCATCTCTACTGCATTATACTTGAAAGGAGCAAAAAGTGCGTGATGTGTTTCCATATTTATTTTTTTCAGGTTAAAACCATAAATGATAGCCAACTATTGTACTGTTAAAACTAGCTTGATTTTGGCAGCGTCTACTGGACAAAACCACATCCTGTGTTCTACTGAATTGGTGTTTGATGTTCAGAGCTGCTGCAGGGGCTCAGGCAGTGGGTAACAGCCCATTGTGGGCCTGCCGGGGCTGCAGTATCAAAGCATGTCCTGACCCCATCACGGCAGGGCAAGAGTGGAGCTGGTTCTGCAGCATGGGAGCTGCTGTGCTGTGGCCTGGACCTTGCTCAGGTCTTGAACTCAGAACCCAGGGACAACTGTTTTTCTGCAATTAGATAATACTGTGGTTTGTTTGTGGGTATTTTTCTTTGCTGTTTAAAAGCGCACAGGAAACGCTCTTCACAGAGCGGAGTAATGAGTGTGAGGCACTGCACTGCCTGCTCATGCCAGAAGACATTACACATCTAATTTTTTCTTTCTTGGCTGAGAGGGAGAAGCTGCAAGAATTAAATCTCTTTAATCCCCTGTTCTCTAACCACATCTGTTTCTACATCACTGAACTTGGCACACAGGAATTTCTTGAAACTAGGAGAGTCAATTGCACTCATTAGCTGTTTAAAATGCTGTCCCCTCTCTCCTCCCCAGCAGAGTACATTTGAGGTCTGTGCAGACTGAGGGCAAGCAGAACTTGATGCAGTGTTCCCAGGGTTGGAATATCTTCCTGGTTTGGTCTTCCTGCCCTTTCCTTTTTCTATATGTTATTAAATTTTCTTACAGCATTGTTTGGGATGCTGATGCCTGTAGCTTTTGAGCTTTTTACAAGTGTAACTGTGTTATAAATTAATCAAACTTCTTCTTGATAGCTCATTTCTCTGCTAATGCCACATTAAAACATATTTATTCTATGCAAAGTGTTTGTAGTCCCAAAACAGCTACCTCACCCCTTAGGTCTTCTCACTAGGTACATTAAGTGCTTTGGTTGTTGTCTAGTGACTAATATATGCTGCCTCTTACTATAAGACAAATCTCTTTAATGTTAGCTAAGCAAGTAGACAGTCATTAATGCAGTAATGCTGTAAGCTCTGAATCCTTCCAAGTCTTGTAGTACCAGCTGAGATGCAGGAAGATGAGCTGAACTCTATTATCTGTTGATAAGCTGTTGGAGTGTTGTACAAGAGCAAACCTACCAAAGACAGAAAGGTGGCAGAAGTGTCTCTTGAGACTGTTTCAGTGGCACGTGTTACCAGGTGTACTGATAACCTGCTCTTGAGAAGGTGGGTTACAAACCTGAATGGCATGGAGCTGTGTCCCTTGGGTCCTGTTGCTGTCACCAGAACAGCACCTTCCCCTTGGACCTCATTGTGTTATTGCACAGAGTTCTTGTCTGGGAGTGGATGCATGCCTACAAGTGGTGCCACAGAGAAAGAAAACAAGGTCAATCTGAGCTGTAAGTGATCATAAAAGTCTAGGCATTGTGTTTTCTATAGCACAGACATCTGAGGATAAGTGATGAAACTAACACCTTCACATATAGCTGGAAACAGTGGGCAGTGATGCTCTGCTGAAATCCATGGAGAGCCAGCCTCTCACTGACCTTAGAGGACTGAAGTTTTCCTCCGGTTCGGTCTGAAATTTGAACTAGTAGGAAGTATTTTTGTGATAAAGGGAATAAACATATCAGTCAAGTAGAGTGTGCATATATGTACTCAGCTTATCAAATATTGGAGCTGCAGAATCAAAGTGCTTCACATTTCCTGCTTCTCTTGCTATGTTTCTTTTTTATACTCCTACTTAAAAATCCATTAAGTGCAGTTTCTATTTGAATGGATCATAGGGGAGACTATTGGTGGATTATTTTCCCGTTGACCAAAAGCTCAGTCTGATCTATAAGTTTGGAATTCATTGCTTTTGCTATGTGAGTATCAGTGTGCCCTACAGCTGGTACTTTTGGATTTAAAGGTTACACAGATCCAGTTAAGGGCATGGAATGTAACCTCTGCATAGCGAAATCTTTCCTGCTAAGCCAGGGACCAGCTGTGGAAACATTGGAGATCTACTACCACTGAAAGAACTCTCTGAAGGATCCTTGAAATTGTTGACTGTGTGTCGGTCCACCTCCACGCAACTTTCCCCAGTTTTGTGATAGAAATAGACACCATTGAGTGGGTATATCATTTGTGAGGAAGTTAAGCACCAGTGTATCACTTAGTTCTGCAAGAATAGATTTGTGTGCAACTTCATTATGGCAAAAGAGTGTAAAAATGGAAAAGCAAAAGTGTTTATTGCTTGGGATTCACATGACAGTATTTGATTTGAGTTCAGGTTCTCATTTGTTTTGCTTTAAAAGCTGTTTTTCCTGTTTCCTACAGTCCATTGTGGCTTTTCTCAAAGATCCAGAAGGTGCTCCATTGTGGGAGGAGGATCCTGAAGCCAAAGACATTGTGCATGTTGACAGTGAAAAGGTATGACAACTGAAGAGATGTTCTGTGCATTTTGTAATTATGTGGGATGTGGGGAGTATGCATGTTTGTATAAACTCTTAACAAAGCACCATTATTTCCTCTGGAAGGAAATTCTATAGTACACGGTTGTTAAAGGGACATAATAAAGTTTGTGTATTATGGTAGAGAGAGCAAGGTCTCCTGCTTCTTTCCTTCTTTCCTCTACCTTGTGTGTGGTTGTGGTATTAGTCTGTGAACTACATAGCAAGCATCAGGTCATTATGGATGCTGTAATAGAAGAGACATGTCTGTCTCAAAGCGTAGCAGCTTGCAAGATGCAGTTGCTGCAGGATGCAAGTAGGAGATAAAAATGTTATTCTTAAAACTGCAGGTTGTCATTAAAGCTTAGATTCTCTCATGTGCCTGAGGTCTTCTCAGGAAGTCTGGAGCACGTAGGAGCAAAATTTGGGTCTTGAGTGGTTTAACCTTGTACAGTAACCATCTGCAGCGGCAAGTGGGAAAGCTGTAAATAAGATAAAACTACCTTAATAAGCTAGTGCCATCACAGAGCTACCCATGATATTCTCTCTAATATTATCAGCTTGGTCTTTTGTATTACTTTTCTAGTCTATTGATTTTTAAAACTTTAATTGATTGGGCACTAGCTGGTATTTTGTAAAGGGCATTTTCAATTACCTAGCTTTCATTTTTAATATTAGGAACAGTTATTTTGACATTCTGTTTTTGTAGGAAGATTAATTTTTAATGTATACCTTCTGTACTCTAAGTCTTCCAAGGATTGTGTTCAATTTGAAAACTTGATCTGTTTTTTTTCTACCATGCTGGTAGTAAAAAATCTATTCTCATGGCCTGTTCTATTTCATAGTGTGGAAATGAAAACTTTGTTACTGAGTCCAACTTATTGAATTAGAATATGTTTTTTTCATTAGGTTGCAGATTCTGAGTTGAGAATGGACCAAACAGTACAACTTTCACATCTTGACACCAAAAATGCTGGTCTTGGCTATTTAGAAATATTTGAGTCTATAAGAAGTTCTGTCATCTCCTTTCAACTTAAAGTTGAACAGGCAGAAGAAACTCGAGTCTTGTTTGTTTGGGAGTATGATCGCTTCATTTCCCCAAATAAAGGAGAATACTACTAAAATATTGACTTTTTGAAGTTTAATGAAAGTGTATGTTTATGTAGGCCTGTACTTTGTTTGGTTCATTCACTAGGAATTACGAAGGCTTCTGAAGAAGGAAGACAAACCCCTTCTGATGATGTTCTATGCCCCATGTAAGTAATGTAGCACATCTTGCTGTCATCTTTACTGAGAAATGTTCAAGTCTGACTGGAAGCCTCCCTTGTGTTTCACTGACACCATCGTATACTGTCATTATCATTGAAATCCATGTGGTGTTTGCCTGTTTGTATTCAGTTTTCCTCTCATTGTTCATCTGCTGCATCCTAGGCTGGCAGTTTTTTCCCTTTATCTCAGTCTTGTGATGAGCATCTAGTTTATGTAAGTTTTTTACTTGTTATCCTTCCTAAATATGTATGGTAGTAGACAGAAGTGTGATATGCTGAGCTCATGTGTTAATGCTACTTTCTGAGAGGGTCTAGCCCTCTGGTCTATATGGAGCTGGAATTGCAGATGAATATTGCACGTGCTTTTTACTTTTGCGCTTTGGGCTGCAGTATACAACAAGCAGTTAGACACAAACAAAAGCTCTCTAGAGTAGCCCCTGGAATAGAAAGAAGTTCTATCTGTTCTCAGTAACTGCAGGTAGTGGGAACAGTCAAGAGCAGGAATACTTTTTTTTACTCCATTCAGGAGATACTCTGGATGTTTCAGTTGTCAGCAGCAGGAATATCTTGAATGTGGGGTGGCAGGAAGGAAAGAGAACAACTCATTGGGGTTGCTCTGTTTCTTTTGTGACATTGTCACTGCACTGCTCTGAGCTTGTTGTTGCATTGGCTGCGTATTCAGCTTTTGCAGATTTACAACTGGTGACAGGTGTGTTAGAGGCTTTCCAGCTCTTTAAAACAAAATACTGCCGGAGCTGTTGCTCAGCTGGAAAGCGGGGCAGCCATGAGAAAGGCATCAATGTGTGCCTTAAGCTGGAAAAGCCTCCCAGTGCTGTCCTGATCATGAAATTGATGCAAGGCATTGCTAGCATTTCCTTAGTTGTCTCTCTTCTAAAATGAATGCCCCATGGCAGCAGTATCTAGTGTTTGAGTGTATTTTCTCTGGTAATTATTGCCTGAAACGCCATCCTACCCTTTTTCAGTCTCCTCAGAGTACCGCCAAGAAGGCCAGAATGGCCCCAGACTTAGCATGATGCATCAGTACGAGGGTGTTTTTCCTTTAATTAAATTAGCAGCAGCACGGGGCCTTCACGCTCTGTAGAGCCTGCTGGCTGCCCTGGCTATGTCAGCAGGGGGCTGCAGGCCTGCTTTGCCTGCCCATTGCCTCGTGGCAAGCGCTCTGCTGCACAGCCCCGCACGGTTTACCTGTATCGTGAATAATTGTTTTCCACAACTGTGTCCCTGCCTTAAATGTGCCTTATCTAGCCTTTGGTTCTCTTTGAACTGTTCCCCCAGAAACCCTCCTCCTTCCAGTTTCTGGTCTTTTGAAGTGGCAAAACACCTGCTAGTCTGCAGTGCTGTAATACCTTTGCTGCTTTCTGAACTGCTGTGAAGGAAGCCTAGTTGTAAGGTTTTTTCCCCCTCTGATTTCACGATTCTTAACTCCCTCATCTTTTATTTAATACATGAGACCTTCTGACTTGACTCTTATCCAGTTTTTCTTTCCTTACTCTTGCTCCACTTACTAAAGGCAGAATACATCCAGCAGTTGTATTAAAGCACTAGCTTTGGGGAGCTGGAGCTGTGGATTGCTGTCTTGTAGTGTTACTGTTTGTGCCTGGCGGCAGCAAATCCAAGCTGATTCCTGAAGGGAGTTTTGCTTTTCCTTACGTGCAGGGAGTGAGCCAAGGGGGTCTTTGGCAGGAGAGGACATCGGAGTCTTTGTCTGGGAAGTCATGAGGAAGACAGCTGCCTCATTTTTTTCAGCTTCATTGCAAGCTTTCTTGGAAATCCATTGTGGCAGATTCAGGAAATGGATTCTTTGATTACATGCTAGTGCGGAGGGAGATGAAAGTGACTGGAAACTTAAATGTAGTTTCTTTAATATTTCAGGAATGCTTGATCTGAGTGAAACAACTCAGAGCAAAGGCGAGCCTTTTCCTCAGAAGATATTATTACCTGCTATTTGAAGCCCATTCACTCTACTTTTGGACTTTAATATAAGTCAGACAGCACTAAATATGAAAAATTAGGTATACTTACAGGCATTCAGATTTACTTAGAGCTAACTCTGCCAAAGAAGAATCCTGTAAGAGACAGTCTGCATTTGGCAACGAAAATGAGCTGTTCAAAATGTCACTGAAAACAAGACTTTAAAAATGGAGATGTTACCTAGTGGAAAAACTAGTATGTGTTCAATTAAAAAAGCAGACAAAAGCAAGCAAACGCTTTTCACTCAGAATGCAAGAAAAAATAGCAGATGAGAAATGAGTTTTTTAAGTAACCCTTGAGGTATGCCCCCATGGGTACATATCTGGCTTGTCAGAGTCCTGAACAGCGTAGCGTGAAAATGCATGGTCAGGACAAGTTGCTCTGAGGTAGGTTGAGGATCAGGGAGCCCAAGGCAGCAGAAGGAGCATGAGTGGAAGCTGGGGGAGGAGGCTGGCACGTGCCTGAGCTGCAGAAGGGAGTCTAGGGAGAGATTCCCAAGGGACAGAGATGTGTAGTTGGGGGAAGTTTACAGCCTGAGGCTGTTAAAGAAAGCAGAAACAGAGGATTCAGAAGATGGTGTTGATGGCTCATATCTTTTGATGCCTGTCCAGTGGTTTGGATGAAGTTGAGACTTCAGTATACCTCAAATGAGTGGTCCTTGCCCACCAGGAAATCATTGCTTGAACCAGCACTAATTTAACAACCTCATTGGCATCTGGAGCGGATAGATCAAAGGTGAAAAGACCACAGAAATGAGCTCTTTCCTCTGATTAAAGGATGTTCTTTCCAGGCGCTCTGATGTGATCCTAAACCAGGGGTTGCACAACCTTCTTTTATGAAAGTTATTTTCAAAACCATTCTTTCTTCATCAGAAAGAAAGAGTTGACAATTGTCCTGCGGCAGACCAAGAGTCTCTACAATAAGTGCCTGAAGTGCATGGCTGCAGCTTGCTTTGTTTCATGCTCTCTCCCCTCCCTCAGTTCCTGGTGTGCGTGTGCATATTTTACTTGGCAAGGGTGAAACCTACTGCTTACAAGGTGATTTATTGCTAATCTGCTTAGCACTCAAGAGCGTCATCAAAAAGCTCTTAGTGTACTCCAGCTTGTCTTCCTTCCTTGCTCACTGTTTCTCTTCCTCAGCACATAAAGTTCTTGGATCTTATAAGGGCTGTTGCTTCTCCCGGTTATCATCTCTGTTAACAGTGCACAACTTAACTTTTAAAGTCTGTTTAATCTGTTTATGAAGTGTCTTAAATCAGTTGCAAAACTTTTAAAATTGAGGTGAATCTGAAGTATATCCCCATCTTCCCACTGATAAAAGACTAGTTCTGACTTTCCTGGTCGCTAGAGTGCCCATTCAAAATGCATGAAGCTTTTCATTTGACTTGATGAGTAAAACATCTTTCAGCCCACATTCCAGAGTGATTTCAGCCTTGAGCCTGAAGAATATAGATGGTGTCGCTCATTCCAAAACAAGGATGAGAAATGAATAACATGAAAAACTTTCATGTAACATATAGCATATAACAGGAAGCAATGTCCTTAGAAAATAATAATTGAATAACTAGTGGAAAAAAGTCAGGATTGAAAAAAAAAAAAATTATAAAAAATGTGTAGTTTAATATGCTTTAGAATGTAGATCCTGTAGAAGAATCTGAATGGGGTTGTTGACATATTGCTTACATAATTTCTTTTTCTTTAATCAGGGTGTGGTGTTTGTAAGAGAATGATGCCGTCTTTTCAGCAGGCAGCCACAGAACTGAAGGGTAAATATGTAAGTGAGAAGATAAACTTTATATGAAATACAAAAAGCCCTTTTAGACGCTTTTTTTTTTTTTGAGCATTTAAAACCACAAATATTTATTGAAGTGGGGAATTTTTAATTGAGCTAAAGCAAAGCCAGGAATGAATGATGTTGTTCCAGAACCACTCAGGATTCTCTTTTTTTTTTTTTTTTTTTTTTTAATTCGTATTAAAAATTTGAAGAATGAGGTGTTAACTCACTTACCATTTATATCTGGTGTGGCTTCTGTAGGGAAAAATGGGTTCTGACGCTGTGTAGTTGATCTGCTCCTAACTGGTTAGTCTGTGGGCTTTGGGCTTCCTCAGCTTGTTTTGATAAGTAAATGTTTGCCATATTGAATTTTGTTAGCTTTTTGGCTTGATGTTTCATAGAGGGCTTGAGGATGGATGTCTTTATAGTAATAGTTAATCAACTTTTTCAGTGAAGAGTCAGTGTCATGGGATGGGTATTACCCTTTGTTAGCTTGATTGTTCTCCTAGCAAGTGAGCTTAAGCATTAATAATTAGTTTCACTGTAGCTTTGTTAACAAACAATTTATATTGGGCTGAAATGAAAACAAAATTTGATCCTAATAAAATCATGTTACAGCAATAATAACTTAGTTACCTGTTTGTACTAATAAGGCATGTTGAGTGCTAAGCAAGTTGAAGATGCTTGTCAAGTAAGATCTTATGCTTTGTGCATAATTTGTGTAATACCCCTAATACTGGAGTGGCACAGAAATAGGCTTATAATAAGTTCCATAGGTCAGGCTGAATCTGTTCTGATCCTACCCACTGAACCAGTTACTGTAAGAGTTTTCAGGTTTCTTTAGGAGAGGCAACAAATGATGGGGAAAAAATGAAGCACCACAGTGCATTACTAGGGAGGCTCAGGTCAGCTCATCTCTTAAGCACTGAGTGTGCTCACACTTCCCCAGCTTTTCCCAGCTAGTTGTTTTTCAAGTGTTTTCTTTAAATCCTTGCTTGCTTAGGGCAAAAAGCAGTGGGAGTTGTTCAGATTTATTTAGGATATGTATTTTCTAGCATGCTTCTATCCAGCCAGGCAGCATTGAGATTCCCTCTCTCCTTGGAGGAGGGTGTGCTGCTTTCTGTGGAATGGTGCTCCCGTCCTGCATGGCAGGTCCATTGTGAGGTGTGGGTGGACAGGAATTAGAAGCATGAACACCTATACAGATAATGTCAGAAAGGAGGGTTATGCCACTGCCTCCAGTGTCTTTCACATGTATCTGTTCATCTACATCTGACCTAATTAGATTTCTGAGTGGGATGTGTACAGAGTTTGTAATTTCTAAAATCTACTGTGCTGTACCCATCATAAATTGTCTGTGCGTTGCCCAAAAGCAACGTTGACCTCCAGATCAGGCATTGCTGCAAAGTTTATGATTGGTTTGGATGGAGTGAAGTTTTGGCCTTTTAATCAGACCTGTTCATTAGCTGTCAGAATGTGCCAGGCTTAAAAGTGATTATTACCACTAGATAGCAGGAAAATGAAATACCGTGTGCCTTATTTCATAGACCCTACAAAATGAAAAGGTGAACTGTTTCTGTTGTTAGTTGTTATATTCTTTTGGGACTAGTCCTTTTATGTTCCGTACTGCTGCTGAAAGGAAAGCTGAGTGGCACATTCAGTATTATGCTTAGAGTTTGCAATTTCTTTCTGCACTGGAAAAGAGCAGCTCCAAGTGAGATGAAGATGACTTATATTCTTGGCACAAAAGATTCCCATGATTTGTGGCAGGTGGGGTCTGGTGAGTGTCTGTTGCTGGCACGCTATGGCCCAAATGCAAGGAGGAACTTGTGGTCAGCGAAGAACTTCATCTGCTTAATTTCTGTTGACTTTGAGTGCACCAGAAGGCTTCACCCAGTAAAGAGATGCTTGAGTGTGTTTAAGTGCTTTCTTCTGGTTCTTGTCTTTTTCTTTCTTGTAAAAACTGGAGACTTTAGAAGCTCCTACCCTTATTTTTGAAGTCAAAATCAGCTTTGGTTAATGTGTCCATTAAACTTAGCGCTAGGAAGGCTTCAAGTGGTGATGTGAAGCTGAAATCTGAAGCAGCCCTTTTGAAAGGAGTTTTAAGCAATGTGTGAATGTTGTAGGAGAACAGGAATCGTCAGAGTCCTGTAAAATGTGACCGGCTATGGATTTAGATTACAGATAGCTTGTTTGGAAGCAGATGAATTGTTGAAATCTGTCAAATGTCACTGCAGAGATGAAAGGAATAAACTGATCCCCTGTTTGCTCTGGATGTTGCAAGAGGTAATAAATTTCAATTACAGTTAGAGTCTTTCAGTCATTTGCTAAAAGCAAATTAGCTAAACATCTAAACTTAAGTATGGAGGGAGGATCCAGAATTGGGTAGAAAGTGTGCTCATGGCCCCTGCCTGACTCAATGGTACATAATTATGTGATTATAGGCCAGGTAAAGCATTAACTTTTGTCGTTAAAAATGAATCCCATTGTAATGGGTCAGTTATGCTTCATATGATATATGAACACCAGTATGAATCCAGGTTCTTGTCTCTTATCAGTCACCAGTCTGGCTGGACACAGTTCAGTTGGTCCTGTTGAATTTACCTGTCCTCAAGAGGTGGCATATAGGGTAAGGGAAAGGGAGAATTGATTCTTGGTATCTAAAATGAATTAAGTCAATCTGATTTTTAGAATTACAGGGAAAATTCAAAGAGACTGGACCAGCCAGAATAGATCCTACTTCTGTACTCCTCTCAGTTAACTTTCCTTTCGCCTTTCTCAAGATAGGTGAAAGAAAACAGAATCTTCTTCTGACTTTCCAGCATACTCTTGGAAAAAGTTGACCTTCAAGCAGGGATTGTGTTCTGTAAGATTTATTTCATGCTGGCTCTGAGCACATTTGGTTGGTCTATTCAGTTTGCTGCATCAGGAACCTGGTATTAAATTCTGATGTGATATTTCAGCTCGAAGAAGAAAATCCTGTTTTTGGAGGGGGATGGAGGAGGAGGAGTTTGGATTAAAACCCTGCTGCTGAAATGATTTAAGCTGTCAGTGCCATTAAAACTAAGCTAATCTTGAGGTTGTATCTCGGCAACTGGCTGGTTGGCTGCAGAACAGCCTCAGTGTGAAACTCACACCCATGGAAAATCAGAATTAGTACCATCCTCAGATTTTCAGATCAAAAATCTGAAAGGCAGTTGAATAGGGCACAGAGCCCTGAGCCTGGAGCTTGGGGTGGACTGCTGCGTTGGAGGGCGGATTGGAACAGAGCCTGAAGAAAGGGAAGAACAACTCTGTGTTTCACTGTCCGTGAAGTTGCTCGGCTTCCCTACAAGTATCTGTAAGACAAGGCTGTTTCAACTGTCACTGCACCCTACCAGTTAGGCACCTAATATATTTAAAATGCCAGGTGGAATTTCCAGGGCTCATGGACCATGTTTTACTTCTACACTGAAGTAACACCTATTCCCCCACCTCCCCTCCCCCCTTCATTCATTAAGCGCAGCTTTAAACTGGGATAAAGCCAGTGCTTGGTCAGGTAGATCTGGATATGAGCTGAGGTTGTAAAATTGTTGCTGGAGTGGAAACCAAAGAAGTGTGGTGGAACTTGTGTCCTGGTTAGTGTTTGGGTATGAACCAAGCTGTGTACTTGCAGAAGAGGAAAAATATCTAGTTAGAATTGTAGCTTAAAATACAAATGCATAAGGAGAGCACAAGTAGTGAGATTGAGAGAATTTCCTTTTGGTGATTCTGTTAGTGGGTGAATAGAAAGAAATGGAGATTCTGCAAGAGAAATGAGTAGGTGACAAGATGAATGGTGTGTGTTTTCTATGGACTAGGCTCAAATATTGCTCTGTCTTCCCTTGGTCAAAATTGGAAACACTTCATTGCCTTTATGAAGTCCCTCTTGTTTTACAGCAATATGAATTAAATCAGAATCTGCCTAGAGCTTGCTTGGTTTTGCTTTGTGATGTTACTACTGCATTGTAGGAATCAATATAATTGTGTTCTGTTTTTTCAGGTTCTTGCAGGAATGAACGTTTACTCTGCTGAATTTGAAAGGATAAAGGAAGAATACAACGTCCGTGGATATCCTACAATCTGCTATTTTGAGTCAGTTATTTTGCTACTCTTTTGGAAATCATACACTCAACTATAATTGCATGTTCTTATCTTCAAGGCAAGGACTAAACCTTGTTTTGTTGCTTTAATAGGAAAGGAAAGTTCCTGTTCCATTTTGAGAACTACGGTGCTACTGCGGCAGATATAGCAGAGTGGCTGAAAAAGTAAGGCACTGAACTTCATGCACCCTACCTTTTATGTACTTTTCATTATTTACAAAATGTAATGGTTTAGGATCAGCCATCTCTCCCTCATTCCCTCTGCTCAAAAGAGCAAACAAGACTACCCTGCTGAGATTGGCTGAACTAGCACAGAGAGATTGCCTAATGTTTGTTTTTCAGCTTGCATGCCTTGCATTTTACAACTGCATTTCATCTGTAATAGGAGACTGACTGGACTGAAATCAATGCAAATGCACAGATCTTGTCTTCGTTAAAAACGCCAACTTAAATTTCCAGTGATCTTGGGTGCCTGAACTTAATGTCTCATAAAAGGTCTGACTTTGGTTGTTTTATAAAAAATGTATGTGCCAAGTGTGCAGTTTTCTTTGCTTCTTCAGCCTTCGGATGGAGCCTTTAGAGTATCTTGCAGAAACAAGCAGCAGATCAAGGCACCCTGAATCACTAGTCATTTTCACAAAGTTTGTGTTTCCTGTTGTGACTTGAATGATGTTGAAAGCATCTTCTGCCTAAAGGCAGCTATTTGCAGTTGTAAATATTCGGGGGGCTGAATGAGCATGTGGGAATAGAATTTGAGAGAGGGAGACAGAACAAGTGTGTTTATGTATGTCTTTTTCTAAATAGTTGGTATTCAGATGGTGCAAATCAGCACATCATTGAAGCTGGTGGAGCAGCTGGAGGGAGCAGAGCTTGTCTAGTGATAGACGATTGCCTTTAGCAGCCAGCTCCAGCTCTCAGGTTTTGTAGAGTTATGAAGGTTCTCCCTTGTTCCTTGCAGCCAAGGAAATGCTTTTAAAATTAAGCTAGTATGAGGAAGTGAAAACTTGGAAAATGTTGCAAGCCATTATGATAATATAGCTTAAGAAAAGTGGCTTACAATAGACATGTTTTACTGCACCCATATGGGGATGTATGAGTCGTTCTGGGTAGCCCAGGGTCTTTAGCAGCTGTAGGTTTGGTGGTTCAAGGTTGGGGACCCACAAATGTGGTGACAGATAGCATCCCTGTTAGCATCTAGAGGTACAATCATTGAAGGCAAGTGTTGCCCTGTGGATGATAGAGACATTTAGATGTGGTCTATAAGCTTCATTTAGTTCATTCAGTCTTTCAAATAGAAATGACCAGGATGGCAACTCCAGCAGTGCTGAGGAGGTGATGAGCCCATAGAGCAAGGATGTGACTTCATCACCTGTACTATATTATGCTTTTTAGTTCTGTGAGGATGTGTTTATCTCTTGGCTACCACATTTGAAACATTAGATGTCTGGGGTGGGCTTTTCCCATGTCTGCATAATATCCAGATAATCCATGTAATATGAAGAGCTTTTCTATCGGTGTTGTGACAGCAAGTGAGCACAACAAAAGCAAAGCAGAACAGCTGCAAGCTCTTCCCAATGATAATCTTTGCTAACAAGCCACTGTGGGCTTTGGCTGATATTCCAGCAGTCCAGAGGTAAAGGCAGCTGTTTGTCCTCACTTAGCGTTCAGTGAATGCTTATTAGCTTCCCCAAAGATGATCTGAGCAATAGCCTTCTTGCCCCTGTTTTGTATAATAAATATGACTTTTGAGGACGCCACACTGGGAAATTATGCATACTTAAATCTGGTTAGTAGTTAATGTTGTAATTAAAACTGTATGCAGGGTAAATCTACTACATGCATAATGCTGTATTACTCTGGGGAATCCATAGTATAGTGGTATATACTCAAGTGGTATGGCAAGGGCTTTAGGAAAGCCAGAGATTGTGATTAGGTAGCTGCAGAAGGCGTATCCTTTGTATTTCAGAATAGTATAATACTAAAATTCTCACCAGATACCTCAAGCTAGAATTTAATATCATTACTGTTGTCATTTCCTGTAGTATTGATGTCTTGAGCAGTCTCCTCACTTCTAAGTTAGGAACACTGGCTCCCTTTTCTGAGAACACAACTACAACGAAACGAGCAGAGAGCTGTATGCATAGCCATGCAATAAGACCAAACCCAGAATCTAATATTTAGTCTCCAAACTCCCTGGCTGTCAGGTGTAGTTCTGGGTTTCCCATGCTGTGTCGCTTTGGATGATTCTCAAGTGGTGATGTTGAAGCATAGAGGCCGCTGCCAAGATGAAGCTGCTGACCTCAGGAAGTGGCTCTAGTAGGAGCTGCTGACCAGTCAAGCAGGTGTGCTGAGCAGCAGGAGCACAGTGCTGCCTGAGTGTCCATGGCAAGGAAAACCAACTTGTTTTCGTACTGTGCATGCAGGTGCCCTTTTCTGTGCGTTCTCAAAAGGGAATCCAGCAGATGCTGTGCCATGTGAGATGACCTATTTTCTGTGGACATTAGTTAAACACTGCAGAAGTGAGACTGTTTTCTTCTGTCTCCTCTTTGTCTATTTTGCCCTGTAAATGTTTAGGGTTAAATGCTGAAAGCGATTGATCTGTGCTGATTTGAAGCATAGGGCTGCAGAGTTAACAACAAAGGTTAGAATTGTTTAAACTGTACAAAGGATGTTTTTCATGCACTCTCAGAGCAAGAGCTTTACCAGTTTGAAGGGCTGTGGCGCCTTTTTTGTTATTTTGAAGGTACTTCCTTAAGTTGAAGCGTCCTAATGCATCAGCCTAGAGGTCCTTAACCCCCATTAATCTTCCTAATAGGCGCAGACTATTATCTTGTGGAGTTTCAGATGTTCTTATGAGGCATGGAGGGAAACTGTCACACACTCTTTATCCAACACAGCATTATTAATGTGAGAGATGCTATCTTGTATGTGCCACATTTCTTTTTTAATCTCTCTCATACCGCTGCATCAGTTTGGATGGTAGTGAAGCCAGACAATTTCTTGCTGCCTTCAATAGCTGCTTAGTTTTCTTGCTGTTTTTATGTACTTCTCTTGGGTCTTTCCTTAGCACTAACTACTCAATTAAAGCAAGAACTTGTCCTCTGTACTTAATTCAATTAGCTCTTGATAACTCTTCCAGACTTCTGTCATCCTATTTTTGGACTTCAGGCGTTGGATGTGCCTTCTCTCAATTTTAAATGACATCTTAGATTTTGGTTGTTGTCTCCTCCAGGCCTTGAGGTGCTTCTTACCAGCTCCTGTGTAGGCTTATTAGCATGCACAGCATTTTAAATTGGGCCATTTGAATAAACATCCTGTGCCCTGCTTTACTGATTCCTTAGTGAAATAGGTCATGCCAGCCCCTGCTGAACACAGCTTTTGTGGTGCTTTGTGGCTGGTGTGTCCATGTTCATCATACTCAGCCAACTCAAACCAACTCTCTTTCCAAATAAATCATGTCATGATATTTTCTGGAAGCCTTCATTTTTCTACCTGTGGATTATTTCTGTCTCTTAGAGGCTTGGCAGTGATGCTCTAGTAAACTTTGTGACATGGCCCCTTACTCATCACAACCCTACCTGTGCTGTGGCCATTTCTGTTACAAACTCTTGTGAATGGTAACCTACTACTTTTTCTCTTTGAGCTGCTTGGTCACCTTTGACATTTGTTTCTCGGTTTGTTGATCCTACAGGCAGCATCAGAGATGTGCAGTTTTGCATGTATTGCTTAATATTCTTGGATCAGGCAGATTGCTTACATCAACAGCACTTGCCATCTGAATTTGTGCGTCTCTGCTGCTTTTTTTTTTTTTTTTATCAAACTAGGCTTTCAGCCTGGTAATGAGCAAGGCAGAATAAATGAGTTATCATCTGTTTGCCACTCCTTGTTCCAGACAGATAACACAATAATACATTTTAATCAAAAGTAGCAAATGTGTTTTCACGAGGAATGGGGCAACAGCCAGACCTGTACTTTGCCAAAGAATTTGAGGAATTCTGTGGGATATTTGGGACTCATTACTGTACCTGGCAAGGATAAAGTAGCTTTAAAGTTTGGCTCCAAATGTTCCTGTGCTTGGGTGTACTTTATGTGAACAGTGCTTAAATAAATACGTCAGTTCACACAGTTTAATTCACATCTGCCGAATTTTCTTAATAATGTACCTTGATAATAGGAAAAAAAAGCAATTGTTCAGTGGACTGAACTGGTCCAGAGGATCTGAGGTTCAGTTTCCAGATGTACCAGTGTGTCTTTGAGCAGCCTCCCTGGCTGCCAGCCATGAAAGATGGTTAAGCTCATGCACGATCATAGGGGAGTTGGTGCAACATGTCACTTATCTTTTAGATTAAGCATGCAGTCTGAGTAGCTTTGCTGAATTAGACTTGTGAGGACACTGTCAGGAGAGGACAGATGCTTCCCCAGGTCAAAGGGTTGTTCAGGGTAAAGCCATGATTTCCTGGGTTAATGTCCTAGTAAATGTTGCTCCTTGGTTCCAGCATTGCAGCTCCTCCTTTCTCTGCTGGCCCTGGTTGTGCTGTCAGTATTCAAGGTGACTGATTAGATTGGCTGTTTCTGCACGCTGCTTTTCTCTTTCATTTGCAGTGACTCTTGTGAACTGCTAAGTGTGAGTGCTTTGAGAAAGGGAGTCTCCTGCTGGGAAGGCTGAAAGAGTAATAGAAAAACACATCTGATTTTTATAATGTAATAACCAAGCAATCTGGTTATCTCTTCGTTCTGTCCCCTTCCATTTTTGATCTGTCCTTGTGAGACGCTTGTGGAGTTTTTCCTCTCTCCTTCAATTCTGTCTGAGTTTTGGCGTTTATCACTTCTGAATGGGAGCAATTATGGAAGCTGCTCAGTAGGGTTACTATGTCAGACCTCTGTGACCATTTGCACAAAGGTAGTTCCTTGCAGTCAGACTTGCTAAAATTCCTCTCAGCATCAACGAGCTGCTTTTCAGCTGTGTCTGTTTGTCTTGTAGCCCACAGGCACCTCAGCCACAGGCTCCGGAGATTCCCTGGGCAGATGAGGAAAATGTAGTTTATCACCTGACCGATGAGGACTTCGACAAGTTTATAAAAGATCATTCATCTGTCCTAGTGATGTTCCATGCACCATGTGAGTTTGCTTTTTCTATTCTGTACTCTGATCCAAATGCTTGCAAACAAAATCAATGACAATTTGTTGTGTAGGTTTCACAGGGCCATAAAATCAAAGTCCAGGCATTTCTTGTTTCTGAAGCGCACAAGGTACGATGTGTTTGTAAAGTTGCTGATTTTAAGTTTAGGGCAGAGATGTGCTGCTGGAAGAGGTATTTTGTAGGCTGTCTATTATAATTCAAGAGTGTCATAAAGCTTAAGTAGTTAGATCAACATTGTTTTGTAAGATTATCCCTATTTTTTGTATCCCTGATTTTCAGCTTGTCTTCTGTGCTACTTGCTTTCAAGGCAGCGCTCTGGTTGTTTGAGCTACTTGAGATCTGTGAGCTCTTAAGTCTTTGTTTGCAGCCACAGTTCATTCTCTGGTAAAGTAGAGGGTGATGGTCATTATGTATTTTGCTGAAGGGTGCTAGTAAGTTATGTAAATTCAGAAAGTCTTTTGAAAACTGACTGATAGTGATCTTAATGGCTTTTTGGCTGAGAATGAATGAGGTTAATTTTTCTGGTGCAAAATGCAACAGGTTGCCCTAAGGTATTGCCCTCCAAGCTGTTCCAGTCATGTTGCTCTCCTGTATCTTGTATCCTCTGGGTTGATGTGGAGGATTGCATTGTTTGCATGCAAACGATGTAACTTGTTACAGCTGTGTAGCTGGTTCTACCAGTTCTTTGTATCTTTAGCTAAAAGTTCAGGCTCAGATCTGCTGCATTGGATGGTACGTGACTTCTGTCTCCTCTGGCTGCTGGTGCTGCCATTTGCACTTGGATGAGATGGTCATTTTTTCAGGCAAAAACTGAAAGGGTAGCAGTCTGGAGGTAGGCTGCGTGCTCATAGTCAAACAACCGAGGGTCTTGGCACAGAGGCTAAAATCCTGCTTCCCTTCAAGTCAGCAGGATTTAGCACCTAAATGCCTCTTTTGAAGGTCTGCTCATAAGACTTGCTTGGAAAACACAGCATAACAAATTTCCTCTGCCTGATGAAATGTCTGGCCATTTGATCCACGGAAGCAGATGACTGCTGTTTTGTTGCTGTGTTCATTGGATTGTTTGTAATAATGAAGGCAGGTCTGGAGATTAATGCCTGGTCTGAAAACCAAAGTACAAGTAGCAGAACTGATGGGGCATGCTTTGCTTAGGGTTCCCCTTCGTTACCCAAATCCTTCCTTCCCCCAGCTTTCTGCACACCCCAGCGTGCAAGAGACAGTGCCGGCTGCTGCTCCTCTGGGCTGCAGAGCAGCTGCTGCCAGGCAGGAGTGTAACGACTGAGCTTCCCTTTTCCTCTGTGCACAAAGGATAAGGGTCTTCTTTGTTTAACCGCAGATTTTTATGGGGATTTATTAGTATTTGAAAGAATTGTTGTTTTTCTGAGTTTGTAATGTGGCAAAGGAGTTCAATAATCTATTTAGGAGGAGGCAGAGAGGAGGGAAGAAATCGAAAGTTGGTCCTGTAAACCTTATTCCTTTAGGAAGCCAGATTAAAAATAAATGAATACCTGCAGGTATGATCTAATTTTGTAGTAAATTCAAGTTAGTTTTAAATCCGAACAGAGCTCTGCTCAGTTCTTATGTTTATTTTGTTAATATCCTCTATAGTACAAGTGACACAGTTTTAGGAGTTATGTGACCCATTTGGGGAGGAGAAGCATGTGCAGCTGAGTGTTCTGTGCTAAGGTGCAGCAATACTTTGGCATGTGCTGTATTAAATGCTGAGCAGAACTGTTGCAGTCTCCTGACAACGTGTTCCGGCTGCTCAGAATTGAACTAAAGAATGTTACGTACCAGAAAACTCAATTTTAAATGAAACTTGAATATTTAGGGCATGAATAACTCAATATGTTTTATTTTCATTGAAGTGGTGGTGGTGTGCCTACGTGCAGGATCCATCTTGTAAATTTGTAAATGGTCTGTGATTGGAACAATCCTCATGGGCAACCTCAGTAGAGGGTGCAAGGCTTACAAACTAATTAATGACAGACAGCCATCATGAGTAGTTATTAATGTGATTTACTGTGATTAAAAGACCTTCTCAGAGCACTTAATTTTGTTAATGGAGTCACCTTAGGAATAATAGGAGATAAATTGCTCTAGGAAAAAAGAGAAAGCAATACAAATGGAGGATGTTGTACTTGTTTTAAATTTTGTGGCTGAGAACATGAGAGTTTTTTCTAAAACAATATGACTTAATTAAAAAAAAAATCGAAACACATATAAGATAGGCCCAGAACTTGGGATATATTTCTTTATAACTAAGACTAAACAAAGGCATTTCATCGTTAGCAAGGACTTAGAGTGCTGTGTCCCCATGCAGGATAAACATGGACTTTTTTAACATGTTATAAATCCTGTGTTTTGGAGAGGCAGAATTATTTCAGTGATGCTTTAATTACAATTTCATAGTCAGAGAGCCAGCGCATTAATATACTGTAATGTTAAGATGCATGTGGGGAAAATGGAAGCTGCAAGTGCTGAAGGTGCACTTGAGCTGAACGTATTCATAGTAAATAGCTGTGAACTGCAGAATTAGGTGCTGTGATGAATGCGACCAATTGGGTCCCAATGCCTGCGGCTACTAATGGTCATCCCTGAGGACCATGCCATCATGATTCACAATCAGCTGTGCTCAGTAGCCCAATTAGAAGTGTTGCAGCGTTATGTGAAATGAGACCTGGTGTGTAACCAAGTTCAGCTACAGCAGCTGTGTCTGAGTTAAACGTATCAGGAATGTTTGTCGAATGCAGCTTGCACCTCTTGCTCTCAGAGGCCTTACACCTTTCCTGCAGTGATGTAGCACAGCCACCAAACAGAAGATGTGCTGCTTTGGGTAGCTGCTGCTGGCCCTGAGAATCATGGGTGAATGCAGGTGGGATGAGTTTGTCCTGCTTTCATTTTGCAGGTCATTGGGGGCGCAGTAGGACTTTTAACCTTCTGAAACTCCTTTGTATAGATTTTAAGAGGATGTTCAGCAAAGCTGAGCATTTAGCAAAGGTCAGCAGCAACTCAAGGAGCTAAGAATCTGAAGGCACGTTTCCTCAGTCACTGCCGAAGAGCAGGCAAGCATTGTGTTCCTTCCTCCTTGAGAATTATGTTGAAATTTTATAAATGCTGGTGGTAAGCATATGATTATCCTGGGTGCATCCAGACATCCTGAGGGTTTACTCAGCTTTGCTGCTCATGTCATGCAAAACTGTTGATGAAGGTGACTGATCTTGCAGACATTCCAAGTGGGTCTTCTGTGTTGCTACTTGTCACAGAAGAGAATTTGGTTATAAACTGAAATCTCCAATGTAGCGCTCTACAAATGGAGAGCAAATAAATGGCCCTTTGCCCTGGAGGTTTTGGAGTTGTTGCTTGAATTGGCCTTATTCGGTAGTAACAGTTCAGTCTCTAAAAGAATATGCATCACACCAAACAAAGGTGTACTACAGCTGTACCACAGCCTCAATAAAGACAGCTCATCGTAGCTTTCTGGTAGCAGTGAAAATAAGCACTCCATGTCTGTCTGTGCCTCTTGATATCCATGCTATATGCTGATCAGTTTATTTAGATGCCTGAGATGACAGCTGGGTGCTGAGTGTCTCCAAATTTAAGCGATGCTGCCAGTCAAATGTTTCTGAATGCTTAGTGACACAGGGACTCACTGGGACTTAAAATGTTCCTGAACCACTTCAGTGCAGAAGAGTCCTGTTTATTTTCAGTTGTCCCCATCAAACTGCTGAGTCAAATGCTAGTTTTAAAATAACACTGCCCAAAATATTTGCCAAATTAGTGCAGCTTGCAGTCTTTCAGACTGGTTTTTGTCAAATAAAAGAAAAATAATAATAATTTCCTGTTCCATATTTTTTCCATCTTTGTGCCCCAACCCAAGATCTGAATTTTGCACAAAATAACCCAAACTAAGTTGCTTATAAGTTGATTCAAATGCTACTGAAAGGTGTTTGAAATCTTGCATTGAAATTAAATCCAATTCAGCAGTGGTTTTTAAAAGTGTCTATAAGGACACTTATAAGTCCTAAGAAGTAGGCACTGTATAAGTTATAGCTGCAGAGTGTAAAGCTAGGAAAAGCAAAGTGGGATACTGAAGCTGTTGCTGTTTTCTTTCCTTGATAAGGAAGGCAGGCAAGGAACACACAGCTTATTTTTTCTTTGCTCCTTAATTTGTTCTTGGAAACTGCTTTGGAGATGCAGCTGTGCCATTACCTCCTATTGCTCCCTCCTAGTAGAAGGGAGGGAAGAATAAATCTTGATAAAAAGCATTACAGTCTTGATGTGTTGTTGAAATATCTGAGAAATTCCTTTTCTGTCCTTAGATATTTTCTCTCCTTTTATAAACCAGCCTGATAAATTACACTGTTAGTGTTCTCCAAAGCCAACTATTCAGCTGTGCTCGTTTTTAATTGTGCTGGAAGCTGTTTTATCAATTTAGATTTGGAAAAACTCCTCTTCACACCCTCCTTCCCTTCCCTCCTCCTTCCCATACATTAAACTCCAAGGTTTTAAGCTACTTTGGGGACTCATTACTAAGAATGCCAACCGATTAGCCCAGTTCAAGATGAAGGCCTCCAGCTTCAAACCAAACAGCAGGCTTGGATCTCTCCATGACAGAGCACTGTCATTGGTGTCAGTGGGAGTTGGGTTTCTTTCTTCCTGCTGCGTGTGGTGAGATTAGGACATGGGAGTCTATTGCTCACTTTATATTTAAAGTAAAGCAAAAACCAAAATGTGCACACAAAATCAAGCCTGCTTTAAAAAAAAAAAACAAACTGGGTTTTACAACTATAAATAAGTCTCCCTTTCAGACCCCCACTGGTTCCTTATGAAAGGTCTTCATGAAAGCAAGCTACCACTGCAGCTAGTGCTAATTGGTGCAGCTATTGGCAGCCTCAGCAGTGAGACCACAAGTTGAAAAGGCTGAGGAATTAATTTATTGTGTAGCCTAAAAAAAAAATAATAAAAGAAAAAGCTCTTTGAGCACAGGTCAGCAGCAGTGTAGCATTGGCAGCTTGTAATAAATAAGTAAATATGATCTTCTCAAGTTTTTCCGTGCTAATTCCTATTTCAAAGATGTTTGTTTTTCTAAATGTAAACCACTGCAGTTGTACCAATAAAGGTTAAAGGCATGTGGGTTATCCAAATAGCAGCACTGAATGTGGAATGGAGGGAAATATCTTCTATTTTTTTATTTGACGTGGCTGTATCTGACATAGGAGTGACTTCTAAGACAAAATGTTGGCAGTCTCCATTGCTTAGTTTCGTAGGTGGTTTCCCATGAGCAACAAAAGTAGGGTCTACACCAGTATCTCTCCACACCTGTGCTGTTGTTTCCAGGTCTGTAGTTATGAATACAGCTTTGTGTGACGGGCTCGTTATTGCAGCAGAAGTTGAGGAGTCTTCAGAACATGGTTTACCCCTGGGAATGGCAGGGGGCTGGGAGTCAAAAGCTTGCGAGGATGTGGGCTTTGGTCAGGAAGCTGCTTTAGTTTCCTGAAGGGTCTTTATAAGCTTTGACAATCCAACCTTGTGTATGAGCTCTGCTTTTTAACTTGCACTTTCTGTACAGGCAGGGCTTTGAAAAGAATTGTGTTGGTTATTCACTAATGCTGTAATCAGAAGGAAATGAAGGCAAGCAGTTCTGTGCTATGTTGCTGTAGTCTGAAGGGATTACAAGAGGCCCGTAAGAGTATAAGGCAAGCTGTGAGTTTAACAGAAGCCATATCCAACTGATGAAGCTGTGCTTCATCCAGAAGATCTGCGTGTGTCAAGGTGTGTGCTGTGGGCTTGCTCCTGCTCCTCCTAGAGAAAATACTCTCTTTGTTCTTACAGTAATTAGAGAAAGTTTCGGACAGGACAGACTTTCTTGTTAACATTATGAACCATTAGTTGGTCATAGCCGTGCTCAGTTTGGTGAACCAAGGCAGATGTCAGGGTGGGATGGGGAGAGGTTGAATGCCCTAGTCTCTGAAAGATGGAATTGTCGTGCTGGGGCACTGGGATGATGAATGTTGCTCTTCTGAAAGTCTGGATACTGAGGTGAAGAGATCATTTTCAGTTTCAGTGTAATGTTTCCTGACTCATTGCATCCTGTAGGTGTTACCTTTTAATGCTGCCTTAATGCATTTTTAATGGCATATATAATAAACACATTCCCTGGATAAGTGTAAATTGTGCCAACTTTCTGTTCATTGAATGTACGCACTCAGCTGGCAGGCTCCATTAACAGATACGTTCTTCATAGAAAAGGGGTAAATACGTGGCTTCCAGTGAAGTGAACAGCTTCTGAGTGTTGTTGGTTTCAGAATGTTGAGGACTGGGACGCTCGCACCAAGTTCATCGATATTTAAAGCATACAAGTCTATGGTAGGATGGTGCTTGATGTGTAGTACTTCTGTGTATGTGAATATCACCGTAAGAAATGTTGGGGAGTGCAAGTAGTTCAGTGCAGTGACCTGCCTCATTAAAGTAATTATAGCAATGATTTTCAGTGGAGATTTTTAGGAGCATGCTTAAACGTGAGTTCTGAAAATGCAGCAAATTGATAAAATGAAGAACCTGGCATGGATTATTTTTCTTGACAACCATCCCAGCTACATTTCTTGGGGCTTAAACATTTTAAAAAAAAAATCAATATGACTTTTAGTGGCACTTAATATAAACAGGAGTATGGAGAATATAAAAATCCTAGTAAGTAGGTTGTGCAATAAAACTTGATAAGATATCTAATGAAAAGGGCGAGGATGGTAAGGACAGACTCTGTTTTCTCTTCTGTGTCAGACTTTTGATATTGCAGCATGCTGTTTGTATAAGAACATTCTTTTTGAAGCAGTTTGTGCTCTTTGAGCAGGGTAAAGTCATAAAGAGGATGATCCAGTGATAGAAAATGATAGCCTTGGCCTAGAGATGTAAAAGTTTAGTTCCTTGCTTTGACCCATATTGCTGAACATTTGTGTCTGATATAAAGCAATTATTTTCTCTGTTAGGAAGACATTTATGAAGGCCATTCCAATCAAGAAAAGATCTTCCTGTAAACATATGTCAGGTGTTGTGACAGGAACATTTAGTTTGTTTGGGGATTTGCAGCCCCGTTTTCCTCCTTTCTGCAGCCTTCCTTCTCTCCTAAGAAGTCCTTATGGTTTAAGTGGGGCTGGGTATCTCACCTTGTTCTTGCTGAGTGACCTTTTAAAAGGCTTTAGTAATTTCAGCTGATCTTTGTGTCCAGTTAAGGTCCTTCTTTGTGTGTGTGGGTTAGGTGACTGTCCTGCAAAGTTGACCCCAGCATACTCATAAGCATCAGAGCTCTTACATTAAGTTCTAATAGGAGTGAGGCATAATTTATTTTTATAGGTTTACTTTGCTTACCTATAATGACCAGTTAACAGTGAGAATTAGTTATAAGAATTAAGCCACCAGGTTTATTTCTTCTGAAGTAAATTAATTTCCTTGCCTGGATGAGCTTAATATATTATGCAGAGTTCTCATTTGGAAAGGGCCTTACAAATATCTCTGCCACTTCAGTCATTACCAGCAAAGTTTTCATTATCAAATTTATCTTCCTAAATACTTAATGACTTGAAATCTTTTTATCTTATGGAAGACAGAGCAGGAGCTAACTTTACAGCGTGGATAATGGACAGAGAAACCTGCGGTGAAAGATTTCTTGCCTGTCATTTCCTTGTGCCCTTTCAGTGGGTGAATCAGCAAGTGTTGCCGTCTTTGAGTTGTTAATAAATGAACCCTGGGTTCACAACTGGGGTGTTGTACTGGTGATGAAGGCATCTTCTGGGCCCTGACCACTTGTGGTTAGTGAGCATTCCAGCACACCACTGCTACATTCAATGGGTGAATGCATTTCAGCAGGTAACTGTTTTTGCTCTCATTTTGGACAGAAGGTTTGTGTTGTATGCAGTATCCCTTCCTGATACTTGCCTTCTGTAGGTAACTTTGTTAACTAACGTTCTATAGGTAACTTCTGTAAAGCTAATGTTGACCATTGCTTTAAAGCTTTACACCCTTCAATCAATCTTCAGTGTGTTGGGATATCATTTCCTATGGAGATCTCAATTTTGCATCCATTTTGCTATTATTGTTTTTAGTACTAATTGCATCCTATGCTCTTATTTGCTATACTGTTTTGCTGAACTGGGTGGTCATTGCTGTTTTGTCTAACCTCAGCTCTTTAGTGTTTTCATGGCTAAGTTGAGAACATAAGATCTTCCTTGGTGGTGTGGGGGTGTGAGCTCTGCGACTTCTCTCCCTAGAATAAAATTTTGTTGATCGTCTTGGAATGGAGAAGGGGGGATATTTTTTGGAAATTGAATAAATATATTGCAACTGAGAAGGAATCCTTCTGGTGGTACTTTTCATAAATTCTCAATAATTTCACCTTCAGGCAGCTGTGCTGTTGTCTCTCTTTCACATTGCAGTATGAGATTAATTTTCAACACCTACTCACAGGACCATGTTCCTCTAAGCTGATGTAGGAAGTGTAATTCCTATCTCCTGATGCCAGCTGATCCACCTTCTTTTCCTCCCGAGGGGATGGTAGGAGGCACCATTGTCTCCCAACACTGACTCCTACTGATTGCACCATATAGCTTTGGCTAAGAGCCTGTGTAAGTGCTGTGTAATCTCCAACAGCTGGAAGCTGAAGCCAGATTTGGAATGGAAATGAGGAACAGTGTGATATTTTTGTTGTTAGTTCATGTTAAATAAAGACAGCGATTAGCTAGAGGGCTTTGCTGTGCATGTCTTGGTGCTATGGAAGACAGGAGTATATTTTTCCAAAGTTAACTCCGGAAGCCCAGCTCCTCTGGGGATCCTTGTAGGGTTAAATACAAAGAAATGACTCTGAGGGTGAGATGGAGCAGAGATAGCAGCCTGTGGCTGAAGTTTGCCTTCAAAAGAGTATCCACCCTCTCCCCTGAGCCTTTACGTCAGAAGAACACGTGCTCCAGCACAACCACAGTGGAGGTATGTGTTATGCAGGAGGTTGTAAGAATTATGTTCCCTTGGTCCCTGTGTGTGAGATTGTACTGTGTTACTTCCTCCTCTGCCCCAAGCTTACGTTTGCTAGGTGTGCTGCTGGCTGCAGATAGCCCTTCTGCTGGGGCTGGGGTTGGCTTGAGCACAGGTGGGGCTCCTGGAGGGTACGCTTTGTGAACGCGGTTGTCACTTAATGTGATTTGCCTTAAATAATGCAGTGATTTGATTGTCTTTTTGGAGGAAAAAAATCCTACTATCTTGCACTTTAACTCTCTAGAGCAAATCTGCTGAGCTGTTTCAGCGAGGCTGAGGAAAATAATTCTGCCAGCATGGATAAAAGATGATCAAGAATTGGATCTCAAGTGCTTTCACCTCTATAGCCAAGGTGATCAGATACAGAGTAGCAGAAGCTCGGCTGGCTCTGTGTGCATCCTTCTGCACAGGCAGGGTCAGGTAATTCCCATGCCCTCCTAGGGGTCTCACTGTGTCCATAAGAATCCCTTGGTGGCGATTCAGGCAGGGCTGATGTTTGCCTTAGTGCCAGCAGCTCTGCACGTGGGACACAGCACTGCCCCAAAACACTGAAGCACTTCCTTATGCTTCCATCTTCCTAGTTCCTCTGTGTTCTCATAGCCTGGGTCAAAAGCAGCCAAGCTCTGTGAACTGTTGCAACTGTTAAGTGAACATGGATCCAACCCATCTTGAAACACGTACCTGTGATTATGGGGGAGAAAAAGCTTCCATCGTTGTTTGAACCCTCCCTGCCAAATTTGTGGATGATTTCCCACCAGATGTCTGCAATGCAGACAGCTAAATTATGCAAGGGAATCTGCAGCTGTTGTTCTTGTGCTCTCTGACAGTGGTAGAAGCGCTACAAGCTGTCTCACATCAAACCAGAGAGTAACACTGTTATATTCTGCTTAAGAAATCTTTGCCTGGTAAAGACACTTGTGGCAGGAGAGAATCCATTTGTGTTCTCATATAGGTAATGAGAGGGCTGGGGCTTCTGTATTCCTTCCTGTGTCCCGCAGGATTATTAGCGCCTCCCCACCACATACATGCTCCCATTTTAATATGCACAAGTGAGATGTGTTTAGTGGACATGGTGGTGATGGGCTGATGGCTGGACTATAGATGAGCCTAGTGGTCTTTTCCAGCCTTAATGATTCTAATTATATGGGTTCAAACATAAAGCAGGGAAAATGTAAGGCAGGGCTGGCTATTCTGTGGCGTTTAGAGGTGACTGTTCCTCTGGGATTAAGAATAGAGAAACCACAAGATTTCCTTGTGTTAAATGCTTAGAAGAGTTAAGGTGTCACTGAATTTCTTTTTTTAGATTGTCTTTTTCTTGAAATTCTTGGTAAATCTCTGAATGTAGCTTGAGCTGCTATTGACTCAGTTGCTGAGAGCAGGGCATATTTTGTGCTTCAAATTTGGTTTCTCATCAGGTTGATGGAAATATTTTGGTATGCAGCTATAAATGTGTGTGGAGATGGCAAGGTGTGATAATAGCTGGGACACGATAACAGCACTCAGGCAGTCCGTCGATAGCAGAAATTTAATGATTCTTTAAGATCTTTATTTGCAATTTAATTAGTCTCTAGGGTTCTCCATGCCAGAAATTCCTTATCCAGTCACCTGGATGTTGGCCTTTATCTCTTGCTTGTCACATATACTTCTGGTCCTCAGTCAGCGTTGTGTTAAAATGCAAGGATTTTACCAAAATCTAGTGTTTAATTGTATAACTGTAATAACCTGAAAGAAGGAAACAATAAATAACAGAGAAACAGTTTTATGTTCTGGAGCCAGCACTAAGATAGCACATGCGGGAGCTTAGCTGAGGATGCTTGGCTGCTTTTCTGCCTGTCCTCTGCAGGCAAAACTAGGTGATAGCAATGGGAGTGTTTGTTATTTCCTTTTGTAAGAGTTTGCAGCAAATGCACTCTGAGTGGTGTCTGCAGCAATACCAAACAGGCTGCTATAAGTGAATACAGATACTTGGGAAAGAAATTGTTTGGTGCATTTCCCATCATCAGTGTGCCACATGTCAGCATCACTCTGTCCATGCTTGGCCATCCCTCTTTGCAGGAGTATGATCATGCTCTGGAAGGGACAGAGTGCTGGCTGAGTGCTGTCCTGTAGCAGAGTTCGGGAGGGAGGTTGCCCTGTTTGAATGGAGGAACCCACAGTGGCCCTTGTTGGAAGGGTCCAGGTGAGCTGTGACAGCTGCACTAAAGGAAGGAGCTGTTTATCTGCCAAGCTATGTGACAAACATGAAGATGGATTATAAATAAACTGGGAAAACAGAATTCTCACTTCATTTAAGCATCTCTTTTAGCCGGTTAACAAGAGCCTATCTTGTATAAGCTTTACCTCCTTGTCTTGTAACACTCTTCCTTTAGACTTACACCGCGTGCTCTTTGCCATTTGAGCACCTTGGACCCTGGATCTCTGTGGACATTGAGCCACATGATGTACTTGGAGGGCATCTGAGGTGCCCAGGCCCCACAGCCCACCTGCAGAAGCAGGCACTCACCCACAGGACGGAGGGTACCTGTCCTTTTCTTCTGCTGGAGCAGAATGAGGCTTTATGCAACACACTGAAACATCTGGGCTGAGAGCCTGTGAGGTTGTTATTGTTTTCCCATTCATTTTATTGACAGAAAATTTCTAGAACTGGAGAAGCTTAGTGCAGGGGGATACAACTGCTGCGGAAGAGCCTAACACGGCAGTCACAGGAGAAATGGTGACCTTGGTATTCATTTAAACGACTTTTTCATTGGCCTTGAATTTAATGGCAATCCTCGCAGGACTATTGAAAGGTAGGATAAATAATTGTAGGAGAGATGAATGGGTTTGCGGTGTGCGGATCTGACTTCTGACTTGTCTCTCCACCCTCTGCCCTGGTAGATGGGAACAGGCTGTGGCATGCAATAGCAAAATTCTTATAAAGATGGCCAGATAAACATCATTTGTCATGGGAGAAGCTCTTGAGATTTCTTGTCCCATCTTCAGGTTTTTTTTTCCCTAGACTGGCACTTCCTACTGTCCTCTGCCAGGGCTAGGACACTCGTTGCATGATAAAGGTTTGAGGACTTCAGCTTGCATTTAAATGCCTTTAAAGACCTGAACATGCCTTCCCTTTATGTTAAGTGTGAGTTAGCTAGCTCTAAGTGCCCTGATGGAGCTGTAGGTGTCCCTGCTCGTGGCAGGGGCGTTGAACTAAATGGCCTTTGAAGGTCCTTTCTAACTTGAACAGTTCTGTGATTCTAAGTCTGTACTGCTGTATCTGTGTGATGTTTTGAAAGAACCCAGAATGCTGAAACTTATTAGTATGAATATATTTATCCAAAATTTTATTTACACAAATTTCATATGCTTTGAATTGTTTTTTTTTTTTTTTTATACATACCTGGGCAAAGTATGCCTAGCTCAGTTCCTTTTTTCTCTGCATAGGTATGTGGAAACTGAAGTTGTTTGATGCTTTCAGTTGGTCAGATCTAGTATTTACAACTATGGAATATAACAGATGATGTGTGGATCCAGTATTTAGAGCACTATTTGATCAGGCTTTAGCTAACACAGTGTAACACCTGCCAAGATGAACTTACCTCTGCAGAAAAATCTTTTCTTTTTTTCCCCAAACAAATGATTTGAGCTAATTCAATGAAGTTCCCAGGTACATGAGCTGTGATTCGAGCTGCCCCTTACTTAAAGTGAAGAGGAGCACTAAATGGATAAAGTTCCCTGCTCTTAAAGGAAGAAATAAATCAATTCAGGCAGGTGTCAAAGGGAGCTGTCAGCCCATTCCAGAAAGCCATATGCCTGCAAGTTGTCTGTGGGTGGCAAATAAATCATTTTGCCAGCCTCTTTTGTGCTCTTACCCAAGACGAGCAGTGCTGAGGCAGTAACTCTTCCGCAGCCTTTTTCAGTCTCTTCCCAAATTCACCTCCAAATCTTTGTCAGGTTTGTGTCTGGTTGTTGTCAGGCATCCCATTAGTGGGAATCAGAGTGACATGAAGATTCAATCCTGGCTTGATTCTCTTTTAGACAGTGGTGTAAAAATAACCCCAGCCCTTTTTGCCTGGATGCCTCAGGAGCTGCTGTTTCTGAAGCCATCCTGTAACAGATTTCTAGCTGTATTTGCTGTTACAACTTTCGGAGGCTCAGTAAAGTCTTAACTTTCAAGTGTGTGTTCCAACAATAACCCTCAGTGTTATTGAAGAAAGAGAAGCAGGCTGTGCTGCAGTATGGTGAGGTCTTGCAGGGGTTGCATTGTGCCAGGGCAGGCAACAGCGTGACTGAAGGGTCGTGCAGTGCACCTGGTGGTAGCTCTGCATCTACAGTTGGTGCACCAAGACTGCATCGATCCTGCTGCTCCCCCCTCAAGTCTCAGCATCCCTTGTCACCACAGGACTCTCACCTGATCCCAAAGAGCTCAATTTGCATGGAAGCAGCTGTACCAGGTGAAAGCATTTTAATTTCCACCTAGATAGTTTATTTTAAATCTGTTTTTCTCATTCGTTCATTCTTTTTACTTTATTATTATGTCAGCTCTAAGCAGTGAAGTAATGACAGATCTCTCTGGAGAATTTGCACGAGCAAAGAAGCACCATTATCTTGGTTTTACAGGCCTACTTATGTTGAGAACATATGTGGTGGTGTAATTACGCTGACGTGATTAAATCAGTGCAAATCCTTGCTAGAGGGACACACCACACCAGTGTAAAGTATGGCTTATTATCAATGCAGTTTAGTTCAAATTACACAACTCTATTAAGCTGTGCTAGCATAAGCCTCTGCTTAAAGTCAGGAAGTAATGTGAGAGCCTGTATTGTTTCTTTTAAATGCAGATAAAGAATTGGAAACTAAAACCGGTGAGCTCATGCCATGCCCAAGAGTGTGCTAGAAGTGATGGGTTTGAGCAGTACTGCGAATAGAGCTTCAGGGAGGGAAGTGGTCTGGGTGTGAATCTGTGGAGTTTCCTAAAATGTTTCTAAGAAGGTTAAATTCCTTGTTCAAATTGTTGTGACTGCTTTGTAAACATCCTAAATCATAGTAAGCCTTTACTAATAAAGCAAAATGCATACTGAAAACTAGTAGATCTCTACCGCCCTACCACATGGGCTTGGATTGTGGTAGTGGCTGGATGGGTCAGCAAATAACCATTGGCGTGTACAAGTTAACTTTTTTTTTTTTTTTTTTTTTTTTTTTTTTTTTGGTAGGGTGTGGGCACTGTAAGAAAATGAAGCCAGAATATGAGAAGGCTGCAGAGTTTCTCCATGCAGGCAGTGATGTAAGCTAATTTCCTTTATTATATCCTTCAAATAATCAGTAATAAATAACTGGACTAATAAAAGTGACTTTTCTCCCTACAACAAATTCAGCTGTTCTCATCCTCCCACAGGACCCTTCAAAATGTGCTTCCAAAGAACAGTCTCATCGCTAATGCATGAGGCCTGCCAAAGTCTTAGAAAGAACATTCTGTCTTGAACGAAAACAAAATCGAAAAACGTTTATGTATTCCGCTGCAGGGCTTGTACATAATATGATCAAATCCAAAAAGGATTTTTTTTGCTTTATTTAAAGGCATTGAATGTGAAGAAACAGACTTTTATTTATGAATTGGATTTGAAAAAAAAAAAAACAACAAAGGGGGTTGATCCCTCTTTCATACATCCTGCTTTTATGGTTGCATCACTCCATTAGCGTCATCTTAAGTGCTCCATCAGCATAGCTGGAGAGGAGAGTCTTGACAGTGTAAGTATTAGTGGTATTGATCCAGCCTTGCTCTGTGTACACCATGCAGAAATAGGATTCATCTCCCCAAACTTCAGACATCTCCATTGTAGACATCTGGAGTCACTGTTGGAGTACAGGGAGATGTGCAGAACAAAGAGCAGATCAGTCACATCCAACAAATGTCTGTTCTCCCATAATTGTCAAGGTCATCCATGTAAAGTCAGGAAGAGATCAATTTGCCTTCAAATATGTCTTTAACAATTTATTTTTGCTGGGAGAAATGGACTTGTGGGAGGAAATGCTCTTCCTTGGAGCAACTCTTAAGCACTACAGAAAGAATTGTCTATAGGAAATCTTGTCAGAAGGGGGAAAGAGAATGAGTAATAATACACTGGTTACATTTAGTCTGTAAGATGTCCCTTTCTGGCTTTCCATCAGGCCTGTGCCTTTCTTTGTATCTTCACTGAGGACCTGAGAAAGCAAGGCAGCTAGACTCAGTAATTAATTGTGCCCAAATCCACTGCTTTTTGCCAAAGATGTATGTGTGTTTTCCTTTGATTTATAGCTGTTTGTTTATGTTGTAGAGCCCAGGTGTCCTTGCAGCAGTAGATGCTACCGTCAACAAAGCACTGGCAGAAAGATACCACATCTCAGGGTTTCCTACTGTGAAGTACTTTAAGGATGGAGAAGAAAAATACACTCTGCCACACCTCAGAACAAAAAAGAAGATCATCGATTGGCTGCAAAAGTAAGTTCTGTCTACTGCCTCCTGAAGTCTGCTTTTCTGAGGGAGCAAATCTTAAATCTGGCTTCATCAGCTGCCTAAATCCCTTGCTAACAGAAGCAAATTGAATTCCAGTATTCAAAGCCATACAAACATGTATGTTAATTGTGATCTCTAATACACCAAATCCTTTATTTGCTGCGGGGTTATTCATTGTTGTCCTGGTAATTCTTTCCCCAAGTAAATATTTTTCAAATGTACACTAAGCCTCTCTCCAGAGAAGGAATAGCAGTGGTTCTGAAAATAAACAGAATGTTTGCTGTTCCCTCTTTAGACCAAGTAGCAGACTTCACTAAGTAACTGAAGCTCTGTAGTTGCACTTTTCTTCTTCCAGCTTTTCAGAGCCAGTGCCTGCACTGCCCACTGCATGGGGCTGAAGGAAAGCCAGACCAACAGAAGCAGCACCCACCTGTCTGCACCTCCCTGCTTTCCTTGAGTGATGTGCTAAAATATGCATAAGTTGATGTATGTTGAAAATAATTTCATTTCAAAGAAGAAAGTTATTCATACAATCTCAAAATATTTTAGAATAAAATGTGTTTATTTAAGTACTGCAGTATAAAGCATTTCCACACTCAGTGGAAAACATCTGTGTCTTGTGAAGCTTTAAAATCATTTAATCATTAAGTGCAGATGGTGTGAGGAGTATAATTTTAATTTTTCTGACTCATATTTGATTAGGGGAGGGTGTTTGTATCTGAGTACTTCAGATCAGGTAACAGGTTTAGCCTGGCAGCATCTTTGCTGCGTGTTGAGCAGTTTTATCTACACTGTACATTCACAGACAGTACTCTTGGCCTCCTTGCTTACACAGGCTGCTGTGTCAATAGTGGATGTTAAATCGCTGGCCTAGTTTCATCAGTTTGTTGGAGGATTTTGAACATGATGTGGTTTTTGTTGTATTAAGTACTCAGGTTGATGCTGCCTGTTCCTATCAGCAGGTGAATAAGCTTTGAGAAAGAGGGTGTTCATCCCTCCCAGATCCAGCTGTGTTGCTAGAATGCTTTTATCTACCAGTTCACACAGGGGCAATACAGCCTCCTTGTCTCCTAGTCTAACTGCTAGATGCTTTCCCAAAGAGAGGTGCAGTAGAATAACGTCCTTATCTGCTTATGTGGGATCAAATTGTTATAGCTGCTCTGAAGTTGGTAGGAATGGGGATGCGTGTGGGGTACAAGCTAGAGATAAAATTAAAGCTTGTGGAAACCTGTCCTGCTTAGTGGTCTGTCTGGGACAGCATGGGTTTCAGCTCCATTTCCCAGTCTTTGTTGGGCTTGTAGTCCGTGCTGCCACACTGTTGTTAGCAGTATTTGCGTAGCTTATTTCTGGTCACCATGGGGAGGTCCATGTGAGATGAACTCGCACCTCTGACTGTAACTGTAATCGATGATAGCTCACACCAAGAGTGTTCGTGTGAAAGCTCAGATCAGCTGGCCTAATTCTGTTGCTAGCAGCTGGCAAATCGATATCGATGGAAATAAAATGGATGTCCATCAAGTGACCTTGAGAAGAACTTTAAAAATTGAGATTTTTCTCCACGTAGTTTTTATGCACCTGTTACAACTTAACGTGTCATTCAAAGTGACAGGAAAGTCTAAAAATCTAATTTATTACCAAGGCGACATATGAAGGTCTTCATACCGTGGCTCCATTCTGATGATTTTATGTAAGTAATCACTATTTAAGAATACAGCAGGAATGAATTTAATGAGTCTGAGAGAAGTCTGTGAGCTGGTGAATAGCAGAAGTTTTGTTAGAGGTGCTCTAGATATGCAGGATTGCTCTGATCTAGTCAGTATGTGCAGTCATAATTGAAACATGACATTCTCTTTATCAAGGTAAAATATTCCAGTTCAGTCACCCCCAGCCTTCCAAGTGGATTGATACTGATTATTGCATCCTGGCTTTAATATCTGAATTCAAGAGAGGGTCATGAAATTCTTTATAGAAGTTTGCATGATGGCAATAAAGAGAACAAAAAGGAAGTTTGAATGGAAGATGCTGTCCTATATTGGTTGCCTTTTGATTCCATCTGCTTGCTGTTCTCAATTCATGCCCACAGTGATATTAGAAGCAATGTTCTTTGCAGCCAGATGTTGGATATAATATAGAAGATCTTTGTTCTGCATACCTATTCGTATGCTTCAATAAGATCACTTAAATTTTATTTTTATTGAGTTACAGAAAATAATAAGTATCTTGTTACTTGATGTTGGAAATATTGAGCATGTTTTCATAATGCACAGACACCATGATGGATTGTTTTGCCTTGGTCTCTCAGGGTAGCTGTGACCAGCATGTGATGCCTTGTTCACGTGTTTCCAAAACATTTTCAAACTGATTTCACTTCTTTTCTAGTCCTGAAGCACCACCTCCACCTGAGCCTGCATGGGAAGAAAAACAGAGCAGTGTTATCCATCTTGCTGGAGAAGACTTCAGGGAGTCCTTGAAGAAGAAGAAGCACACCCTTGTCATGTTCTACGCACCGTGTGAGTACACACTTCTGCATGTGGTTGAGTTTTATGAGCCCTACAGCTTATGAAATGGCAAATTAGTTCCCCTCCTGTCCTCAGGCTTTGTAAGAGTAAAGAACTGGTTCCGAATATAACTGCTTGGGGCACTATCTTATGTGTCTTTATAAATTGGAAACAAAACAGTATGCAGAATTTATTTAAAGAGTTACTATGTTAATGCAGGCACCAAAGCAGGCAGGGGAACAAAAAAGAAACAAATTTATTTTCCTCTGCAGCATTTTATGGTCCACATAACCAAATGTGATCTTTTATAGGGCAATGGGCACAGAGAGCCTGGACCATTAATGCAGCACTTCAGAAGTGAAATTGATACAGTAGTGTAGGTGGAATCACCCCCCAGAGGAAGAAAGCAAATTTTGATGGAATAAATTTTGTCCATAATAACTCTACATCTAAATTTTGACTCAGAATATTGGCATAGCTTCACCTTTCAGGATTGTTTTGCATGAATCACACACATGCTTTGTTTTTAAAGCTTTTAAAAATATTTCTAGTGAAGTTTTGAATCAAGCTTCTTATAAGTTAGGTGAATGAGAAGAAGATGAGAAAATGCCACACGTTTTCCCCTTCCCTTCATATTAGATGTCTTCAGAGGTACATGCCATTTCCAGGTATCTGCTTATCTCTGAGTATGCTGGTGGTTCTTGATGTATTACTGCAGCTAGCAGAATCACCTCTTCTAGTTTCCTCTGCTGTTTCAGAGGCATGCAGACTCGGCACAGGCGCTTAATTTTGGTGAAGTTCTCCAAAGGGAGAAGATAGCTCTGGCACTCAACTAAGTCGTACTAATTTGCTTTTATAGCACAGTGACTTAGCTTCCCAGTATGCGAGAAATTCTTCCCTGTCAGATGGGCAGCCCTGCTGGTCACAGGTAACCTTTGAGATAAACAGTTGTCAATATGGTTCCATAAAACTGAAGGTGCTTTTCAGAATGAAAGGGGGAAAAAAGACACAAAAACAGTTCCTTGATGCTTAATCAGGCAGCTCCTTATTTTGCTTTTGTTTTAGAGAATTAGACATGAGTGGTTTGGGGCTCCTCAGGAGCCCTGCTGAATGTGCTTGTGGAGAGATAGGAGGGGTACAATTCAGAAAGAAGGTTTCTGGAAGGTTGTAAAAGAAAAGGGAAAGGGACTTAATCCCTCCCATCTCAACTCCAGTTCCTTCCCGTTATTGGCTGAAAATTGCCCTTGTGCTCCCAATTCATGGATCTCAACCAGTTTAGAGTAAGTTGCAACTTGATAATTAAATGCTTCCATATGAAATAATGAGCTTTAGGGGTTACTCTCTCTCAGCTTCCTGTGGAAAGTTTTCTGTTTTTTAGCTGCATCACTTCGAGGCATTAAGTTTTGTCCTCTTCAAGGGTGTGATTAAAGGAAAGACTGAGTGCAGTAAGTATGGAACTGTCAGGTTGAAAGGACAAGGCAGCTCTCACTGTGTTTGCAGGTGGTGCTGAGCAAAGGTCAGCCTGTCCCTGTTTGTGTGAATGGGCTGTGAAAGCAAGGTTTGCATGATGGAAGACTAAAGGGCTACCTTGAAGAACCAACCTGATGCGTTCTTGCACTGCATTGTTATAGTGCTATATGAGTTTACCTGTGTGCAAGCCAGGTTACTATTAACTGAAACCACTTCTGGACTTCACGACTCATAAGGCAGCGTTAGTGTTGCCAGTAATGCACGGCTTCTGTTGTGGCAGATGTGCTCTTTGTAAATGTGGAAACACCTTTGTGCAAAGTATAAAGCATGCACACAAACTGAGTGCAACGAGCCTACTCTTCGTTGGTTGCAGGGAAAAGTAGCCAATGAATATTTTAAATCTCTTTTCTGTGAAATGATTATTAGTGTAACAGAACAGTACAAACCATTCTATTTTTTTCTGGTTCTCTACAGTGATAATATGCTAAATTTGATAGGTTACTTTTTGTTTACCGTCTTCTCAATCTCGAGACCTCTTGGAGCTTACATTGCCAATTAGTCTTAACTTGCTTATTTCAGTGCAGAAGGAGCACCACTAAAATTGCCAGCCCCCCCTTTATATCAAGTAATTTTCTTTTTCTATTCAGATCCACATCTCAGGTCACTGCAGACTCACAGTATGTTACTCCATTCACTTGTGACAGTATTTGTTACACTTACACATATGCTGAGATATTTTAGGACTAGGGGTGTGTGTATATATGTGTATATAAAATATGTTTATATATAAATATTTATACTAAGAAATGTATCTCTCACCTCCTATTAGAATTTAAAACAGAATGTTGAGTATTCTGACCTTTGTCAGAAAGCTCTGTAAAGCTTTCAGCTGGAGTGACAGACCTTTAGGCAAAGGCCACTGATATATATCTTACATCCAAATTAAAATGAGATCTGGCTTTTCTGTGCTTTCCAGTCCAAATTATTTAGTATTTATAGAAGAACCATCAATCTGCTGCAATGCAGATAACTTTGGACTGAGCTGAATGATGCTTTAATGATACTGAACAGAGCTTCACAGTGATTTAGCTCCAGTAGAGAGGAGTGCTGCATCCACACAGAAAAGATGGGGAACTCAGCACCTATTTTCAGGGTGATGGAATAAAGCAAAAAGGTTATCCCTGGTGCCTGTGAAATATTTTAAGGACTGAAAATGTGAATCAGAACTCCTGAAAGTGCCAGATGAAAATCTGCTTTTGTGGACTTGACACTCGCAGAGAATGATGTCCATGATTTCACATTCCCATTGCTCCCTTGTGGCATTTCAGTGTGCACTGTAATAACTCATTAAGGGCAGGAAGCAGCTATAAGGGCAGCTCCTTATTGCTAACTGGGGACAGAGGTGCCAGTCGCAGAAAACTACTGTTGCTTGTCCCAGTTTGTGCCTGGGACCTCATCTTTGTCCTGGTGTCCCCTGGGTACATCATAGGTGAAAACTGATCCTTGTTCGTGGTACTAAGGGCCAGCACCTGGGGCAGGCTGCTAGCATCTGTGCTGCATAGTACCTGGCCCAGTCCTTCAGTAGACTCTTGTGGGCCTAATGTTTAATTGTCACTACATCTTCCCTGATGTTCAAAATCCCTAAAATAAAAGGAAGAAGGGAATGATACAATGTGCTGAAGTGAAGTACGATGCCAGTATGTATTGTGTCTTAGGGGCTAGCATGAGGGGTTTGAGGAGCAGTAATAATGTTGCACAAGCATTCTAGAGATGTTTTGAGAGGACTTGTGGGGTCTTTCTCTGTGCTATTTCTATAGGGCAGCCTTTGGAATACTGGGTACCATCAGCAACTCCAGGTTTCCTTTTATAGCTGGTTGGCATAATCCAGAAAATGGGAGAGGAGTGTTTGGGATCACTTTTCATCTAGGATGACGTTTCTTTCTTTTTTCTTTTACCCTCACTTTTTGTTCATACAGCTTATCTGAATGTGTTTTATCTGCATTTCTTACTTTGTGAGCTCTCTCCACTCTGTTACCCTGGATAATTGAGATTTGACTTTGCCAATGCATTAAATTTTAACCTTCTCCTAGTATAGCACTGGAAACTGTGCAAAACAGAACCAGTTGGTTGTTGATTAGTTGTCAGAATCGCAGAGGGCAATGAAGCTCCAGTAAATAAAGTGTCTTCTCAGTTGGAGATGGTTTTGCTGCGTGACTCAAGCTGAATTAAATGGAGAAAAAAAAAAAAAAGTGATTGAAGCTTGAAGGCTGAGTGAAGCTATGTGTGCATTTTTCAGTGAAATAGGAACATCTGGATTTTCTTCAGGAAGGTACCTTGAATCTGACCCAGACTGCTGTCTGGAAAAGCCTTTGCAGTCCTACATGGAATTTCTTTTCAAGTGTATGCAAAGCCCCATGTCAAATTGATGGCCATCACATTTCTCTAAGTAAACTTCACATGGTTTTCTCTTGCTCCATGCCCTTCCCTAGGATTTAATGTGCCTTTCAGATGTTGTAGTTTGGTGATGTGACCATCAAGTTGTTAGCTTTTCTTGGGTGATGCTCCTTCAAGAATCCTAGAATCTCCAGAGCTGGAAGGGATGCATGACTGTTGCTGCATCCAATTCATAGCTCCGCACAGGACCACCCAAGCTTAGGTCTTTTCTACAGCTGTAGAAACTGTTCAGAGATGGGGACACAGAACCCATAGATATGTAATGTAGAACACTTTAGGCAGAGCTTTACCACAAGGTCACAGCAGCTGATTCACCCCCTCTGCTCAGCACTAATGAGGCAATACTGGAGTGTTGTATTTAGTTCTGGGCTCCCCAGCACAAAAAGGACGTGGATGAGCTCTCGTGAGCACAACAAAGAGGTAGTTTGGTGGTTGGTTTGAGTTTTCTGGGGGAGAAAATGTGTTGGTTTGGGGGTTTTTTGCTTTATTTTTGTCTTTTTGTGTAGTTCTGATTATCTGTAAATAGCAGAGGCTCATTACACACACCTCTCACCTTAATTCTTGTACACAAACACATTGGTAGCTTTAAGAATTAGAGACCAACTTACAAAAATGTATTTGTGTTGTTTTGTGGTTGAGATTGCTGCTTCCACAGAGACTACAAATGAATTAACTGTCAGAACCTGGTGTTGTATATAATAAAGCATCACTAAGAGACTTAAATGATGAGGAGGAGTTGTTTATTTTTCTTAGATCAGTCACTTTTAAGGGGAAGGACTTGGTGCTGAGCAAATTCATTGTATTGCTAATTTTTGTAAAAACACAAAGTAGGTGTTGTTAAACAACAACAAGATGTTGGCTGCAGTGAGAAATAATAGGAGTGAAATGCTCTCTTTTTATGGTTTGCAAGGGCAGCAGTTGCCAATGCTATTAACTTGCCAAATGGCCTCAATTTGCAGGACTCAACAGGGTTCACCAAGTGTATTTTTTTAATAAATACTTGGCTGGGAGCTGATTTCCGGTTTGCTTCTCTGTTCAGCAGTGAAACTTTCTCTTTGCTGGAGATTATTTTTGTCAGCTGGAAAAGGTTACTCTCCGGTGAAGCCTGACCCACAGAGGTTACACAGAGAACACCCAGAAATAGACCGTACTGAGGGTGATTTTAATGAGGTATCTTGTATTGAGGGTAGTGGCTGTGCGGTGACGAATGGATATGCAATTAAGACATATCAGCCTCCTTGCTTCTTCCCTCACTTTTTTTTCCTAAGCTTTTTCCTTAAGGACTGAAAGAAATGAACCAGGGCACTTAATTTTGGTGGAATCAAGGAGGAGTTTGGGATGGCCTTGTTCTAAGTTGTTACTGGGAGATGGCACCTGCGTATTGTTCTGGTATACAGCAGAAATGTTCTTTGGCTTCCCAGTCAAACAGGAATCTGACAGTGACACATCATCACTGTCTGATGGGTTGTCCCCTGGCTACTGAGCAGCCAGAAATTGGATCAGAGTGAGGCTTTTAGTTCTGACTGTAAATCAGCCCTGCTACCCCTGTGCATCTCATCAGCAGCACATGAAAGGCTGAGGGCTGCAGCAAACTTGCATTAATTTTACTCACAGGTAACCCTGCTGTTCTGGTTCTGTATCCCAGTGTGCTCCTCAGTCTTTCTGCAAAGAAAAATTTTCCAGTCTCTTCCATCCAAGTTTTGTGTTGAGGAAAATGCATGGCAGAAAGCACTGAGCTGGGAGTCCATGCTCTGGTTGCCCTGAGCATAGAGCAGGTGTCGGTGGGTTTTTGCTATTCATGCTAACAGTCAGCTCCTGTCTGCTCCCCAGACCTACCAGCATGCTTCTGCGACCTGAGCTGCTTTCAGAAAGCTGCTCTTAAGAAATCAGCGGTGGATCCTTCTGCTCCCTTCACTGAAGGAAGCTGGACAAAGTTGGCTGCTCTGTATCTCTGTGCAGGAAGCTTTGGGCAGAGCTGGCTGAGTGATTCTGCATGAAGGAGGCTCAGCTAGCTGAAACACTCAGTATCTGAGTTAACAAAGTCCAAATGTATCAAGCAGAGTAGTACAGATGAGTTCAGTGCCCTGAGACATCCTCCGCATGGCTCTCACCAAGTGTTTTCCCATCATTGTCAAGCACAACTTGTTAGGTTCTCATTAGGAGGCTGTATTGAGGAGTCTGAACAAAATGTGCATGATTGTAAATGAAGTTTAAGCTATCAAAAATGACTAAAAACATGCTGTACTGCAGTGCAACACTGAACAAAAAAAAAAGTCCATTTCAAGGCAAAACCCTGTGCAGGAAGGATGTTCTGAATGTTGGATGAGGCAGCAGCCAGGTCTGGGCCCTCTGATAACGAGGCTGCAGATCCTGTGTGCACACTGCAGAACTGCAGTGTTGGCTCCACAGTAGCACTGTTCTCTTGCATTAGCAGTGCTCCTGCTGCAGGCCTGTGTCGACGAGATGCGTTTGTGCTGATGCCACAAAGCACATCAGCAAGCTGGTTTTGGTAAAGGGTGAGCATGTAGAGTGGTGCCTGCAGTCAGGCTCTCAGAGCTGCTCCTAGCCCCAGTGTCTGTGCCAAGGCTATTAATTAGCACAGAGTATTTTTAATTGCTCTGAACTCACAAGTTCAGAACGCACTTCATTGGCTGCATGTAGCTGTGATGAGTGCTTATAGTAAGCTGGCCTGGAGCTGGGGTATTAAACCTAACTTTAGCAGGGTGACTCTAACTGTTCATTTCTAGTGCTGTGGGTTTCTAGGGATTTAGTTTATGTATCCTTGTTCTCCTCTGTATACCCAAAAGTGCTACAGAACTAAAGGTAACGCTAAAGGTAACACAGTTTGCAGGGTGCAAGTGCCTTGGTAAAGCACTTAGTCTGAGAATGTTGTGATGAGCATGGACAACAGAGCCTGGATTACAGCTCAGGAATTCCCAGCTCTCAGCTTTGTGTAAATTTCTTCTTTCTCATAAAATCCTTTTTGTCTCAGAAAATCATAGGAAATAGATTTGAAAATAGCCTTTTAAGAGATCTGATCAATCTGGAACCCTAAAGGGGAGTCAACCATTTTTAAATCCTGTAAAACTTTCCCTAGAGCTTAGTGCAGAATGGAAAGTCTTTTAAATGCTGACAAAATAAAAGTTCAAATAGGTTGGGAAAACAGGACAAGAACAACAAAAAGACACAACTATGTTGAGAAATTGGTATCAGGCTGCCTGTCATTGTTAGGAGTGAGGCAAGCTCTGGTTGACCCAGTGCTTAAATGAAAACCTCATGACCTTTACTGAATCAAAGGACAAATCCATCTCAATTATTAATATCTTGTGTCTTGGAAATACGATTATGCTGTGTGTCAGGACATGTCATAAAATGAGCTTTGATTCCAGATATTTCAATTACAAGAGCCTCCAGTTCTCCACTGGTAGAACAGAAGCAAATTAACCTTTCAGAACATCTCTGAGCACCTTTCTCAAATCTGCCTGTGGTTTCAATGACTTGTGTAGCTGCACGAATTGTGCTGGTTTAAGCAGTATATCTGTTTTTGGCTCTTACCTATGCAATTACTGCCCACGGCCTGTCTTTCCTTGATTGACCCAAGTTTTAATTCTGAATAATCGCCTGGAACTCTTGAAATGGAAACAGACTTTGCTTTGCACTACAATCTACAACTCCTGGCTTTGCTTTGATAGCTGTGCACTGTTCTGCTTTCTCTCACTTAGAATTGCAGTCATTTGAACAGCAATAGCAGAGGGCATATCTACCCCTGTCATTTAGTCAGCGATTATTTCAAGCAGTGACGAGGAATCTGAAAGCCATTCCCTGCTCTGCACTTTGCTTGCTGAGCCCTCTGAGGCCTGGATGCTTTTGCAGCAGCGTGAATGGAGTCAGCCCCTTGCAGCCGGGCTCTGTCACACAGGGCTGGGGACCCAGAGAGTCACTTAACCTCTTCCTGACTCCATTTAACCTTGGGTGTAATGATGGAGAGTGATAATTGCATCTGTCTCTCTAAGGGCAATTTGATGCATAATTAATTGATCCTGGTTAACGGGTTAACACATTTAAGATCACCCATTGAGAAGCAGTAAAAGAAGTGGAGAGCCAGTGGGGGAGCAGAGCCCTTCCTGCAAAGAGCTGAGCAGACAGCACATGTACTATGGTCTCATATCACTGGAATTGGAGACATCCTGCTAGGAGCTGGTCAGTGCTTTGTTCTGAAAATGCTGATGGTTGAAAGTTCTTCTGTTTGAGGAGGAAATAGTTTGCAACATGAAAATGTTTGTGTGTTTAAACTGTCTTTGAAAAATCTCGTGTAAAATGTATGCACCCAGCTCTATGAGTTACCACATTTTATTATGTACAGGATACTGAAAGCATGCACACAGCTTTGGTGGGGTTACACAGTGTTTATTAACAGGGGACGAAAAGTGTAGGGTCATACTGTCTGATGTCAGGGTGCCTGATGTGTTCTGGCAGAGCCACAGTGGGATGCTCTGGTTGGGGTCAGCACGTGTCCTTCACGTGCAAGAACAGCAAAAGCCCATTGCTTCCAGCAGCTGCAGCTTGTATGGCAGCATCTCTTGTAGAAAAGCATTCCCTTTCAAATTCAGAATCACTAGTGATAAGGAACACAAGTTGTTTCTTGTCTGAAGTTGATCAGCTTCAGTTCCCAGTGAGCTCTGGAGGATACTGAGTAGCTTGAGTCACGTGTGAAAGTGAAAACTAGACTGGTTTCCTGATTTCTGTCTTTGGAGTGTGGCTACTGACACACTTGAGCTTTTTTGACTCTGTTTGCAATAAAAAGTACCTCCCCATCCTTTTGGTTTCCCTGTGGGTCTTCTGAACCCCCTCCATTTAGAACACGTTTTAGAGTTGTGGATCCACAACTGCAAGCAGCATTTTGGAGGTGCCAGCATAGTGGCCCTCTCCACACCTACTTAATAGTTTCATTTATACATTCAGTGAAGTTGCTTCTGACAACTCCATTTTCTTTCAAAGCTATTGCTGGTATTATTTGGATTTCTTCTGCTTCTAATACATTTAAAGCCCTTATATACTTAAAAAATCATTATTACCTCTGCTGACTAGATACTGCTTTGATGTCCATTTGCTTCCTTTATCTATTTTGTACAAATTGTTAGCTTTTGATTTATATTCATTAAAAACAGCTTCACCTTTCTTCTATATGCTATGTTAATACAGCTTCTACTCTTCTAAGGGAACTGAATTAACCTTGTACTGTTCAGCTGTAGAGAGGTTATGTTATATCACTGGGCTTTGTAGTTTCAAATTAAACAAAGCATGAAGTAACTTAAAGGACTGTTTCATATTTAAGCAAGTAGAAACCTGCATCTTATGCAAACAGGACTTGATTCCTTTAGGCAATTCTGAACATTTCACACAACTTTATTTTAAATTCAATAAGATGACTGTTGTCCAACAAAGGGCATCTACAATCACACACCTCTCAGGAGGCATCTTTATAATTGTTATCTGGTCCTAATACCTTTGTACATTGGAGCTTTAAGAATCCCTCAGTTTTTCTTTTGGCTTTGTCATCATTAAGCAGTTAACTTGGATAAAAAGAAAAACCCTTCCTGCCAAAAAATACTGTTTGAATCTAATAATGATATGTGGGTTATTCACTTGATCGCTCAATTCCTTTTAAACTTTACATCCCATCTACATCCCATAGGACCATACAATTATGGGGAATGTTACAGTTGTGCATACAGGATATTATTTCTATGGCTTTATTGATTTTTACCACCACAATGTATGCTTGATTACTTGTATTTCTGGGGTGGTGTGCACTTTTTTTTTAATATCAGTTTCACTTGTTTCTTACCTTAGCTGACAAATTACTTTATATTGTTTTCCCAGGTCTGCTTTTTATTTAAAAAAAAAAAAAAAAAAAAGTAGTTGGCAAGCTAACATGAGCACTTAATAAATTCTACTATTTCCCATGCAATATTTTGGTTTTACATCATATATACAATTTTTTTTTGTGGCACAGTGTTGGAAACTGCATCCAGCTCAAGTCTGTTCTTTATTTCTTCGGAGTTCTCAAACCTGTGTTTCTGTGAGGATGAATCTTGCTTGTATTGGCCTCTTCAGCACCTTTGTGGCCTCAGACCAAAGCCAGATCACTCCTTTCCTCAAAGATGCCCCAGCTATACTGTACCACACAGCTGTTCCTGCTGTTGGTAAACTCAGTCTGCACAAAATAAGCTGGTTTATATGTTTTCCATCACTTCATCTCTTCCTCTTCCCCCCAGAAAACATGAGCTTTCCTTTAAATGCCTCACGCTGATTAGAGAAGATTTAATCTGACCATTTCTCCATCCCCTCAGTTGTCATGGGTCTGTATAAAACCTGTTTGCCTCCTTGCTTTTTTACCTACAGAAACTATATTTTTCCATGTTAGGAGCCTGGTTTTCAAGGTCAGCTATGTATCTTTGCCCCCCTGTGACTGTACTGCAATTTACCTTCTCAGCCCAAACCAACTTTGGCATGAATAATAAAGTAAAAAAAAGTCTGATGTGGGTTCGCGTAAGACTTTTAATGTTGTAGTGCAAAGACAAGGAGATCTTAGGGCCTTTCCATAGCAGATGTTCTCATGTGAATTCATGGGCCTATGGAATAAGCAAGCAGTCTTGGTGTGTTGGCAGGTTGCAGCAGTTAGGCACAACAGGTACCTCTGTACTGTGTGGAAGAGCCTCTGTGTAGTACAAGATTTTGAGCATGGAGATGTGAGAAGATCTGACCACAGCTGTATCAAGGTTGTATCATTCACAGGCCAGGAACACAGAGCAGCCCTAACACATGTTGCTGCGTGTGCACTAGATTTTGAGCTTTCTTGTTTTCCTGCCAGGTGATGCAAGTGTGTCTGCATTAGGAAATGCAGTTAGCTCACCATTTTTGGAAATGGTTATAGAGGTTTTAAGTGCCAATGCTGGGATCCTGGGGAAAGTCAGGATTTTTCTGCAGCAGATTTCTTATGGATTTATTAAATCACATAGGAAATCACTGCTCCAATTTGTTGTTAATTCTGTTAAGATTTGTTAATAACACAATTTGTTAGGAACAAAGACAGAAAATGGGCAAAGTAAAGACCTGCATTTGTGTTAGAGGTCTCTGCCCCAGATGTGCTACTTCCAATGATGCTCAATTGAAAATCCACCTCCTGGCCTTGTAGGAAGCATGTGCTTCTACAAAAGGCCCCAGATTGATCCACTAAAATGAAATTAATCTTCCTACCTTCAGTCCACAGCAACTTAATGTTCTATAAATACGTCTGAGAAGGATGTAGGACATTTTGATTCTTGACACCTCACTCATACCTTCAAATGCCACCAGTTTATTTTCCTTTAGTGGCAGCCTATTTGGAAAATCCTTTCCTAGGAGTCCACATGCTTTCCTGTCCCCCGTGTACAGCACTCAGTACATTTTCTTTCTTTCCACTTTCAAATCTGGAAGGTAGTGTTAACACTTAAAAATAAATGTGTGATAGTGGGTGTGAAGAGGGAATGGGGAGAACAAGTTTTCCGTCTGTCAAAATGAAGACATCAACCTTTGCTTTTATTTTTTTGGCATGTGTGCCTTAAATAGAATGACTGGGTTGGGTGACTTCCAAGTGTTTGCTACATTTGGCAATCCTTCTAAATTGTAACAGATGAAGTTCTGCTATTCCATATGATACGCTCCTTCCCCCTTTTTTCGGTGACTCTGTGAAGCTCCTTGGGAATTCAGCACAGCGTTCACATCTGTTCTGTGGATGGATGTCCAAGGCTAACAAAATGCCTACTGGACTTGGAGTTATCTCTGCCAAAAGCCATATGGCTGTGTTTTAGTTTTGCAAGCACAGTGCAGTAAAGAAAGGATGGTGGGCCAAGAGAGAAGGGAGGGGAGGCATGGAGCTTGAAGGTAAGCTTCTTGTCAGTCGGTATTAGATTGGGAAGATGAACAGGTCACAGAAAAGTAGAAAGTGAGCATTGGGAGTACAGGTTAGTTTTCCAGGTGTTTTGAGTTATGTGACAGTTGTTTACCCAACAGGCTGTCCAGGAAAGTGGTGGGCTCACTGTCCCTGGAGGTGTTCAAGAACCGTGGAGATGTGGCACTGAGGGATGTGGTCAATGAGCATGGTGGGAATGGGTCAGTGATTGGGCTAGGTGACCTTAATTGTCTTTTCTAACCTTTGTGATTCTGTGATCTTCTTTATGTGCTGCTTTTGAGCATAACCTCATAGCATGCTTACTCTTGCCTGCTATTTCCAAAATATTGTAAGTGTGGATAATTGGATACTCCCTTTTGGCTTACAAACATGCATCTGTTGACACTTCTCTGAACCGTCAAGAACACAATCTCCCATTCAGGTTGTTCTGATTCTGTTGGAGACTGTGGCTCGTGGAGAGCTCTGACCTGCTGCAACTTGAGAAGGAGCTTAAAGCAAATCCGTACCAAATGCCCCATGCTTCCAGGTCCAGCAAATGCAAAGTGGGAACTGTGTTGCTGATGAATCATAAAGCAAGATAACGTGAAGTCTTGCATTTCTCTTGAGACGTCTTCTTGAGAAATGAGAATTTGAAAGTTGGTGTTTGGTGAAATTTAAATTTCAAGCTAAAGATGATGAGCAGAAATAGGGACCTGAAAAGTTTCAGAATTTTGGAGTCATTATGTTTAGGTGTAGCAGTTGGGCACCATGCTTTCCAATAAGCTGCAGTGTATGAACGTGTAGACTAGAGCAAGCATTCCAGTTTTAGAGTGGTCTGATTTTTCTTGTTTTTTTTTTTCCCTCTACAATTGCTTTTAAATGTTTTTGCCAGTTCTGAGTTGTTTATAGAGCAGTGTTAACAGGCTAACCGTGGAGTTCACCTCACAGTACAGGACATAAGCAAAGATGTGTGAGGAGACTGACTTGACCCAAAGGCTTTTCAGTGTTAGGCAGATGGAACAGGCAAATGGTGAGAGAGAAGATGGGTTGCTGACATGGGCTTTTGGGATGGGAGCAGTGCTGGCAGCCTGGAACAGTAGCCTCCTTTTCTTTCTTGACTGGTTTCTCCCTGACAGATGCTGAACTGCTCAACAAAGTTAATATTTGGCAGGCTGTGGAGGACGTGCAGGCTCCAGCTGAAATACAGCTGCTGTCAGGATAGGCTGCCATTATATTGCACAGAGTTTGAGATCAGTAAGGTGGATTTGGAGAAGCAGCTCAGTTTCCCAGGAAACGTCCATTTGACTTCTTGGTGCTATTAGGCACTGCACAGACTCTCGGTGGCATTCATACCTGTGTGTCGTTGCAGTGCTTTTGAAATCCCATTCTAAAGAAAAAATAAAATTCAAAGCAGTGTGTGTAAGTAATGAAATTGTATTTTGGTCAACATCAAAGGGGTGTGAAGCTTTTCTTTTGTGAAAAGGGATGTGCAGAGTTCATGTACAGATACTGTTTCTTCTCACCCCAAAGAACAAGTGCAGTTTGAGGAAGTAGCTTTGAGCCTAAGAGGGCATTTGTTCAGTTCTGAATTAAAATTAGCACATCCACTTCTTTACCAGTGTTTTACAAAGACAAACAGCAGTAGCACAAGCTATAATTGGAACTTGTGAACAACTCATCTGTTCTTACCCAGAAAAAATACCAGGATGAACTCTTGTGCCTTCATAGAGTTATGTGGGCTTGATGGAAATGAATCCTTTCCTTTTGTTCCTGCATCTGAGCAGAGGAAGTGTCTGAGAGTTTGCTTCGGATCTACTTGGGAGGGAGGTTTCAGAGATGCGGGCACTTTGTTTTTCAAAGTTTTCTTGTATATTGATATTTTGAGAGCAGTTCAGATTTATCAAACAGTAAGCCTCACGTTTGAGATAAGAACACTCAAATCTGAATGCTGAATCAAGAGAGCTGTTCCTGTTTCATGTATGTGTTTTCTTTTGAAATGTTTGAGTGTATTTACTGTACAGGAAGGGACAGAGTGGCCCTTTGTTCAGCACTGTATGGTACCTGCAGGTGTCGGGCAGGCTCCCCCACAGAACTTTGGAGTTCTTGCTTGCTGTCTGTAAAACCTTTCTGGGGTTGCCCATTTTGTGATAAGTGGGAGGAGAATCAGGAAGGCCAGCAACAGTCATCCTAACCCAGGACTGAGCTCCTCCCTGTACGTGAGGATGTGCTGCCTGTTGGACTTGCTCTTCCTCACCCTTGTGATCGCAGTGCCTTGGCTCTAGCACAGGCAATTCCCAAACACATCCAAATGCTCCTCATGGTTTTTAAGACAGTTTTTGTTCCAACAACTTCCTTTCTAAATTCCAGCCTCCTCCTGTTCACCACAGAGCTATCTTTATTCCTGTCTCCAAATGCAGTTGTATCTGTGGCAACAGCAGTTATAGCCTATGTGGTAATACCCACGAGGAAGTACAGAGCACGGAAATGGTTTATCTGTTTGTGGCTAGTGATGGTTCAGTGCTCTTAACTGACTGGCTATGGGGACTGGCCCCCGGTACCTAAATGGGGACTTAATGTAAGTATATGCTTATATTGCTTGCAGGATTTTAAACACGTGCTTGAGTTCATGTAGCTGGAACACATGGTTTGCAGATGCCTAGTCCTGCTCTATTCCTCCCACAGCTGGAGAACTCTCATCTAGAATTATTTTTAATACAGTTATTCCCCTAATTCACCTACATGTCTTGAGTTTGTCATGGTGTCTTAATTACAACTAACGTTTGTGTTGTTCTTTTCTGCTCATGTCAAACAGGGTGCCCTCACTGTAAAAATGCCATTCCACATTTTACAACTGCTGCCGAAGTCTTTAAAGAAGATCGAAAGGTAACTAATTTGCTGTTGATCATTTTGGAGATATTTAAGAACTTTCCATCTGTGCTTTGCAGGCTTTACTTACTGATGAGGTGGTAGGCTTGCAGGTAAAATTGCTGTTGAGCTAATGGATGTGTATGTGCGTCTCAAGGGCTGTATCTTTTGGGTCAAGCTGATTTACACTTCAAACAGCTTCTTTGTTTTCTTTTATTTGTTTTCTTTTATTTGTTTTATTTTCTGTTCAGTCCTTTGTGCAAGAGTTTTTTTCTGTGAAGCGAGGCACATTGTTTCTCAGTGAAAGATTAATAAAAGATAATTAACCCTTGCTTGCATAAATATATTACATTCCTGTTGGTTAGCTGGCTTGAGTCCGGGATGTTATGCCCTTCTTAAGGGCCTTCATACTTCTGCCTTGAAGGTTCATCTGATGGCCAGAGCGCAACATATTATTTCCATGCGTCAGCTGAGCCATTTTAACTGGGGGCATGCATGTCTGGGATTTAAAAAAAAAACAACAAACTGAGCCACTGGCTTAAGCAGATAACTGCTCAGAAACATGCTTATTATCTCTGTGAACTGTATTTCATTCTGATCTCTGTTCTAATGCCACTGTGGCTCTGCGTTTGGCTATGGCAGGGAAAAGGTTCAATTCAGTAGGGAAATGAAGAGGTAATTTTAAAACAGTTACACCCCTACGAGTCTGTCTACTTCCACAAGGGATGAATTTATGGTGCTTTTTTCTCTTCCCTGTGTGTTTTTTTTTCTGTAGCTCATAGGAGCCTCATATTGTCAAGAAAGAAATCATTTCTCTAGCACTGAATGCATCAAATCAGCAGTCCCTCACTTACATCCTCATGCCCAGGTTGCACGTGGAAGATTGAGAGCCATGCAGCTCTCACTTCTCTTACTGCTGTAAATCAGTGCCTTTTGGTTTCTTATTTCTTCCTGAGATCGCTAAGAACGTATCCTTGTTTTCCCACCTTCCTCTAGTTTCTTCCTAAATTCATTAAAATTTCACCCAGAGGAGATGAAGCAAATATCCCACACAATGTGAAGCTTGTTTATCAGAGCCCCAGGTTGTATTAGCAACCGATGTGAATCATAGCACGTTATATTGGATGTTATTGGACATAGAGGTGGTAAATGCAAGTTTGTGAAGCTTTCGGCTTGGACCACAGGTTATGAGAGGGCTCAGAGCAAAGCTGTGGTTGGTGGTTACAGTTCTTGATTTCAATGTAAGGCTGAAGTAGAGAAGTATAAAATGTAATGAGTTGGAACAGGAGGGCCAGTAGGGAATATGAGGACTGGTGCAATTTTGAGGAGGTGTGTGCAGTTAGGGAAAATGATGTTATTCCACCCTAGTGACTTACGAAAGTGCCAGGGATTGATTATCTGGGGAACACTGTTGAACTGTGTACAGCCATAACCTGACAAGGTTTCTTGCTTCCAGTAGTTGCCCTTGTGGGAAAGAAAACAAGTCTACTTAAAACTTAAAGGTGCCCAGCTGTTCCCACAAGCCATGCTGGGCAAATCCCTGTGTTTCAGACTGACTGAGCCTAAATGTTTCGCTAATTCATGCTTCTGTGGGGTTTGAAACTTCTCTAAAAATAATGCTTAAAGAGAAGTGCTTTTTCCCCCAGAAACATAGAAGAATTATTAAGTGTATTCCTTTTGAGTCTGTAGTTCTGGCTCCTGTCTTGTCTTTTTTTTCCCCAGAGGGAGATTTTTTTACTTTACAGGAGTAGCATTTAAACTGTATCTTCTTTCCAGCAGGGGTGGTCCTTTAATTAAACATTTAATTCTGCAGAAGCCAAAGAAAAATGAAAAACATTCCAGCTGCAAATGGTTGGAAATGGTATCTTAACAGGTGTCCTCTGGGAGACTTTGCGTGTTTACATAGGAATTTTAAAGATGAACAGAAGTCGAAGCTGCTAAAACCTGTCTCTGGCTCTTGGGATTGGCTGTAACAGGGTGATTTTGGTGCAGCATCCCCCATAGGGATGTGTGTGGCACTGTGTGCTTTTAGATCATCCACATTGCTGGAGTCAGAGTTCAGAAACACTGTGCTTGGAACTTTGGCTCCATGTGTCAGTTTGGTGGCTACATCACTGCTGGTGGAAGCAGGGATCCTGGGTGCTGGCCTAAGAGCACAGCCCTGGGTGTAACCAGGGAGGGTTCTTGCAGAGCTCAGGCTGCCTGCATGGCTTTCTTGGCCTGAAGGCATTCAGTGTCAGGAAGAGCAGATGTGGGACAGGCTGGTCCAGTGAGGCATCTAGCGTGTTGCTGCTTTCAGTTATTTAAAAAGAAAAAAAGAAGGAAAAAAGCCATGTGGAATATTCTTGCCTTAGGGGGATGTAGCCTTTGCGTACAGCTGCTAGGGAGAAAGCCTTTGGCCTCTGTTTCGCAGCTGGAGTTTTGGCAGTGACCAAAACCAGAAGATGCACATGTGAGGGTTGTTGCTTTGCAGAACAGATGGAAGATGTGCACTAACTGCTCTGGAGACTCTTGAAAGGGCACCAGCTAAATCTTAAAAAATCTGCATTCTGCCTTTTGGCTTATTGGAACATTCAGCTTGAAGGAATTGATTTGTAATGCTCCAGTTTGGATTAGCTGAAGGAAAGATATTGACTCTTCAAGCCCTTTCAGTAACAAATCTCTGTCACCCCCCAAAGAAGCTGCTGTTTGGGCAGTCTCCTCCAGTTCCAGAGAAGTCTGTTCATGTATAAATGCATTGACCCAGATCCCCTGCAAATGGGTTTGTACTGAAACCACAGTAGCAGAGATTGCTGGAAGGACTGCAGCTCCTGGGCTGAGCTGGTGTCCCAGCAGGGATCTGCAAGTTACAGTGAGACTGGTGAGTTCCCACATGTGGTGAGCACTGGCTTTGAGTTGCCCGTTTTGAATGTGATGATAATCATGAAAACAATGTATAGAGCCACAGAATGGCTTCGGTTGGAAGGGACCTTGAAGATCCTTGAGGTCCAACCCCCTGCTGTGGGCTGGTTGTCCCCCACCAGATCTGGCTGTCCAGCGCCCATCCAACCCAAACTTTAACTCCTCTAGGGATGGGGCACCCATAGCTTCTCTGAGCAGTTTGTTCAGCTGTACTGTCTAGAGTTATCCAAATGTGCTAAATATATGAGTTTGGCCAAGAATTTGATCTCCCTTTGCTTAAAAAGAATGTGTTGAATTTCTTTTTAATTAGGCTCATTAAAGATGGTGATGTTAGCACTGTACATTTTGGTGACTTCTAATGGATCTTTCCTTTGCAAATAGGCCTGCTTTGAGAACAGCTGATGAATTGCAGCCATGGTAATGCTGCTGTGGTACATCAGGACATCCAATAATGAATCATCCATTCACGAGGCCATTTGCATTGAAGGCAATAGCTGAATCTCAACAAACTTTAGCAGGCTAGTTCATAACTGTTAGGATCCAGAGCAGGTAATATAAATAGAAATTGTGGAGTAATCATAGAGAAGGGTGTGCATCTGTCTTGCTCCTAGGTACTTTTAAGACATTTGGCAATAACAGACTTTTTTTTTCTCATAATCAAGTAAGTGTCCTATGGAATTGAGTGTACTTTCAGGCCATTGCTTAGTAGCATTCTTCTCCATGTTGCAATTTTAGATTTATTTTAATTTTTTTAAGCTTATCATATATCATTCCTTCCTCAAATCAATATTCAGTTATTCACTTCCATTTTCATAACAAGAGTCAATATTAGCTCCAGCAGAGATTTATTCCTTGAATCAATAAAGCAGTGTATGGCAGCGCATATTTTAGCAGGAGGGAGACTGTGATTGCAGGATATTTTTTGTGTATCATTGTATAGCAACTGGGAGACAAACAGTTAAAATGAAAGGGGTTTAAAAATAGAAAGGAGTTACTGGGGGGTCAAGGAATCCCACTTTCAATTTTCAATACATCTGCTTGAACCATTAGCTGTAATTTTGTTCCTTAACTGCAAGATCCCCCTACAAGAAAAAGTTGCTTCCATAATCCTTTTGGAAGGGAACTGTGGCTGCTGGTGTATGATTAGATGATACTGCAAATACTACTTCCACCTTCTAATACTTGCACAGGGAAAAGCAACAAGAAGAGCATCGCCCCTTGACAATTCTATGATTGTTACATTTGAGGCATGTGGAGATCAATGGTCGCACTTTTAGCATAACTCCACTTCTGCTTAAGCACCTCACTGAAAAGTTCTGATGTTTACAACAGCTCGACACTCCTGATCAGAGCACTTCATGTGAACAGTGTGCCATGCTCATTTCCCTTTTTAAGTGCTCTTTTGAGCTGGATGTGCATTGCTCACATTTAAATGCAGTGCAGAGTTCAACTTGTGACTACAATTCAGTTTCTGCTCGTTTGGTAAAACCATAAAATGTTGCCACGGGACTTATCTTTTGAGATAAATATATTTTCTAAGTGTTGCTAGAATCATAATAAACTTTACCAGCTATGGAACAAAGGAGAAATTCAGAATATCAGAACCTGATATTACTATTGTTGTTCACACTAAGCTGGTGTTATTAATTATTGTTATAAGCTGCATAGTAGCTGTGAGGAACTACCAATAACATCAGGAGGACTGGACGTGTTGTAGGGAATTTCCTCAGGCACTGAGGTCTTCTGATTGACTTTCTTCTCATTCAATGACTATACTGTTCCTACCACAGCTACTGAACAGGATAGTGATAAACCTGGGCAGCGCTGCCTCTGGAGGGAGAACTTTTGTATGATGACGTGTTGTCAATATTTAATGCGGTGCAGCTTTGGTTTATGGGGAATCCATAACCCCATGGAGTTTTGTGTGTGCTGCAGGTAAAGCAGTGTTGTTCTTGTTTATATATTTCAAATTTTTTTTTTTTTTTTTTTTTTTTTTTTTTTTTTTCCTCCGGTGAAATTCTCCCTCTGGTCATAGGAAAGTTAGAAATGCTCAAGAAATTAAATTTTAGCTCCCCCGGTCAAAAACTCTGTAAAATCCATAAAATCAATCTTGTCTTCTGAAAGCTGTTATGCTGCATTCTTTTTATCATAATGAACATTCATAGACACACCTGAGCCTTACCCCAGCTCTTCCTGGTGAGGAAGATCACAGATTTTTCACATTTTTTTTCCTCTTCATGATGATACATGTGCACATAATTCATGAGGGTTGATGCCAAGTGTCTTGGCTCCTGGATGTGTATCTGGGATGTCTTATGTCAAATATCTGAAATTTCTGGTTAAATACAGTTGTTTTTACAAGGTGAGGCATACGGATTTTGCTAACCCATGCTTTCCAATGAACTTAAATGAAGACTGGCTGCTCATAGTTAAATTTGAACACTGTTTCTGAGAGCAGCGTTCCCCAAAAGTCTCTCACCTGAGAACCAAATGTTGGTGGAAATTTTTCTGCACTTGTTTTTTCTGACTCAGTTTCTTTCTGTAATGACACAAAAGCTGATCTTTGATAAGATTGAGAATGAAAGCAAAGCTTCTTGCAACTTGTGCCTGCTCACTTGAGCCAGGACTCAAGCAAAGACCTTCCTTTGGAGGGCTGCTGTGACATTTCCCTATGGTGGTGAGCTGAAAACTACTGTCAGAAATTGAGCTGAATATTTATAGTGCATAAAAACATTGTCAGAATGAAACAAAGGGGTATTGGTTCTGTCTGCTGAAATTCTGATATGTTGTGGAGTTCAGTTGTCTGGAGTTGATGGAGTTGAGAGTGGAATCAGTCCTCAGTCAAAGACTGTGGTTTGCTACAGGTATGTTCCAGTGTTATTTTTCTCTTGTTGCAGTGTACTATATTTGATCTTCCACTGTGAGGCAGGCAAAGCAATTAGGAGTGTGATGCTATGGTAATAAGTGCACAGAGATGGTAGCAGCCTCTATATTTAGGCTGCCTTCACGTTTACACTCTAAAGTAATCAGTCAAGCTTTCCTAAGTACCCTTACTCAGCTGCTGTTGGCAGCAGGCATTTGAAATCCGGCCCCACGATGTAGACTTGGGAATTAGACATCTCTCTGTGAAATTTTGCTCAGGTCTGCATGAGTTATGTTCCTTCTGAAAATTACCATTTCTCTCCCTGGCTTTAAGAATAACTGAGCGTATGCTCTGAAGAGTTGGGCTCAAAGAGACGTTTGTAGAGCGGCAGTGAGTCCGTGGGGCCATGTGGGAGCCTGTGTTAGGAGTGCTTCAGGGTACAGCAGTCCACAAATGTGTTCTCCAAATGCTGCTCTAGATGCACATGTCCCTTGCTGTTAGGCCTGCTAAGGTAGCATGGCCATTGCAGTCATGTTTATGCTGGAATCTTTTTGCTTTACTTCATTGCATGACAAACGCGCAGGTGGAGCACCTTGTGCTGTAGAGGAGAGCTGTATTTCAGGCACTTACACATTGAAACTCAGGAGGGGAATGGAGTAAATGCATGCAGTTAATACAGTTGCTGTTGGTAGACACAGTTTGAGCTGTTCACAGTTCCTTCTGAAAACATGGGAAAACAAATTACCTGATTTGGAGGGACCAGCATGACCACACGTCTTGGTGGTGCTTTCACACAGGCTGCCCAGAGAGGTGGTGGAGTCACTGTCCCTGGAGGTGTTCCAGAAGGCTGTGGATGTGATGCTGGTGTTAGTGGGGATGGGTTGGGGTTGGACTGGATGATCTCTGCTAACCTTAGTGGTTTTGTGATTCTCTGATACTATGATTATAGCCCTTCAGTCATCTGATTAGAGGCATCAAGTAATGCTATTAACGATGAATGCTTAGTGCGCTGCATTCCTTTACCATACCTTCTCCTTGCTGAGATCTATTCTCACAAAAGCCTTTTGTAAAGTAATGGGGTTCTTTGCTCCAGCCAAAGCCAGCCTAGATGATTCCAAGGAGGTGCAGATAAAAGGCTTCTCTCGCTGGCAGCATACTAAGGACTAGTTTTCCTAATCTCCAAGGCTTTGTCTGAGAACAGGTGGATCATCAGTTGTGATAACGCTATGTCTCAGTTTGACTACTAAGATCTGGATGACTGCACATGTACCCTCCCCTCTTTCTGATTCTAATCTCTCCCTATGTGGTATTAGAGAAGTTGAGGGGGAAAGAAAAGCAGTCTTAGTTATTCTTCCTGCTTTTGGGGAGCCAGGACTTGAGTACTTTTTGTAAATGAATATTGTGACATCACATAAACATTTGTCAGCATTGTGAGGTTTCTTGTACAGAGAGGTAGCCAACAAGGCTCTAAATTTTGGCTGACTGCTAAGGTTAAGAAGACATTAAAACTTGGATGATCCTCTTCACAGTCTATTATTCCTGCCCTTTTGTATAACTGGCTCTGAAGAAATAGGAGTCTTTTCTGTTCATAAGAAAAAAAGAAAAAAGTGTGATCATCCCTGTTTGTAACAGCTGTCAAGAGCCTTGTCTGTGTAATAGTCTTACAAATGTTCTAAACAGTAAAGCAAACCAAATATTTAAGGTAAGAATATTATGTACCTTATGTGTGTTTTCCATCTGAAGGTAGACTCCAGTGTGAGCCTACTGAGCATTGTTTCGTCAGGCTTTGAAAGCCAAAACAAAACAAGCAGGTTAATGAAGTTGGCTTTTCCATTCTCTTTAATTGCTGTTAGGTTAATGAGATGGGGTCTTTGGACAGCTTCACCATGAGACTGAAGGGCATTGTGGCATATTAAGTGATCTTTTAATTATGGAAAAACAGTTCAGCTGCAGCCTCAGAGTCACGCAAGCACAAGGTATTTGGTCACATTGTTTGAAGGAGGCACTTGTAGTGGAAACCTGAAGACAAGATGTGTCTGCTATGAAATTAGCACTTGATACATCATAACCCATGACTGCAAAAATTATTCTTCTAGTTTGTAGTTTTTTGACACAGCTTGTGCTTAAATCTGCTTACTCTTCAGCAAAGTATGTCATGGGGTTGTGAAGGCAAGCAGTCGGTGCTCAGAGCCAGAGCTGCTTCTCACCGCACGGTCGGTGTGAAATGGCAGCAAAGGGCTCTACTTCTTTGCATTACAGCCTGTGAACTGTGTTTTGGTTTAACATGAGAAATGTTAAGTGCAGCCCTTTCTCAGTACTTCACAGGTTCGGGTTCCAAATGTCAAATGCTCCAAACTGGAGTTAGCTTGAGCTGGTGCTTGGGGGCTGCGCTTCCTCGTGTTCCCTGTTGAGCAGGCAAGCTGCATCCTGCTCAGTTGTTTGTGTGACAGTAGCATCTAGAGGCTTCAGAAGGAATTAAAGCCCATTTTGCTAATGACTGTGCCTACATACAGCCCCTGCCTTAAAGCATAGACAAAAAAAGAAGACATGGGAAAAAAAAACAAAACAACAGATGAAAGCAGGCGAGCTGTGCACAAGCAGCCTGCTTCCCTCCTGGCACTGCTCAATGGACAGGACTCCTGGACAGCACTCCTCTGCTGTGCTCTTGTCAGAAGACATGAGTCTCTCCCAGTAGTATGTATAAGCTGCAGCAGCATCCTGACCGTGGAGTCTTGCTTGGTATTCTGCTGCCTCATGCTGATCTCTTGCATTGCAGATCGCCTACGCTGCGGTGGACTGTGCCAAAGATCAGAATCATGACCTGTGCAAGCAGGAGGGAGTTGATGGCTACCCCACCTTCAACTATTACAACTATGGGAAATTTGTGGAAAAATATACTGGAGAGAGAGGGGTGAGTAAAAGCGAATCATCACCTGATAAAGGGAGGAAGTTCTCTGCCTGCCTTGCAAAAGAATAAATGCTGCGTGGTAAATTTTTTATCATACTGAAAGAATGTACTGCTTCTGTTACTGACACTCACAGATGAATCACTGCATACCGCACCACTGTGCATTTCTGCATTACAAAAATATTTGGTTTATTTTGGGAATATGAGGAGAGGAAAAAGAAGATTTGGTAATGCTTTGTTACATATTTAATTTTTTAAGCTGAAATCCGAAGTCAGATTGCTCTGAGAGAAAGTGGAGTTGTATTACAAGGGCTGCTGCTAGGTGCAGAAATGCCAGAAGATACAGATCTTGCTCCTGTCACTTCTGGAGCCAGTTCATGCATATACTGTAAACATGCTTCAGTTCTACCAGGCTGCCAAACAGACCATTGGTTTCACAGCAGGGACAGAGCTGTCCTTTGGAGACCAGAGGAAGCTAAATGTCTCATTCTCACTGGGTCATACTCAATCGTGTAGCTCAGGATGGATAGTCCAACTGTGCCATCTAGCCAGCGGACTGAAGTTTCATCCTTTTGTCCTGCTGTGGCCATCTAATTATACGCTATGAATACAGTGAGCAGAAATGGAATAATGTGTTCTGTAAAATGCCTGAAAATAAGGAACTGATGTGGTTATTTGTGTGTTGTCATAAGGATGTGGAGAGAGGTTACTTCTCAGCAGTGATTGATTGCTGAGAGAAGCTAAGGTCTACAAGAAAAGACCCTGGGGTCTTCAGGCTATCCAGTCATTTTACTGAAAGAGCCCTTTGTGAAAGTCATTGCTGCTGTTACAGTGTTTTAGTACAAATGTTTAGTTACAGTGTTACAGTACAAATTATAGAGGAGCATGATGGGAAAAAAGTCAGAATCTGAGGTTCTGTCTCAGTCAGGATCTTAGGGAAGCCTTCATGGAGCTTGGCTTCCCTGTTTTCTCCAGCATTGGGACCACAGTAATTGCCAGTTTGAGGAGCTGATCCAGGCCTTGTTATGGATACTGTGTTAAGTTCAGATTGGGGATCTTTTCTTAAATTGCAGAATCACAGAATGGCCAGGGTTGGAAGGGATCTCAAGGATCATGAATCTCCAACCCCCCTGCCATATGCAGGGCCACCAACCTTCCCATTTAATACCAGACCAGGCTGCCCAGGGCCCCATCCAATCTGGCCTTGAACACCTCTAGGGATGGGGGCATCCACAACCTCTCTGGGCAGCCTGTTCCAGCACCTCACCACTCTCTCTGTAAATAACTTCCCCCTGACATCCAACCTAAATCTTCCCTCCCTCAGCCTAAAACCATTTCCCCTTGTCCTGCTGTTATCTACACTTTCAAAGAGTTGACTCCCCTCCTGTTTATAGGCTCCCTTTAGGTACTGAAAGGCTCCAATTAGATCACACTGCAGCCTTCTTTTCTCCAGGCTGTCTTCACAGGGGAGGTGCTCCAGTCCCCTGATCGTCTTTGTGGCTCTCCTCTGGACCCTGTCCAACAGCTCTGTCTTTCTTGTACTGAGGGCTCCAGATCTGGACACAGTGCTCCAGATGGGGCCTCACAAGAGCAGAGTAGAGAGGGACAATCACCTCTCTGTCCCTGCTGGCCACCCCTCTTCTGATGGAGCCCAGGATACCATTTACTTTCCGAGCTGCAGGAGCACACTGCTGGCTCATGTTAAGCTTTTCATCCATCAAGACCCCCAGATCCTTCTCTGCCGAGCTGCTCTCAAGGACTGCTCCTTCCAGTCTGTAAAGTAAAGTTGGGTGCAGTAACCAACAATTAGGTACAATTTCAGCTGCAATCTTCATATTTCTAACCCCTGCTTACAGAAATGATAGGTGAAAGGAGGTTGCTGATAAGAAGAATTTAGGAAGACATGAGTGCTCTGAGACCACAGCAGTTGGGAGATGATTATCCCAGTGCCAGAAAATAGACTGACTAATACTCTGCATGCAGCCAAATATTTATTGGCTAAAATTGAATTACCAAAACAAGAACATCATGTTCTCTGCTGCTGACAGCTGTGTTCCCTTTCCACCTCTCAGCCCCATGGTCTTCTGCTTCTACAGCATCAATTAGGTTTTATTATCTCCAGTGGTGGCAGTGCTTTGTGCAGTGCCTTCTGTGGAGCTTCCAGCTCTGTTCACACATCTGTTTCAGTAACAAAGCATTGTTCTGTAAGGGGCTTCTCATGAGCACGATGGCACCTTTTGAACCACCTTAGCCAACTACCTTGTACCTTCCAAAAGAAAGCACTCGACAGCTTTAGAAAAACAGTGTTGACACAGTTGTTGAAATACAAAGGTTGATGTCTAAGCATCCAGATTCAAAATTTTGACTGTAATTTTCATAATATTTTGAAAAACTATAATTCCCTTCATCTGGATAGTGAAGGAGGAGAGACATCATTAGCAAAACTATTATGGGACGAGGAGCGGTGACAAATATATGTATAGGCAACAAACAATCCACAAACAGATTTCAGAATGGCAAAAATAGCTTACAAGTAAGGCAGGACAGTTCTTTGAGCAGTTTCAGCAAAAAGCATATGTGGCATTTCTGGGGGCAGTTTTCAACCTTCTGTGACTGCTAGGGTCTTTCTGTGCGCCATCTCTTCACAATTTCTTGTGGAAAATGGTGAACTGTGGAATCTCTTTGGATTTTCTCCTTGCCTTTTAGCAGAGCAGCACAGGGCCAGAGTACTGCATGATGGAGCAATGCAGAAGCAATAACCATTCCTTAGTTGATAACGTGCCAGCTTCCATTGGCTGTTGGACACAGAAGCTAAAAGTGTTCTTGGCATGCAGTTCTGGTTGTGGATTTGTTAAAATATATATATATATATATATATGACCCATATATTTTTTTCTTCTAAAACAGGAGGCCGGATTCACCACTTTCATGAGAACCCTTAGAGAAAGAGACCATGAGAGAGTAGGAAAGAAGAAGGATGAATTGTAATGTCTGCCTCAAAAGAAGCTTTCCGCTGCACTGTGAATGGTTCCAGGTCTTTTGTTAATGCACCTGAGACTTCACACGTTCTCAAGACAGAGACTTTTTTTATAAACAGCCATGGCCATTTTGTACAATTTTGAAATAAAGTGAAACCACTTGATTTTTAAAAGGAAAAAAAAAAAATTAGAATGTTGCCATAATGTTTTAAAGAAAAACTTAGCATTTTCTCTCATGTTGTGAGAGTATGCCCACTGACACTCCTATGCAATATTTTTGTAGTCTATAGTGTGTCTGTAGGTGTTTGATAAGGTGGTTTTTTTTAAGGGTATTGCAGTACATGTTTAACAAAACAGCAATGAGGGGGGAGAGAGGAGATGACACTTTAAAAAGAAAAACAAAAAGCAGCAGTGAAGGAAAGTGGACTTGCAAGACAAATATTATCCAAATGCAGTTTTACATTCTTTTGAAATACATACATGTTCTTCGGTGAAATCTGGGGAAACAATATTAAGGTGCTCAGGGATAGATAAGGTGTTTGAATTAAGACATTATCATTGGCCAATCCAGATCTGTTGATTTCATTTCATTCTCTCCACCAGGACTGTTTACATACCTCTATAGAATGTATTGATTTAATTGACTCAAGTATCAAAAACCTACAAAGCATGGGTAAAATTAAACTAAGCCCTCCTTTTTGACATCAGTATTGACAAATGCCTCTGTACATTATGGTATGAGTAATGATCTTATGGGATGTGCAGTTACCCTTGTAGGGTACACAGCCTTCCTTCAAGTTTTGACTGGGCCATCTGAAACATTTGCTGAAAATGTTACATTTAAATGTTTTGATAAATGCATTCTACTTCTGATAATGCAGTAATTATATATGTTTACATTCCCAAAGTTTATCCACGTTTGTATGTTGGAGAGTTTCTTTCTGCTCTTGAAGGAGTTGCATACACAATCTGTTAGACAAAGCCATCCCTGTAAAAGCTGGATTAGCAGCAGTTGACTTGTTAACACCTGATTTTTTTTTTTTTTAAAAAGACATTTTCTGGAGGTACTTATGGCTTTCACAGGAGGGGAGCAAGAGAGGAAAGAAGTTGTGGTTCACTACAAATAAATCTGAAAAAAGAAAGTTACTTTTATTGTTGATCAGCCTTGTTCAGATTCCTCTGTGTTGGGCTGTCCAAGAGAACAACCACAGGCAGTGGTGGAGCAGGCATCTGCAGGATGGATGCCCACTCTGTGCTGGGGATGGCGTAGTGTCTGGCTGTGCCAGGATCTGCATCCATCCACCTTCACACTCAGCAGCAGACCAAACAGCTTTTCGCAATGAAGCAACACGCCTCGGCTCTGTCACCTTCCTTTTGCTCCTCAGTCTGCCTGTTTCATTTTCTGTTTCGAATGTTTTAATGGACAGCACATCACTGTGCTGCCCAGGAGGTTCATGGCAATTCACCTCCTTTCTGGATCTGTTTTTGTCCTTTCTCTCACCCAGTGAATGGCCCTGTGTGGTTGGCACTCGTTAGGCTGCTGCAGCCTGCTGCAGCCAGTAGTGAGTAATCTGGAATACCAGTAGCCTGATGGCCTTGTATGGTAGCCAGCTTGTTAACTGTGACTTAAATTTAAAACTGGTGAAGCTGTGCCAAGTATTTTCCCTTTTTAGGCACCTTCAGTCTCTTCACTTAGTCAGCTGTCTGGTCATAGCTAATATCCTAGGGTGAAAGAAGCTTAATTTATTAAGTCTTACTGTTTGTTTTCTTTCCTGTTAGCAAGATGCTTCATGTTGCATTCTGTGCTTTTGCATAAAGTCATGACAGTTTTCTCCAAGCCAGCCTCGTGCTTGGCAGCATGTGTTCCACCCTGCACTTAACAAGTAATACGTACTGATGCCATTGGATTTGAAACAGGAATTTCTTTGCCTACCGGCAGACAACTGAGAACGATAGTGCAGAACTTCCTGTGATGTTTTTGATCTCAGAGTCAAAGCAGCTGGCACTAAAGAAGGCAAATGGTCTCCAGAACTGCTTGTAGGCTGTGCCTGTGTTTGTGCTAATTGCTGAGAAATGTGGACTTCTTTTGAAGGAAAGAAAATAAATCATTGCTTGCCAATGGTGACATCACTTGTCAGCATCGTTCTGAATTGCAGGCTTTAGTAAATGTTTAGGATAGGACAATTGCACACTGTGCTTCAGACCCGTAATTCCTTACAGCTGGTTACACCATAATAAAATTTAAATTAGGGATTCTCGTTTTTCCCTTCGGTCTTTTGTCAGTTACTTCTTGGCCTTGGGCTTTCATTTTTTTTTTTTCTTGGCTAATCATGTGTTAATGCACAAATATATTTGTGAATAATTTACCTTCTGTTATGAGGTTGTGATTCATCTGGTTTACAGCCTGAATTTATTTATTTTTTTATTTTTTTGAAAAATCCATTTTTGAACACCACAAACAGTTACATCAAGTGGCTGACGTTAGCCTTAGTTACTGTGAGCCACAGTGTGCCATGAGCTAGGAGCTTTACTTCCAAGGTCGTTCAATTAGTAAAACCAGGTTTACAGTCAGTTACAGTGTTGTAATTTCTCATGTCTCCAGTAAAGCAAAAGTTAGTATTTGTATTTGCTGATGGAGCCAGTTTGTTGATATTTGTGTCAGTCAAATTAAGTTGAAATTGATTATTTTTACATGAACTGTGAATCAGAAGTATCTAATATGTAAGAGCTCTTATTTTGTGTGAAATGACTAACTGGTCCAACATGCTCAGACTTACCAGCCAGTCCTGGGAGATGCATGACCTCAGCATTTGTAATCACATAAGAATTTCTGCCATGATTCAAAATGGGTAATCTGATGTTTCAAATCATGAATCATTTATCAGCAAGAAACTTGCTGATAACAAATGGTTTGGAGTGAATCAGAGTGTTCTGCTCCGGATGAGTTTGGTCTTTCAGCCCTTCTAAGATACCTGACATCTGCTACACAGTTAATCTTAAACAGATTGAATCTTGTTGAGGAAGAGTAAAACCTGTACACCAGCAGAGGTGTGGAACAAGGGGTGTGCATGGCTTCATTCCTCAGCACTGGTTTGGACAAGATACAATAGCCCACTGGTCTGGCTAGTCCTGTTGTTAGACCAAGAAATTATAGGCAGCAGGAGCAAATATTTATGCAGACTGGTAGCAGCTGCATGGGAAGTGGTTTCCTATCTAATGAAAGATCCTGAGACATTGGATTACTTTCATCCCTCAAGGGAGTGGAAAGGGAGTGAGACAAATCTATAATGTATGAATACACAGACGTGTGCAAGTCAGGTCGGAGTCCCAAGTCTGGGCACATGGTTGCATTGTTGCCCCCTGCAACCCCAGTAATGGTTTGGTCTCTTCTTCTACGGAGTTGTCCATCCATCTCTGACCCAATAAATATCCTTATTTCTTTAAACTAGAGCAACTCCTCCAGATGGGACTAGAACAGACTTGCTTTTTGATCGGAATGAAGAACAGATGCCCAGGGAAGTGGTGGAGGTTTTCAAGAACCATGGAGATGTGGCACTGAAGAACATAGAAGGCACGGTGAGGATGGGTTGGTGGTTGGACTGAATGATCTTACTGGTCTTTTCCAACCTTAATGATTCTATGATTCAAAGAAAAGCAACTTAGCAGATCTTCATTTCCTCCTTCTCCCTCCTGTTGAATTGCATTCTGGATCTGATAGTCCCATTGACCCCTAATGCCCTCATAACCAGATGCATTTGTGTAAAACAGCCTTGGGAATTTCCTAAACTCCCACTCAGCCCAAATTAGGCTCACACATTTTGCTGGCTTAAATGTCTCTTAGCAGCCATCCAGTAAGATGGATTGATAATGATGTTTTTATAAAAAAAGAGAGATTAAACATAAATACTGTATGTTCTCACAGTATTTAATTTGGGAGTAAAAAAGGAGATGCAACTCCTGTATGAGTAAGCTCTAGGTGAGTGCTTCCAAGGGAGCCTCCTTTCAGATGGGATTGCTTCCTGGATGGTTTTACTGTTTAAAAAATTTCACTGCTTTTCAGGGGAAAAGTCAGGACTGAGTGACTGAGTCTGTAAGTCTGTTTTCCTTTTAAAAATAAAAAGCAAAATTGCTCTCCGTATTCTTTATAGTGTTATGTTAAGAGAAAGAAATGTTGCTTTTATGGATTTCCTAGAATAATACTCAACCCCTGCCAACTGCATTTTACAAACTGTGAAGCAAGCCATTTGCTCAGAATGATGCTCAGCGGAGCCGGGACTGTTGTCCACGTGCATCTCATTTTAATTTAATAGGCTTACTTCAGTGTGATTGGGTCTGTAATGTTACACTGGGATCTGCAGGAGTGCATTCTGGAAATGGGAAAAATGAGATTTATCAGCAGGTGCTGAGCATTGGGGCCAAACGCTGGCATTCCTTTGCCTTTGGCAGCCCAGTATCAGTGAATGCTTGGTGCTTTGCTGGAAGCAGCAGAGTTGAGCCCCAGGGGTGCAGCCCTTTGGCTGAGGCAGTTGTGTACAGAACTGACTGGAAATCTAAACTCCCTGTTACTATTTTTTGTGGCTTGTTATGAGAAGATGCTGTGTTTTCTCTGTGCATCCTGCTTTTATTTACTGTCTGAGAAAAGAGAGTACGTGGGTGTTTCTAGAAAGGAATTCATTACCCTAATGCTAGCCCATGGGTGTCCAACCTTCTGGTTTGCCTGGTCCACATTGCGTATCTAGAGCCGCATCTACAAAGGTTGCTCCAAACTTAATGCCTCCTAATTATTTCCATGGAAACTATAACTGATACAAAGAGCACAGTAACATTATTTAATAGAGCAAATTCTCAGCTACAAAACACAATTTTTTTCCATGTAGTGACCACCATTAGCTCTGCATTTTCACCAGTGATGAACAAGAGCCTGCATGCTGTGCTCATAACAATCTGCACCAGCAGAGGAGACCCACTGCTGCTGTCACCGCTGCTGAAACACATCACCCACCATCTCTGTGTGCTCACATCCACTGTTTGGTCTCCAAAAATTTTCAGCAAGCATCAATAGATGTCAATGGTTGCAATTTTTTTAACATAGAAAATGTAAAATTAGTAGTATTTGTGAACTTGTTTTTATGTAACTAAAGCATCAGGCTTGTTCAGTGGCAGTAGTTACAGTTCTCAATGAGCTCTCAGGCGTTCATCAGAGATTTTTGGTGAAATTTTACTCTTCCCGTGCTTCGTTCTCAAAACCAGTTGTTCACAAATGTACATACTGCCAAAAAGTGATGACATGAATAAGGTGTGATTGTGAAGCGAGGGATATTTCTCTCCGGTAAGAGAGGACTTTTAAAAGTATGGTAAAGAGACGTGATCAAATTTTTGATTGCAACTCTATATGTTCCTTTTGAAAATTCACAAGTGATGTACTTAGGAAAATTGAGTCACAAATAAACCAAAAAATTGATTATTTTTTCACTAATCTTGAAACCTATTCTCAAATTCCTTTATCAAAAGAGGAAGCATGCCTGCATATTTTTTTCACAGGACCATGTTTAGCCAATGTATTAAAAAAGCTTTTTTGCCATAACGAGCTGGCACTGGACTGCACCTCATGCCCTGTCTCAGAAAGCATTACAGTGCTAATTATTCTCATTAGCTTTCGGACACTGATAATTTATCCTTCTTACTGCTCTTGAATCACTCAGTAATGAGCACCAGTTAGTCACATGTGGCAGATACTGCTCCCTCCCTCTTTACAACATGATTCCTTTCAAGCATTCATCACAGGAAAAAAGCTCCTATACGAACAAAATCTTTTCAAATGAGTCTCTGATGCCCCGCTTAAGTGGGTGTCTACATTGCAGGCATGCAGAAGAGCCTTCTTCATTAATAAGAGCAATTCTGCGTGAGCTGATTAGCTCTTGCAGCTCATTTGGTAGCAAATGTGTAAATCCGTCACACTCTAAATGCCAAATATGTGCCGAGTTCAATGATGGAGAAGGAGGAAATGTACAACAGTCGAGGCTTTACTTGCAAAAAGAGGACCTTACCCCATGCATTAGATTGGAGCTCTGGATCTGTCTGGAGCACTTGTCATTCCTCTGCTGTGTCATTTTTTTTCCTTGCAATATTAATAATTCTTCCTGCTGCTCTGATGGTCCTTTAGCGTGTGTGGGTGTTTAATTTTGTCCCTAACGTTTGTAACAGACACCTGATAGCTGGTCTCAATTCCCATAAAACAACAACAGCCGAATCGACGCAGCCTTCCTTGCATCGCCCATGAAACCAAATTAATCAGTTGCTAGCGCTGCATTATTAATGGCTCAGTCACCATCACTTTTCTTGTCCTTTTTTGTTGTTGACAAACTTAGGAAGAGAAAGGGGAAAGAAGACTGAGCAGCCAGTTACACAACTGGTGCTGTAGTGTTCCTGCCGATGCAGGAAAGGCACTACAAATTCATCGTACCTGCACAGAGAGAAGCTGGCTTACTGCTGCAGACAGTGAGTTAATCCAAAAAAAAAAAAACCAAGAAAATTGGCCTGAAAAGCTCATTTATGCATGATTTTATTTCTTTTCTTGCTGAGAACCTGCAGAGCTAACCCAGCTCAGAGGCCTGGACCTTCTGGCATGGGGCAGCTGGGCACACCCCACTCACTTTCCTCTGTTAATATAGGGGAAACTGTGGCACGGACCCAGCTGCATCGCTGACCAAAGCAAGATTTGGGCTCCGTCTTCTGCCATATAAATCATATGCGTATATAGAATCATACAGAATAGCTTTGGTTGGAGGGTACCTTAAAGATCATCTCATTCCAACTGCCCTGCTGTGGGTAGGGTTGCCAGCCACTAGATCAGGCTGCCCAAGGCCCCATCCAACACAGGCTATGGGGACAGAGCTTCCCATGTCCTGAAGGCAGGGGTTCTGCAGGCTGTGCAGGTGGCTGTGAGAGCTGTGAGCTGGTTTGGGGCTTCTGGGATGAGTTGGGGCAGGAGTGAAATAAGGCAAAATCTCAGAACATCTTTTTGGTGAAATGTTCAGTGGCTGGCTAGCAACAGCCCTCCCTCACAGCTGCGTGAGGCTGAGTGCTTCTTCTCTTCACACAGCATTTCTGTTCAATCAGACATCATGACTGCCAGCTTTATTCTCTCTTTCCAGCAGCTCTATTGCTGGAAGCCAGCTTTCTCCAAGCTGAGCATAAACTACTGCATACAGGATAACATTTCCTAGGAAAATGTGGACTGTTGTAATGACCCGCATCATCCTATAATCTCCAGGTTGCTGTTGAGGAGGAGTTTGCTTATGTTCCCTGCTCCCTGAGCATGAAACAGGGCAATCAAGACCAGCGTTACCTGTTGCATCTCCAGAATGTAGCAAGACCTCTTAACCAGCCTGGAATCTGCTTACTGTAGCGAGAGCAGGGACAGTTGTGCTTGGGCTGGCCTGCAGAGGGGATGTGACCTTGGGGACATCATGGAGAAGACAACTTGGGCTGAGGACAGTTTTTCCTTTCCATACTGTAAGGAGCTGCCTTCAAGGTTGCTATTCTCTGGTACAAGGGAGGAGAACTGGTTCATTGGAGAGCTGGTGCAGAAATACAGAACCTCTAATTTACATGGTGCTGCTCATTCTGGCTGATCCCTTAGGACATAGGAGCCCACCACCTGCAGGAGATAGCACAAGAATAATAGCATGACTCCTTTCTTTCCTCACTGCCACAGCCTCCCTTAGGTGAGAGAGCGGAATAAAAAGAGGGACTACAGAAGCAGCAGTGGTAGAGTTCACCGTGTAATGAAGTCATCTCTTTTCAGTGAGGTACCACGGTATTAGGTGCAATAGGTTTATTTTGGATAGATGTATAATCTTAATTGTTGTGTGTTGTTTGCATTGTAGTCTCAAGATCTAGGTCCTCATTATGCTAGATGCTGTACAAATATATGAGACTGTCATGCATGGAAAGGCTTTTATTATGTAAATAGTCAGGTTGGGAAAAAAAGAAGTGGTGTTATCTGTGTTTTACAGATGAGGCAGTGAGAGGAAAAAAAAGGAAAAAGCATTTTGCCCAAGGACATACAGTCTGTGGGTCAGTGCTGGACTTGAAATTCAAGTCTCGATTTAGTTCCTTACCAGCTCTTCTTTCAATTTGGGTACTGCGCACAACATAATTAAAAATAAAAATGAAGCACAAAGACAACAATACCATGTGTAATTTATCTCAATCTGGAACAATCATTCAGTACCTCTGGGCCAAATCCTCCCCCACTCTTCTCTGTTCTCCAAAACCTGTATTTCTTTCACGCCTTATACCTGTCATCACCTTACAAGTCACGTTACTGCACGCTTTGTTCTCTGATATTCTGCAACATAAATCATGTTTCACAAGAAACCTGCTAGGGAAAAGGCTCTGTTCCATATGGGGCCATGTCCCATTGGCACAGCCCACTCCATTTATATTCCGAGCCTTTTTAGGAGTGTTACTAGAAGTAACAGTTCTAAATATTTAGAGTAATAAAGTAGAAAGGATGCATATGTGCTTCTGCCAGTGAATACAGCAAGGCATCCAGTGTGCTTAGCATCACTGCTCAGCTCTACCTGCAAATTCAAAAATGCATTATTGATGTAAATAAATAATCCATACTGAAGACGAATAAAACATGGATTTCATTTGGAAGGCAGAATGCATTTGCTTTGTGTATATCAAGGCTTTATGCCAAGCTTTAGGAAATAATGTGGAGGGAGAGAAATGTAGAAGTCACGACAGTCAATGGAAAACAATAAAACTGAATTGGTATTTACTAAGGCTAGATAATGCCAGACTAACTCAATAGCTTCCTCTGATACAGTAATTATTTAACTAGACAAGGAAGGAAAATCTGTGTCTGGACTTCAATAAAGCAGCTGATTAGGAGCCATGTGTAAAATTATATCTCCTACCTGGGGAAGTCTGAGATTTATAGAGAAGCTGAAAGGCAGGCAGCGTGCTAGGAGAAGCTGAGGCATATCAGAAGGGAATCATCTGGAGTTCCTAACAAGTCAGTCTTAGGATTGATTATTATTTAATATTTCCTTAATGACCTAGGTGGAAAACAGAGGCGCCTGATAATTAAAATGTCTTGAAGTCACGTGGCTAAGAGGCATCATTGGTGCAGGGAACGTTCAGAATGCCACACAGCAAGAATCCAATGTCCTTGGTGAGGGAGGTGACAGCAGAACAACTCCTGCAGGAAACAGCAATGGCACAGAAGTGTTTGTCCTATATAGTGTGGACCAAAAGGGCTACTGAAACCCTACAGTGCAGTAGGAGAAATGCTAGCAATAAAGAAAGGGAGTATAAACGGCCCTGTATAGGACCCCAACGAAACTTTGTGACAATATGTGGTCCTGATCAGTTATGTTAAAGCTGGATTCTTACAGAAACCAGCGCAGAAAAGAACTGCTGAGATGACAGGAGACTGAAGGACCTCTTAGGGCATGAAAGTGACTGCTCATTCAGCAGCAGAAGCCTGAGGTGAGAACTGATTGCTCTTTATTAACTCACTGGTAGGGGAAATACTAAAACTAGGGGGCATGAGAACAAGCGAGAATCAATTGCCACGAACAACTTGGGCTATCAATTTGGTGTTTTTCATTTACGTATCTGGTGAAGGTGTAAAAATTATAAGGACAAAAACATACCTGGTTTTAGCTCAGAAAATGTTTTACATGGATTATTTGATACAGCTGCCTGCGGTAACTGGGGATTGGATTTGATGACCTAGAAGTTCCTGCTGGGCCTATGCCATAGTGTATTCCTGTGTCTTAGTGAGTTTCTATTACCATGAGCTATCACCTCTATCTTACATCAGAAATTGCAGTACTTACTAATCCCTCCAGTCCTAAGAAACCTTTCTGTCCTTCTGAATTAAATTTCAAATAGAACATCCTAACTGTGGACTGCAAAGCCATGCGTTTGTTTCCTGCCCAAGTAAGTTTGTTGTGGCTTTTATCATAAAAACTAATTTCTTTAGGGATTAAGGGCTCCTTGAATATGAACTGGAGTGTTTATGGCAAAACTTTACTAGCAAATAATTTTCTTATTTGTTGTAATTCTTTAAATGACGCTCTTAATGAAATTTTTGGTCTCATGAAGTGATCAGCTTGGAATGACTTTCCCTCATATGAAAATATTTAAATACAAACAAAGTGTGCTAATGTGTTCAGTTACAGTCATGCAGGGAACTAAAGGGATTATGTGTACTGGGAGTATATTCCTGCAGCTTTCCAGAACAGCTTCTTCTCCAGGGAATAAAGCAACCAGAAAACCCCCAAGGAGAGACTGCTACGGTAGGGATGGCTTGGGACAAGAGCATCAGAAAAGCGCAGTCGTGTTATTTCCATAAGCCCAAAACGCTGATAAAATAAATGCTGTAAATAAAAATGCATTAACAACATGCCGCTTTTCAAACTAATTGAGATGCAGCACGAAGATTGCTTTTCAGCAATACAATGTTCTTTATGCAGGAGATCATGCTGGGGCCTACTGCAACAAGAACCATTGGGATAATGCTGTTTTGTTCTAACATCTGCATTTATTAGCTTTGAGATACTTCACTGTGACATTATGAGGTGTAAAGCCCTCAAGAATTGAACACTGTTGTTGCATGAAAGAAACTCTTTGGCTATCACCGGCCCTTAGGATTGAATCAGCAAAGGAGTATTTAAAACAGAAGCAAAAAAAATGGATATTCTGATAGTTTTTATGACCTTGCTCACACTTCTGTTAGTGAGAAGAGTTCATCAGCAAGGAAAGCAATGTCTCTAGTGTTAATTTTCCTAACTTCCTATTAGTCATTCAAACTAAGAAGATAACCTTAGCTCTTGTGATCATCTTGTCCAAAAGCTTTCAAATCAGATGCAAACCTTTTTCAGAGCACAGAGCTGTTAGAATATCATGAGCTCCTAGCCTGCACTGTGGTATCAGGGGTCTGATTCATATTTTTAAGCACTGGTGATGAGGTTGGGCTGCACTGAACACAAACTGATAGACACTGATTCAATATATGTGTATTTTCATGGGAACTGGCATTATTGTAAAAGAAATGGGAAGCACAGCGTTGGATTATTAGTCTGGTTTCCAGCTAAATCCCCAGCCTGGGTGCCTCCAGCTACAGGCACCAAATAATAATATAGAAGCTGACAAAGTCCAGAGGAGGGAGCAACAGAATTATAGGGATGTTTGATAAACAGAAGTTTTAGAAAACAATGAAAGGTTTGATGAGTCTAAATCAGCAAAACCTAAGGAAGATAGTAACACTTCAGCCCATAAAAATGGGTTACAAAGTGGATTAGAGATCTGGTTTATTCTGCACCCACTGTGGAGCAACAAAAGCAATAACCAGCTTCTCCAGGGAGCAACTTCTTTGAGCTAAAACCATCGGAACTCATCTCTGGTGTTGGTTTTTCTCCTGCTGGCTGATGACATATTCAGCAGTTGAATGGCTTCATTTTGCTGTACCCATGCACCATATTTGGCACCAGTCCTCTTCAACTTCTGGCTGTCCATACCCACCAGTGCACTGCTCCTGATCTCTTTCTCTCTTCTCCTTTCCAAACGTCTACATTCCTTCCCTTGATTTGCCTTTGCACTGGTGGAATTTACAAATCTCACTTTTATCTGTTGCTGCAGCTTTCCCTAATTTATTCCCTGTGTGGTACTCCTCTAACAATGTTTTACTGCTTCACTGTCTTAGGGGAACCAATGGGACGAGAAAAAAAGATATTTTAAATGTATCTGGCTCATTAGCTATGCACATTCTTGAATAACGGGTACGATTTAAGTTCACCATAAGAGTTGGGAGTGCTGGAGCTGTAACTTTACTTCTGCCTCCCTCAATGACCTTGTGCAGTTTGTTAAGCTCCCAGAGCCATGCTCGCCTAAAAATAAAGAATATTACCTTTTTTTTTCTTTTTCTTTTTTCCCCTAGGGATGTGTGAGTTTTAACTAATAGACCCGTATATAATTTTTGAAGTTCTGTTTATATAAATGCAAAACGCTTATCTTCTTGCCTTCAAAACATTTACAAATGGTCAGGAGAATTTTAGGGCTGAAAGATAAACAGCTCACAAGAATGAGAAAAATTAAAATGACACACGTGTGCACTTATCACAGACCTTTAGGCAGCCTCTAATTAAGTAATCACTACTTCTCAGCGTTATGTAGATGCTATCGCATGCTGTTAAATTGCGTAGCAGCCTGTAATGCTGTGCACTCTGTTTGTACAGGATAAGGGCGCTCTGGAAATTATTGAGATTAGCACATTATCTTTCTAATGTACACTGTCATCAGGTCAGGATTGAGTTGTTCCACGCTCAGCTCTACAAAAGGCAGCAGGGACAGCGTTTCTTCCTGGCAGGCCACAACACTCATTAGCTCAAGGGGTGGCTCAGGAGCCATCTTACCACTGCCAGGCACTGTCTCAAGGCTGTGCCATTGGTATGCTGGCACTTGGGGTTCCCAGGGTGTCTTATTATAGCAGGAGGTGATACTTAGAGAAGGCAGTCTTGGATTTGGAAAGTGCTGAGGCATTTTGGTGCTGTTCTCCTGGTCACCTTGCTGCTGAGATGCTGAGTGTGACCAGAGCATAAGGCACACAGCCAGCACTACATGGTGCAGCAAGCACTTGTACAGAATGAGTAAAAATCAAAGAAATTGAAGGTGTTAGCAAGGAAATGGACTGCTTGCCTTTGAGAGCTGAGCTGACAGAATAAAACTGTGTGATATGACAAGGAACCGGTAACGATGAGAAACAGGGAGAAAATTATGCACAGAATCATAGAACCATAGAATTGAGTTGGAATGGACCTTTAAAGGCCATCTGGCCCAACCTGCCTGCTGTGAACAGGGACACTTCCATCTCCATCAGGTGCTCAAAGCCCTGTGCAGCCTGACCTTGGACATCCCTGGGAACAGGGCATCCACCCCCCTGTGGGCAACCTGTGCCAATGCCTCACCACCCTTATCATGAAAAACTGCCTGATATCCGACCTAAACCTGCCCTCCTTGTGGTTGAAAGCGTTTCCCCATGCCCTGTCACAACAAACCCCGCTGGAGTCTGTCCTTTCTTATTCTACTATTGGTAAAGAGAGCTTTAATGTACACATCTCTATGTGGTGTTAGTAAGGAGATTCACCAAGTTTCATCTTTCTACTGTCATTCAGAGCACGCTGTTGATTTCTCTAGGAATGGGTGAAATTATGGTCTGGCAGCTGACACCTAACAGGAGAACACCTATGTGAAGGTAAGCACGCTCCAAGTCCTTCGCACTTCTACTGAATTCGGTGGAAACCGGTCGAACAATTAAAAAGTTATCACACAGCGAAACCCATAGAGCACGGTTACAAAGCCTCCTTTATTTTGAAACGAACCCGAGCCAAAGGAATAGGCAGGCAGCCCCGCCATAGCTGTAGGCCTGTCCCAGCCTCTGCGCGTCGCCATAGCGACGCTCCCGGCCCCACCCCCGGCGCCACCCGCGGAGCAATGGCGAGGCCGCCTCCGCGTCACGTGATGGCGCTGGCGAGCCGGCGGACGTGGCCCGTCCCCCACAGTGCTCCGCGGCCGCCGTGGCTGTGTTGAGGTGCCGGCGCGCCGCGCTCCGTTCCGGTGAGGCTCCCCGCTGCCGTTGCCGTGGCGACGCGGCCCGTCCGTCGCTTGCGGGCCTGAGGGAGGGCGAGGAGTGGGGGAGCGAGGAGGGGGCCGCCAGCCGGCCCTGTCTGGGACTGTGCTGGACTGTGCACGGGGTGTCCGATTGGGCCGAGGCCTTGCTGTCCGCTGTGCTGTGAACGGCTATACCGGGGTGCTTGGGAGCATTGCGACGCGCTCCGATTTCTGGGCGCTCGGTGCTGAGTGCCTGCGTAACAGGAATGAACGGGATGGTGGTTGAATGTGGCGTAAAAGTAAGGCAGGTTGCGTTTTTCATCGCCCAGCAGAAGGGACGGGCCTGGGGCCTGGGGCCACGTGTCAGAGCGGCGGAGGCTGACGTGTGGTGAACGGCGCAGGAACGGGCGGGCTGCGCTCCTGCACAGCGCCGGGCTTTGCTCGTCCCTGAGCCCGCACGGGCCCTGTTTGCGGCGTTGGACGGAGCTCGGTGAAGACGTGCCGGCAGGTGCGTGCAAGAAGCGGTGTGAGCGGCGCGAGCGCAGCGGGGTGTTGCTGTAACGAGCTCTCCCTGTTGGTCCCCGGGGTTCAGAATCTCCCTGAGCGGTGCGGTGGTTCAATTTGTAGAACCCACGTAGTTTCTCCGGGAGCTTTTCAAGTTGCTTCTTGAATTTGCTTGACATCTGGGTGTCGGCAGCATCCTGTGACAAGCAATCCCACGAGCTGACTGCGTGTCCTCTGAAGAACCGTCTGTGTTACCCCGAGCCCAACACCTGGCACTGCCCTCAGGGCTCACAGAGAACAGGATAGCAAACCCCATCCCTCTCGTTTCCCCATACCTGCGGTGGGTTTATGAACCATTTGTGGTGTGAGTGCGGTTGAAGGACATAGATTATTATTATCTAGTATTAAAAGTAAGCAGCCCTGCCTGCAGCAGGAGGTTATTGGAGCTTAATGGTCCCTGGGGTCCCTTCCAACCCAAGCCATTCTATGGTTCTATGATTTATTTATTTATTTATTTATTTATTTTGAGGAAAGCCTATGGAATTTGAAGTAATGGTGAAGTAATATCTGCACTTTTGAAAATGAGTTTAAAAAAACATACTTAAACTTAGTACTGAAACCACTCCCATATCACTAATGCTCTTTTCTCAGTCTCCCCCTCTGTATGTCACATTACTGCCTGATGCCTTCTGTGAATCTGTTGTCTTGAGGGCTGCATGTAGTCGTTTGTTTCTTTTCAAAGATTTAATAAACTTTTAAAAATGTTTTCAGGTGAGGCTGAATGTTGTGTTACAGTATAGGTGCTGTACATGTGTGTACATGTGATTGTGCAACAGTGTGGTATTTCTTTTATTGACTTCATTTTCGGGTAGCTTTCTGAATGTGCTGAAAGCTGTGGCTTCTGCTGCTGGTCCAAGTTCAGGAAGCTGAGAAAAAAAACAGATCTTTTCACTGGTTGGATTTTCAAAATGATGATAGTGGAAGCTGATTAACTGTTGATATTAAGACAAACACAGTTTTTTTTCCCTGTGTATTTTATAGTGCATGGAGAGAACTGGCAGGTTGCAGTGTTGGCTTATCTTCTGTAACAGACTAATTTCTCTAAGTAGGAGTCCTGAGGAATGTAACTGTTTTCGTTCTAGATTTATGCAAATGTTTATTTAAGATATACATCTAAATGGAAAGAATACCTCTAATGGGTTCATTATGATGCCCACGCATACGTTCTGTTGTTAGTGGTACTTTCTTTACCCTTGAGTGTAGAACAGCTCTTGTTAGACTGAATACTGAGAGCCTGAATGCTCTGGAAATACAGCTGTGGTCATGTTGTGCTACGTTCCTAAATTTTCCAATCAGAGGAAATAATGAATTAATTGAATTTAATATGTGAAGCGTGTGGTAGGATTCAGACAAGGCAATGTTATTCTGCATTAATAATGTACTGTACAGCTTGTTCCCAAATGGCTGAAGTAATGGGATTTCTTCAGTTTCTGGTAAGGAACAGTGAAACGTTTTAATATTCCTGTTGCTTGAGTACCCGTGTGATCCTGTTGGGTGTGTTCAGGCCTTTCCAACCAGTGTGCCCTCATAAAAAGAGCTTAAGAACGTTATTAGCCAGTAAATACATTCATTATTTTTTTTCTGATTGTTCTCATCAGATGGCACAAGATGAGCTGTAACGATCAAGATCATTTCAGTGGACAGAATAATATTTTTCCTTCCAAGAGCTGGCAACAGGATTCTGAGCTCCTCCTGCAGTGCCACCATACTCACTGCCTTTTCCTAGGATGGGACATGGAGATACGTTCCTGTTTTCACTTTAGCTGCTAGTGGAGTTATTGGCTTCATCAGTGGAAATGCAGATCCATGAAATTACATTTTGTGCAAGTAAGTTAATGAGGGGAATTTTAAACTTTGCTATCCCATTTTAGTTCTTATGTTCATATTGAAATAGTTTGCAGAAGTCCCCTTCAGAATTAGGTCCCAGGTGATAATTATGTGAGAACCATTGCAATTTAAAGCTCCTCTGCAGTTTTGTCATGCTGTGGAGCTGCTGCTATGGGCCCGTGGCTAGCAATATAGTTAAGGATACAAGAGCCGTTTGTTTTCCATGTGAATTGCCTGCTGGAAGCATGTACATCAGTTTAAGCACACATAGAGAAAATATTTATAGAACTGCAGGTTAAATTAACTCTGGGAAGTCCTGAAGTTGTTTTCTGGTTGCTTTTATTTTTTTGTTTGTACATCCTCCTGATCAAAGCACTTTGTACAATGAAGAATTCTGTGATGAAATGGTGAAATGACAAGCATACCTTATAGAGCTCAGAGGCTCTCAGTAGACTACAGACAGTGGTGTCTTCTGCTGCTGTTCCAAGTTCAGTGCATAGCTAACTTGCAGCGTCTCAAAACAGGCTGAAGTTTGCTGATGAGGCCGAACTTCTTAAGTTGGAAATTACAATAAATCTTCTGTGTTTGTATCTGCACATGTGTCTTTCTCAGCAGTAAGTACACACAAACAACTTCAGTATTGATTAATACTCAGTGAGTATCCTTATTTATAACCTTTGTGAAGTGGGAAAGTGGAGAGATTAGAATTCAGGGGAAAACCAGCTGTTTCATTTAGTTTCTTTTATGAAGAGGCAGTGCTAATTGAGGGAAATCTGGATTCCTAGGTTTTCAGAATCCAGTCCTTGAGCTGCTATGGCTCGTAAAGCACTGTAATGTCATGGTTTGAAAGGTGCTGTAAACACGTCAGTATTGCACACTAAAGCATATTTCAGTTGTATTCAGAAATCTGTTTTCTGTTTCAGTTTATGACTATATGAAACTTCAGTAGCATCATCTGAGGGAGGCAAAACCCACTTTTTTTGCAATTTCTGAAGTGATAGGTGTAGCAAATGGTAGGAGTCAGCAGAGCAGTGTTAGGAGTTGACAAGGAAGTGTTTGCTTTTGGCTTCAGATTGATTCTAGCAGTTCGCCCACTTGTCAGAGTAATCTTTTAAAAAATCTGCATAAAGCTTGTCTTGATAAACTTCTGCATGTTTTGATTTAACGTGAGGTTTGAAGAACTTGAAAGTTTTAAACTTGTCATCTCTCCTGAAAGACTTGTCTGCAGGATGGGTGTTTATACAGTTGATAGTGTTAACTACCTGCTACAATTTTACTCCTTTTGTGTGGGAAATGTTTAAGTACAGAATTTTTTTTGTTCTTTAAGTGTCTGGATTCCCCAAAGCTTTAATTGTTACACTTGAAAATTCAATACTGGAAAAGCACACAGGCTTTGCAAGCACCTTCTCATCTTGCCCAGTGTTTCCATGTTGCTGACAGACGTGTTTCACAGAAGTAAAAATGAAGACCCAGATAAGAAGGAAGATGCATTATGTTTAAGAAATTCTACTGTGATTTGGGAGAGCTGGATTACCTTCCTTGCTGTTTTATTCCTTGATATTTTTTATTATTTGATATCATCTCTATTTGTCAAGGTACTTCAGCAAGCACTCAGTAAGAGCTTCATGAAAGCATATCAACACTGTTGCTATAAAGACCTGGATATGTTTTCTATCTGATGTATGCTTATAGCACACATTTTCCTATCCAGCTGTTGTTTGTGCTGTCATTTTTTTCTCTCATTTGAAAAGATAATAATAAAATTCTCAGCTTGAAGAAAGCAATTACAGCAGTGCTAAGGCTGAGTACTAGAGTATCCCCCTCCATAGGTACCTTTGGGTGAGGATTTATGGCAATTCTGATTTTTTTTAAAAAAAAAAAAAAAAAAAAAAAAAGGTTTTGAAATGGACATTCTGTTTACTGCCACTTTGTGATTTACATGGACTAATAGGTCCTTTTCACTAACAGCTTCAGTCTGAGTTGTAGCTGCAAATAATCCCCCTATTCTGTTTTTAAGCTTGAGCCCAACACAAAGTTTGGACAGTTTGATTAATCACTCCTTTAATTAACTCCTTTGTTTTCAGTTGAACCTTAGTTCTGATTCATCTCCTCATGTATTTCTGAGTTCATTTTGTGTTTTGCTTTAGGTTGTTGTTAACTGCTGGCAATGTCTATGATTTTATCTGCCTCTGTGGTCCGTGTGAGGGATGGACTCCCACTGTCTGCATCCACCGATTATGATCAAAGCACAGGAGTGCAAGAATGTAGAAAATACTTTAAAATGCTCTCAAAGAAACTTTCTCAGCTTCCTGATAGATGTACTCTGAAAACTGGACAGTACAACATAAAGTAAGGCTTCTCTTTCATATAATGTAGCATCTTTTTCCACGCGTCGCATCCTTTGTCTGTAAAGTTAATGCTTGAACAGTAGAAATGGTTATTCAGAATAATCATAGAATCACCAAGGTTGGAAAAGGCCTCCCAGCTCATCCAGTCCAACTGTCCACCTACCACCAGTATTCCATGTCCCTTAGTACCACATCCAAATGTTTCTTGAACACCTCCAGGGACGGTGGATCCATCACCTCCTTGGGCAGCCCATTCTGGCACCTGACCACTTGTTTGGTCAAGAAATTTTTCTTAATATACAACCTGAATCTCCCCTGGTACAACTTGAGGCCATTCCCTTAGTCGTGTCACTAATAAGAGTAGTACTTGGCAGTATTTGTATATCAAAAGTTGCAAATTGAGAAATAGTGGAAAGATTTGAAGCCTGGTTATACTTCAGTACAAGTCCTAGTTCAAAATTTATAACACCTAATTTCAAAGTTTTTGACTTCCTAGAAGCATTTTTGTTAATTTCAAAGTTGCTTTTCATATAAAAATAATCACATTTGTCCTTTGTCATTGCAGTTCAACTATTTCTTATTTCTTTTCTGTTTTTAGTCTGCAGCAGATTTAAAAACTACATAATAATCCCAAAACTTGATTATCTCATCCGTGGATGAGTGGATGTGTACATATGTATATGTACATACACACACAATGTACGTGTGTAAAAAACATTGACTAAAACTGAATTTATTTTCTTCTAGAATAGAGTTTGACTTTTCATTAAGCATTAGTTCCTTTGTTATCCCAGTATTTTGCTTTTCTGATTGTGCAATATGAGATCAAACTAGTGAAGCTGCCTGTTACCTAGAAAGACATTTGAAATTCTGGTTTTGTTGTCTCAATTGCAGCTTTATCAGTTCTCTGGGAGTAACTTACATGATGCTGTGCACTGAGAACTATCCCAGTGTTTTGGCTTTCTGCTTCCTGGATGAGCTTCAGAAAGAATTCATCACTACCTACAATATGATGAAGACAAATACTGCTGTCAGACCATACTGTTTTATAGAGTTTGGTAAGGATCTGATTTCTTTTCATGCTCATTCTCACACTGACTCAAATGCTTATTTAAATAGATGTGCAACTTAATATACGGAAAACAGAAATGTCTGAGGTAGCTTGTAGCTGTGCTTCAGGTGGATTTGGAGTCTGATGTAACTCCCATTAGGATCGGTTCGAAAGAAAACAACTCTTGGCTTTAAATTGGGCTACTAGAGTTTTATGCAGACATTCAGGTTGATTTTGGCTCGTAACTTGTTTGACCAAATCAGAGTTTAGCTTCTCCTAGTTAATCATACATGGAGCTGATGACTTTGTACCTGTTAACATTCTGAACCTGTGAAGGCACTGAGCTTCATAAATTTCTCAAGTGAAAGATTGCATTTTCTTGTTGGCTCTTAGCTGTGCAGCAGTTCTGATTCAGTGCATGGAAAGGAGATGTTTTTATTTGTCTTATGATAGGCATTTAATCTTCTGTCACGCAAGCTCCAGATACAACTAATCTCATATAAACCTGGTTGCAGCTCTTATGGATTCTATTAATATCTGTTGCTTTAATACTGTAAGCTGTGTGTTATTTTAAGTGTTCTTATAAGTGCATCAGAGCAAAAAACCTGCAGTTTTAGAGGAAGTTATAATATATATCAATATCTATCTAACTAATATTGAGGAAATGCTCCATCTAGTTAATTTCTCTGTAGTTCAGTCGGTCTATTAGTAACAGTATTTGCATGATGTTTGTCTATAAAGATTTCCTTAAAATTATTTTATGCTTTCATTTTACTAATTGTTGTGTTTGAATGTAGGTCTGTTACAGTCTTTATGTTGTTATAATGTGGTATTGTTTTTCTCTGCCTGCATATTTTGCAGGCACAACTCATACCCAAGTTTATACTTGAATTCAGGAGTTAATTTTCTCCTAAGGATGTTTAACTTAGCAGAAAAGCTGGAATAAGGGCAGTAAATCCATTGTATTAGCAATTATTTCAGTATCATGCAGTGAAAAGTCTTGAGTTTATTCACTATTATAAAGTAATTTGCTTTCTAGAGATTCATTTTTTTTCCTGCAGAATTAAATAGCACGTGATATATTAGTCACAAAACTGAAATAGTATTGGAACGTGCCAAGAAAAATGTAGGCATTTCAAACCATCTATTCAAGTTTGAAAAGTGTGTAGTGCATAAAACTGCGTGGTTTTGGGTCGCTTTATAAACAGAAATCCATCAGGATATAACTTTCAAATTTTACACAGATAATTTCATTCAGAGGACCAAACAGAGATACAACAACACGCGTTCTTTATCAACAAAGATGAATCTTGCTGACATGCAGACAGAAATCAAACTGAGGCCGCCTTATCAAATTTCCCTGTCAGAACTTGGTTCAGCTAATGGGTTTGCACATTTATCTGCAGCAGAATATAAGGGTACCGGTAAGATATCTGCAGGTAAGTTTTAAGCTTCTCTATTTACATCTTTAAATGACAAAGATAGAGGGTTGTCTTTATTGTAATGTTTCATAGAATCACAGAATGGCCTGGGTTGGAAAGGACCACAATGATCCTTTAGTTTCAAGCTGCTGCTATGTGCAGGGTCACCAACCATCAGACCGGGCTGTCCAGAGCCACATCCAGCCTGGCCTTGAATGCCTCCAGAGTTGGGGCATTCCCAAAATGTTTCTTCTTTTCTTCAGAGGAAAAAAAAAAAAAAGGTTTTTCACTACGGTATTCATAAAATGCATGTTATATCACGACAGTTTTATGCTTTAGCTTAGATATTTGTTCTCAGCTCTAAGTGTTCCATCTTTTTATGGCGTTCATAGAGAGCTATGGAGCTATTCAATGGACAGCTTATCGAAGGAAAAAAATCTACATGAAAATAAGCAAATGAAAAAGAGCATTTAACAGGATGATTGCTTTGGTGTTTCGGTTTTTTTTTTCCACATTCTATGATATATCACAATTTTGATTATGTCTGCCCAGAGGGATGCGGATGCTTTGGAATTTCACAATCACAGATACTTCCTAAGTGCTGTGCTAAAAGAAGTTCTATCTGAAATAAGTGCTTTATGTGTGATGTCATTTTGTATTGTCATACTCACTTAAGCAGTCTTTAATATTTCTTTTTCAAACTTCATTTGACCTGATGTAGGAAGTAAACATGGCATGATGTGGTTTTCAACTGGGCTGAAACTTATGCTAAGATTTCTTATTTTGAGTGCTCCAAATCAGTTTGTAACTAGAAGAATTATAAACAATAAGCATTTATTTATTGAGAATTCTGCTTGCGTCGAAGTCAGCTGTACATTTAAACTGTTTATGATGTGGCAGATAATCATCTGATTTATCTTTCCCCACCTCCCCACAGCTTGTCTGTATGGAAGCTGTTCTGTTGTCCTCTTTTATTCTATCTTGGCTTCTGGTTCTTTTCCCCCTTTTAACTTCTAACTTTCTTCCTCCTACTTCTAACGTTCTTCCTCCTCTGAATTCCTTGTATCTCTCTGTTCAGTTATCTGTTTTCATCCTTGAACTGCTGTAGAAACTTGCCATCAAAGGGCTGTATGTCAGTGGTTTCTGGGCTGGTTTGGCCCAGTTCCGTGACCAGCAGGGCAGAGGGATTTGTGGATCCGCACCTCTGGAAAAGGGAAACAGGGGACCCCAAAATAATTGAAAACAATGGCAATAATCTGAGGTGGAAGAAATGATTTACTAAATATAGTATTAGCAAAGTACAATGAGAGAGAGAGAGTCTGTCTGAAAGGTAGATAGGCCTCACCACAGTGCTGAGGTGAGAAGTGCAGTCCAGTTGAGTGAACGAAGAAAAGCAGACGGCGAAGAGCGGGTGAAGAAGAAGGCATCAGGTGACCTTGCACAGAGTTATATCTCCTCGCTGCCTGCAAAGCCTCCCGGGGAAATGTAGTTCTTCTCCGTTGGACGAACATTTGGGACTCGAGCATCAGAAGTGAAACCCCCCAGCGCATTACATGATGTTATGGTGTGGAATACTGATAACAATCGTAAAACCATAACAGCTGTACATTATGCAAGGCTTGCACTTTCCTCTTCCTTCAGCTCTTCCAGTTTTAGATGCTACTGAATAATAGCGTCTTGAGTGTGACTTTTGAGCACGTCTGCGGACACCTTCATAATACTTCACAATTGTTGTAAATTCTCTCCCTCCTTGAAAAGAGCCTTCTCTGGATGTTTACTACACAGTCTGTTCACTGGACTTCAGAATTTCCCTAACCATACTACCCTAACTAACAAACCTCTGCTAAATCATGTCCCTTACCACCACATCCAAACAGTTTTTAAATACGTCCAGGGATGGTGACACAATCACCTCCCTGGGGAAAACCTATTCCTGTGCTTAACAACCCTTTCTGTAAAGAAGTGTTTCCAAATATCCAACCCAACTCACCCTAGCACAACTTAAGGCCATTTTCCTTGTCGTGTCACCAGTGAGAGGAGACCAACCCTGCTCTTGCTGTAAGCACCTTTCAGGTATTGGAAGAGAGCAATAAGGTCTCCCCTCGGCCTCCTTTTCCCCAGACTGAGCATCCCCAGTTCATTCAGTCTCTGCTCATAGGGCATATTCTCCAGGCCCTTCACAAGCCTTGTTGCCCTTCTTTGGACCTGCTCCAAGGCATCTCAGTGTCCTTTCTGTACTGAGGTGCCCAAAACTGAACATGGTGCTTGAGGTGGGGCCTCACAAGTGCAGAGTACAGAGGCAGGATGACTTCCCTAGTCCTGCTCACCACACCATTCCTGATACAAGCCAGGATGCCATTGGCCTACTTGGCCCCCTGGGCACGCTGCTGGCTCATATTCAGCTGACTGTTCATCAGGACACCAAGGTTCCTTTCTATCAGGCAGCTTTCCAGCCACTCCTCCCCAAGCCTGTAGGGTTGTTGTGACCAAAATGCAGGACCTGACACTTGGCCCTAATGAAAGTCATGCATCTCATGAGAAGATGTGCTCTGTGTAGTGTAACTTTTACATGTGCTGTCTTGTTAAAAATATGCCATGCTATAAGTGAAGTACATACAATAAATGAGTTGGGTAGGAAGTGAGGCACAAGTGTTGTTGCATGGCATGGTAGAAATTAATGTGTTTTGGTTGTGTAATGGTTTGATAAACCATTATCTATTACTTTCTTCTACCTGGAGTTGGGTGTATATCCAAGCTGTAGTGTTTTAGCCTCTTTTCCTAAGTAGTTGACCAGAGCAGTCCTTTCCTGTGCTGAAAGTTGTGTGCAGTGAGTAATAGGGCTAAGCTATGCATCAGAGAAGCAGGAAGTGCAGATTATGGGTAGGATTTTGTTTCAAACATGTATGTAGGTGTTGACAGGAATTAGAAACAGGGTGACAATGTGAATTGGCAATGTGATATGTGAAATTTTAGGTATCTATTTGGTTCAGATAGATAGACTATTTTCTGAGCTTTTTTTTTTTTTTTTTTCTTCCAACAGAGGAGCAGTTCTTGGATCAGAATTCCTTTTTGCCTGATGATGCACCCATTTAAAAAAATTTTTTTAAATAAATGTTCTTAGAAGTAATGCAGTATCTTATGTCGTGTAAATTTCCTAAATAGTTATCTAAACTTCAAAGTTTTAGTTCAGAATTTCTTTGATCCTTGCCTTGCTGAAGAGAGTTTTTGATACAGCTGTTATGATCTTGTAAGATCTGTTGATGGACTGACTTGAGGACAGCTGGCCTTTGCCCTGTCTTATCCAATACTCCTTCGTTCTTATGGTTTTGCCTTTATTTTACTGTACTTAAATGACTTTTTTTCCTTTGATAGTGAAACTGAGATTTATTAAGCCCGGGAGAGCTTCTGGACATCAGTAGCACTGTGCAGTGCCCTTCATAGTTTTTAGGTTTGTTTGTTTGTTTTAATAAGAGGGAAACATAATTTCATGCTTCTTCAGAGTCTCTCTTGTTTAACTGACAGCCCTGTTTACTTTTTCTCCCCATGGTTCCAAAGAGGCATTTTAAGCACTTTAATACATGCTGCTTTACAGTAAACCAGTTTTCCTGGTTCCAGCAGCATGGAGAGCTGTGTGTGAGTTGTCAGAACTCACCGGAGAGCTGCTTTTATTCACTAGTTAGTGAAACTTGGAAGCAAAAGCAACTTGGGAGCAAAAGCAGTCACATAAGCCCTTAGCTCTTTGCTGCACTCTAGGTGAGATTGACTATTTAGAAAAGTTGGGAGTCAGAGTTAAAGAAGTGTTTGGTGTGCAGGTACTGTATGTAACCATAACAGAGTGGTTTCTAGTAGTAGTCCTTTAAGTTCATTATTAAATACTGAATGTAGCACAGGTGAGCTAACAGAACTTGTTTTGTGCTGTAAGTTACCACACACTGGTAGTCAGTCAGCCCTGTCTGCTTATCAGTGTGACGCCGCTTTGGTCATTTTCTTGTTTAGTGTCTGCAACTTCATAAACTGGATGTGTGCAGCGTGCACAGCCAGGATTGGCACCCCTTTCTCTGTTAGTGCTGCGGCTCATTAACCTCATTCCTCACATCTTTACACTTGAGTGGTTCCAACAGAATGATTTAAGCATGGTTCAGCAGTCTTTTTGTTTTCCCTGTGTTGCTAAGAGTTTTGCATCACTTCTTCATATTTGCTTTCTGTTATTAATTATGGAAAGGGACAGTCAATGCGAACATACACAACTGTTATGTACTTGTGATGTTAAGATAAGCCCAAAGGAAAGAGTGTTTTAATTTTAATGTCCTTCTAAACACTGTCTGGAAGGCCTGTATGAGGTTTTAAGGTTGGTAATGTGCTGTAGTTTCAAAACTCTTCTGTTTCTGCCTATGGTAGTACTTCCTGGCTGCACTTTTTAAAGGTAGAGGAGAGTAATAGGTTCTGGCTCAGAGTGTTCCAGTTCAGCAAGCAGCTAAATAAGCCTTGATAGTTCTGCTAATACATTAGTGTTAAAGAAAAACGAAGATTGTGAGAGGAGCTCTTAAGTATGTGACCTATTACCTGGCTATTAATTGTGGGCAAATTTTACTAGCAAGTGCATCATTTGCCATTGATTTCCTGGCATGTTTAAGCAGCTTTCAAGACCTTACTGAGGTCTTGCTGAATGTACAAGAGTTAAAGACTGAATGTAGTGAGACAAGTTGGTCTTACAATAATGGAAGGAAAATGTTCTTTCCTTCAAACTTAAAATGTTTCCTTTTCTTAAAAAATAATACATTTTGTGGTGTGCTTCAGCAGCCTCCTGTGAACTAGAAGACTGGAAAAAGTAGATTAATATTGTTCTATATTTTTTTAATATACCACTTTGACTGAGTTCTTCTTTTTGTCTTTTTGCAGCTCCTCACCAACGTCTGGAACCTGTGACCCTGCCCGGGATTGTCTCATTTGTACTCAGTCTCTTGTGTGGAGCTTTGAATTTAATTCGTGGCTTTCATGCCATAGAAAGTCTTCTACAGGTATTGTACCATGCCTCTGAATGTGAGTTGTGCTTCGTGGTAATCGTGCTGTCATCTCTGAATGTGCTTGCCATGTGAAGTAAGTCTTGCCAGCTTTATTTTCACAAATATGTGGTTGTGAGGTCAGATTGTTATTTAGGACACTTACATTGTTTATAAGCTGTGTACCCTTTCTGAGAGTGATGCATTGTTTGTTAATGTTGGGAAATACAGAAGTAATGGAAGGTGAGGAAGGAAGGACCAACACTCTCTGTAGATACTTTAGTAGTAGTGGGTATGTGAACACCAAATTTTTTCCTAAGTGTATGCCAGGATATGAAACACTCTAATAGATACTATGAAAAAACACTTGTGAGGAAATGATGGACAGCTGTGAAAATCTGGCCTTTTTTTTTTTAAAGTTCTGTGATGCCGAGATCTGGAAAGCCACTTTGTAAAATCCTTTTTTAGAAACCTTTCTGTGTTTCTGTTCATTTTTCATAAACTTCAGGTTACTTACTGTTCTTGGTGTTCTGAAAAGCTTAATGCAGGGAAAACTGCCGAGTGATTTCTTGTTTCCAAACAAAAATGTACAAAAAAAATACCTCAACCCCCCCACGTTTATTTGCTTATGTGAACTCTGCTCAAACCTTTATTCTGGTTATTGACAGAGTTACGTGTAAAGACTTAATGAAACAGTAATCTTGGAGGTCTCAGCAAGAGTTGAGCAAGAGAACTGAAAGTGCCCCATGCTGTGGGGCCTTCTTGGCCCAACATGAGTGGGATTTTTGACCCAGCATTTGTCCTGGATATTAGCCAAACTCTGTTGTAACTGTGCTTCAGCAAATGTGCTGTGAGGCAAAGATTTGCCCGTGGTTTAGGAGAGTGCTGCATTATGTATGTATGTAGGTCAGCTTTATCATAGAATGGTTTGGGTTGGAAGGAACCTTTAAGATCACCTAGTTGCGCCTTGCTGCTGTAGGCAGGGACAGCTTCCTCTGGACAGGTTGCTCACAGCCCCATCCAGCCTGGCCTTTATGTACAGACCTACACATTTTTGTCTGTGGGTTTTTTTTTCTGTTTTTTAAACACAGATTGGAAACATCTGTACATATCAGGTATTTTTTTCCCATCTTTTCCTTCAAGAAAACAAAATTTTCTAATAATCTGTCTGATAAACTTGTTTTGTTTGTTCTTGTGGCCATTAATGTAGAGTGGCCTGCGTTGTTCTCTGTGTAGCGTTTTACCACACCCTAGTGGCCAGTTTGTGTCCTTCTCTTTTACCTTGTTTCCCATTCTTGGAAGCTACAGGAGAGTAGAGTTGTGCAAACCTGATTTTAAAGGCTGTTAACAGTGTTTAGACTCAAATTTTCAGAGGCATCTGCAGAATGTCCAGTGCCAGCTTTGATTTAGCTTACACAGGAATCTGTGTAAATCTCTGTGTAAGGCTGTCTTAACATACATTGAAGAACTGCCATAGGTGCAATCTGGTATTTCATTGAAACATTGTAAAACATTGCTTTTTGCTTTGTTTTCACAGAATGAAGGTGAAGATTTCAGCTATGTTATTGCATTTTTTCTTGGAACAGCAGCCTGTTTGTACCAGGTGTGTTCTGGTGCTTGCCTAATTCACTAAAATTGAGACACATCTCTCAGTCATGCATAAGTGTCAACATAGAATCATAGAATTTTAGAAAAACACATTTTCCTAAATGTCACAGCTACTTGGATACAGTCATTATAAAAATAATTTCTGTATTTTAATGCATTGATCATAGACTGTCACACAGTAGATTCATACATACATCTGTCTGCTGACATGTTTTTCCAGGTAGTTGATTAAGAGATCTGGTGTAGCTTATCTGTTATAATCTCCATCACTTGAGACTTTTGTTTACTTCAAGTACAAATTTCTTAGCTTAAGTGTATCTAGCATTTCTTTCCTTTGGAAGTATGTGAGTGTATATATTAATACCTAGGCACTGCACCCAAGATTTTCTCCCACTTCATACGTTCTCATGCATCTCTTTCCTTTTGAAATATTTCAGTCACTTTCCACTGTGTTTCCCTGTCTGATATTTTGTGCTTACATTTCATGACTGTAGGTTTTCCATAAGGTAACCCCAGTACATTATATTGCTCGGCTGCAAGTGTAAAATGCTTTGGCATTTTTTGAGGGACATAAATAATGAAAAGAATGAAGTGGAATTTCTCTGGCATAGACAAAACACAGCAAATAAAGAACCAAGAGCATACTTAGATAATCTGATGAATTTGGTTAAATATTGGTGTGAACATCATTATTTGCTCTGTGGGAAGAAATTTCGATTAAAAATTAAACCTAAGTGATGCTGGTATTTTCCTTGCAACCCAGCAAGAACTGTCTTTGGCAGATGGAAATGGCTGAAATGCAGATGAGGCAAACTTTTTTTCTTTTCTTTTTTCTTTTTTCCTTTTTTTGTGGAAACGAAGTAAGCAGAACAGTAGCAAAAGTGAAGATAACACAAAGGAATGTGGGACAGTTGTGTCCTTTTAGAGATTTTCCATGTCTTTCCCACTCTTTCCTCTGAGGAGGACGTAAACTGGGTCTTGTTTCTTCTGAAGCAGAACAAAGAGCATGTTTTTGACTGGAGATTGCCAGGAACATCCACTTTACTTCAGCATGGGCTAAGTTCACACCGGTGTTACATGTTTCGAGTTTGACTTGTTTGTGGGATATTTTCTGCTAATTCATTAATAACTAGAGGCATTTCTTTATTGGAACCTGTTTTCTGTGCAGTAATACCATTTTTTTCTCCTGGCAGTGTTACCTGTTCGTATATTACACAGGCTGGAGGAACGCCAAATCCTTCCTGACTTTTGGGTTAATTTGCCTGTGTAACATGTACCTGTATGAACTGCGCAACCTGTGGCAGCTCTTCTTTCATGTGACTGTGGGAGCATTTTCAACGTTGCAAATTCGACTGCGACGACCGCAGGGGAAGTCCCCAGATTACAATGTGTGACAAGTCCTGGAACACTTAGAGGCGGTCTTGTTCCAACAGATATTCACTCTCAGGAATGTAAAGCTGTTCTCCAAAAGAAGAAGCTGGCTGGATGGCGCTTTTTGGTTTTGTTCCTTTTTTTTAATTAAGCAATGTAAGATGCCTGCGGACATTTTTCACTTGCTGGTTAAAAAACCTTTTCTTTTAAAGGAACAGCTGAGGACACAGATGAGTACAGAACTAGAGCAGAGAAGGGGGTCATATCGTGTAGTAAAATATGTGTTGATGGGAGACTAATTTGGGGAATTTGGTGGCATGAAGAAAGCTTTGCTCAAGAGTATGTCAATGATGGAAGGAACATAGAGTATGTGTCCTGCATATCATGCAAGCTCTTCACTTCCAAAATCAGTTTTGCCTTTGTGAGGCAGTAGAGGATAGGCTAAGTTAATATTAAAAATGCTGTTGCGTATTAGCAAACCAGATTTGGAATATGTAATCTACTAAATTTTGGAATGTTTTGTTACACGTTGACATTTGCGTGAGTGTTTTCTTGATTAAAACATAACCTGGAAACTCTTTGTTTCTTGGGATCAGCTCTTTGGCACCCGTGGCCCTCCTTCTAGTGCTATAAACACTTGTATGTTTTGTCACCGATGGTTTCCTTCCGGTTGTCCTTTGAAAATGGTCTGTGTGGACAGGGTTTTCTTTCAGGAATGGTCCAAAGAGTTCTGCCACTCAACCCAGGACTTCCCCTGAGCTGTGGAGAGGTTGAAAGGAAACAGACCAGCTGGTGAGTAAAAAAGAGTAAAAAGGGCTATTCTTCTTCTTCTATACCTTCACAAATGGGAGGAATGATGAGATAAGCAGGAAGATAATAAATCCGTCTGATTAACATAAATGAAAAACCAAATTGGAACGTTGTTCATTTTTGTGGCTTTTTGTGTTTTTATGCTGTGATAGAACCTCTTACATTCAAGAGGGCCATCCTCAAGGTATTCAGAGGTATTCCTCAAGTTTGGGAATAGACCAGGAAACATCTAGCATTCACAAAATACAGTAGCAGCAGTGTTGTACCTCTTTCAGTTTCTGTGATTTCTGTGATCAGTTAGATTGCTTTTATATTTGGCAATTAGATGGCAGCTATCTGTGCTGTTTCATGAGATGCAAGTTGAGAGAATTTAATGTGTGATCTGTAGTAATGTAAAAATTCACTGAAATAGTTTTTTTTTTTAATGTATTGTGCAGTTGGATTTGGAGACTGGCAGAGCTTTGCTGTGCTCTAGGGTGTCACACTTCGTTCCAAAATGGTGCGTGTTTCAGTAGGCTGTTTAGAGTCAGATTATCACTAAAAGAGCAAGATACTTTATTTAGTTCTTTAAAAGGTCATTTTAGTCAAGAAAATTATGTAAACCTGAGAAAGAAACCAGGCTTTTCTTGCTCATAAAGTCCAGAGCAGTCCTGCTGCCTTTTCACCCTAGTTGGTTGGTAGGGAAGTTCTCATGAACGCCCAAAATATGTACTGTGTTTTTGGCTTCTGCTGTTCTGCATGTGAGGACTTTTCTCTTGTGTCATGTCTTTGGTTTATATGTCAGCAGATAATCTTGTTTTCTCTGTGACCCCTTCCTGCTGTTTCTTAAGGAATTCTTTTCTTAAGGAATGAAAACTTCCTTTGCTACAGCATGTGGTGCCATGATTCTGTTCCGGTTCTGCTGTCATTAAAGAAGTGGATGATTAGCAGGTGTAGTGAATGAATGCAACTGTTACGTAGCAGAGGACAGTTGAGTTTTTGTTTGCTTGTTTTTATGGCACTGATTAGAAAAACAATTTCACAAAGAAAATTCAGTGATGCACATTTGGTAGTCTGACTTTTCATCACTTGCTATTACTACGTGCTAAAAATGTGGCTTTTGAGCTAGACTGTGATGTCAGGATGTGCTGAAATGTTGTGTAAGATGAAATGCAAGATAAGCGAGAGCAGCTTAGAGGTGAAAGGTGGTTGGTAATTCCCAGGGCTTCCTGTCTGCTTGTAACAATCCAGCGTTATTGAAGGAATAGTAGGTGCTTCCCTGCTGGTAGCTGCAGACATCAGAGTTGGACTTGTGAGGATGGATTAATGAAAGATGAATACTCTCTGGAGCAACGTGGTTTGTTTTGGTTTGAGTTGTGCCAGCCATTCACTGTTGCTTAGCTGTTCTGTGGCATCTAGTAGAAGCAGAGTCCACGTCATCCTGCGTTTATGGAGTTTGTCCTCTCTAAGGTTGGAATGGGTCCATCCAGCTGCCTCACTATCATTTTGTTTGTTTGTGTTTTGTTTTTGAACAAAGTGTCACGATCTGAGATTGCTTGCAGTAAAGAATCACCCGACGCTTGGCTGATTTGCACAGTGTATGAGGTTTGATTACCCCCGAGTGCCCAGTTTGAGCTTCTAGAAATTTAATTCATTTTTCCTTATGTGCTTTTCTTTAGTGCCTGAGCTTTCTCTTGGTGGTCTGCTCTCTTACATTCAGTATTTGGGTCCAAATCACGTACACAGGCTCTGACTCTCTCATGTAAGGAATGTATCTAGTGAGGGGATGTAGAAAGAAGGCAGCTTTCCATCCTGGAATGTATTGTATTTATGTGGTACTTGGACTGATTTTTAGATATTTCAAATCTAGCAGAGATCTACAAGATGACGGAAAATGGTTTCCTGTGCAAATAATGTGGTTACTTAACGTTCAGTATGGATCCTTCAATATATCAATCATTTCTTTATTGAAGGACCAAGGAACGACTGATATGGGGTAGTGTGCCTGTGCTGCCCAGCTGAAGCTGCACGTTGGTTTCCAGTAGATGGCAATAGGTGTTTGGATCTGAAACAGTGTGCTCGAAAAGATGTAGGGCCAGCTGCTGGTGATGCAGCTTTCTCTATCCGTGCTGATCCTGGGCAGGACAGGCCTGACAACACGAGGCACACGGTCTCCCCACCGTGTTGTGCAGCCCTCCTGAGCAAAATGGGGACAGAGAGGTGCTCGGGGATGAGAAGATAACAGCAAACCTCTGCTTCTTACAGCAAACTGCCTGCCTGCTGACTGCCCGATGCTGCTGCCTTCACTGCACTAAAGTGCTCCAGCTTCTTCCGTTGAAAAGCTCGTGACAGAGGAGCAAGAGAATGGAACCTGAGGTGAGTTTTTGCTTGTTTGTTTTCATTTGTTTTGGATTGGTTTGGCTTCATTCAGCTACATTGATCCTGGCAGACTGCATCCCAAGTGAGCTCTTTGCCGCCCCTCAATTGGAACATTGCTTTTGGGTTAGCTGGCAGACATCCTAAGACAATTTTGAGAGCTCCTGTTCCCCCCATAAGTTCAAACTCAAAATGACTGTCTTCAGAAGCAGTCAGGAAGGTCATTGGACAGCAGATATTTCCCTCTAGGCAGTGTTTTTAGCTGCAGCTTATTCCCAAGTAATGTAATGTAGGAAGATGGGGTGCTGGCAGTGCAGGACATCTGTAACAAATGCAGTACCTCCTACAGGTACCATTTCATTCTGCACAGGCAGACACAATGCATCCAGCATTCATCAGAATGGTTTTTGGATGGAAAATAAAACACTGAGGGGAAACAGAGGGTGTGGGCAACAATCCTCAACTTAAACGAGAGGGCACGAGACTGTTTTCCCTCCCTTTAGGAATACCCTTGTCCAGCTAGCCCCAAAAGTGGCTTATGTCAGGTAATGTCCTGAGATGCTGCTTTATGACACAAAGCATGAAGCAACTCCCCAGCACCTTCCTGAGGGCTGGTTTTTAAGCCTGTCTTTTAAGACATTTATTCCTCCTTCTTAATGGAGGTTTAGTCTCAGTACACATATGAAATCTCACCTAACAAGGAACAGATTTGAAGTCATTCATTCCATTTTTACCTCCCTGTATAAAAGGACCCTGAACTGGAAAAAATCAGTGAGAAGATGGAGCCTTTTGTTTGCCAGTTCCACCTCAGACTTCTGGGGATTGGTGTAGATAAGTGTGGCACTCAATGGAGCAATCCAGCAGCAACTTTTACCGAGAAAACTGACAGGGGCTGCGTTGCCCAAGCAGCTGCCTTCTTTAAGGTGTCTTTGTGAGGACAAATAGACAGGTATCTATGGAATGCTTTGGAAACTATGATCTACTTCAAATACACTTTTTTTTTAAATCAGCTATTCATAGTGCTGCTGTGAGGATGTGTCAGTTGTCAGGATGTGTCAGCTGTCCCAGGACTTAACGGCTCAAGGTAAATGTGTACAGCATTCCTGCACTAGAGGGGAGTTGGGACGCCCCCGGTGGAGGCAGGGACTGGGAGATCTCTAAGTGGGTACTGTACAGTACTGGTGTGGCCCCATCATCCCTCTGTAGTTGAGAACTGACTGCTGCTCTATGCCATCCAATCTCTTCACTAGCCAGCTGCATCTAAAATAAAACAGACACACTTTACCAGTGAAACAGTGTTTAATATAGTTAAATTACTTAAATAGATTTCAATTTCCATGGGAAATCATAACTGTATCCATTTTTGCAAGATCCAGAATAAAGAGTGTGTGAATACCCCTTGAAATGATCATGACACACTGTCAACAATCACAGCTAGAGATACTGGGGACTTGAAATTTCATTGACAACACAACCTCCTAAGATGAATCGAAAGTTAAGAAGACTGCAGACGTTCATAAAGCAGAAAGCAAACCTAAAAGTGAGTGTATGGCATGGAGGTAATGGAGCTGAGTGAGGGGATCGAGGGGGTGGGAGGCGGAGGGGAAAGAAATGCATAATGGCGTGATGCAACGTAAGTATTCTGCAAACCAGGAGGGATGGCAAGGAGCAAAAGTATAGTACAAGGGCAGACTTGGCAGTTTTACAGAAGTCTATACTATACTTTTCAGAAATGTTTCCAAGGGGAAGGAAAGGGGCAATGCCATTTAAGCTCGCACTTAAATGGCTTTAATGCTAGGGTTATGCTTAGCAATATGGCAACTTAATCAAGACCGACCCATGGATTTTTACTTATTCTTGTTGTCAAGTAGGAAAAAAAATAAATTACCACCACAGTGCAACCATTAAGGTGTTAGTACTACAATAATTCTGCCCTGAGAAGAGTGGAAAATAACTTTATTAAATGTCAAAAGATTGGAGCCACTTTTAGCGCTAGCCAAATTCAATATCAAAACTCACCCCTCATAGAATATAAAAAATATAACTTTTTAAAATCTTTTCTTTTCTTTAATAAAATATCAAGGGATTTTTCTTTCGTAGCTAGAAAAGGTACATAAATGGTAACAGTGAACTATTCATAAACCCCCGCTAGTGATAAAGATGTCGGACACAATATCAATGGCACTGTATTTTAAGGTCACTCATCTCATACACACATTTGCCATCAAAGCCTCTTTTTGAAGATCAGCTAATTAACTCCTGAAAATGGAAAATGTGACAGTTTAAATAAGTGCTTACTACAGGAAAGTCAACTCTATGCTGCAGTACATAGTTCTTTGTAATGTTAAATGGCAGTTTCAATATCAGACGATTCTCATATCATCAGATCCTATTAATCCATCTCTGAAAATTGCTTTTTTCCAAATAAAAGTTCAATTTTTTTTTTCCTCATAAGAGTTCCTGTTACAGTTAATTAGAAGGTCTGCTTAGAGCTTTTTAACATGCTCGACAGATACTGTCTCATTAGCTAAAGCTCATAAAATAAGTCCTATTTCCATTTGTTAGAATGCCACCTTCTGTGTGAATGCTGCATTGAACTACTGTACCTTGTTGGGTTTGGGTTTTTTTTTTTTCCTCTTCTTCAGGATTGTAGATTTTTCTGGATTTTCCTTTTAAAATGCATCTGATTCAGCCCGGAACCTCACCTGTTGTTTGATTGTATAGTGATAATCTGAAAACTGCCAAGTCTGTGTTCAGAGTATTATGCACAAAAAATTACACAAGTCTAACAGGTTATATACACCTCCCAACACACCTTGGTGTGGACAGCCTGCCTTCTAATTTATATATAATTTACAAAATATAGAATTTGGTATTTGTTAGATCTCCATGTTTTCATATTACAAAATAAAAAATACAAAAAAAAAAAACAAACCAAAACAAAAAAAAAACAAACCCACAACAAATTTCAGGGGAGTTCTCTCCCACAAAGTATCTCTTGTTTACATCTAGTCTTTCCCATGTAAACTGATATATACCGAGGATGAGCACAGAAGACTTTGTAATAAATATGTTTGTCCAACCTTCTTTCTTGATCTCGATCTTCCCCGTCAGTAGATGTGCCAGCCCTGCTCAGAAGAGCAGTCATTGAGCCATGTAAAAGAAGGGAGAAAAGAAGGCCAGGGCTAAAACGTCTTCTCACACTAAAACATTAACGATGCCATTCTAAAAGGCCTTTTTGTGTGCTGCAACAGTGGGTGTCAATTTTGAAAGCCCATTCAAAACAGCTAATAAAAGCACAGTGGTACACTTCAAATAGCTGGCAGTATGGGATGGAAACGTTATGGGAGTGCAAATCCATTCCAAAATAATGCTTTATAGTGAATCATACATTCCTTCAACCAAGTAAATGTTGTGTTGCGTCAATAAATACTTAAATAGCTTCTTAGATCATCCTGCAGTAGCAGCCTTGGTAAGAACTCCAAATTCACGTCTTATCTGTGAATGCTGTAGTACACATCTTTGGTCGGTTTAGCACTCAGCCAGGAGCAAATCCCAGGTGGTTTCTCTCCATTGCCTTTGGGGACAGGTGGCCAAAGAGTTTGCTGATACCAGCCCTAGAGTCACTGTGTGAAATTTCAACTGCTTTGCATTTTTAAGTGATTCTTCTCTGAGTCACAATCTTCTGTAATGCAGATCCCACCTTTGAGCGATGCTGCAGTTGGTGCTAACTAATTGGAGGCCCTTCATTTAGGAAGTAGGTGGTCATTTCTCCTTTGCCTTTGACCTTAATGACCCCTCGGTATTCCAGCTGATAGTTGTTGGCTGCTAAAACCTGGTACATGTCTGTGGTAACCTGCAGAATAAATGAGAATTAGCAAGTGCCTGTCATGCTTTCCACACAGTCTGTTCATTTGCTTTGGAGGTGAACAACAGGTAACATTAAAGGAGGATCGTTCTGTTTCTAAGTTGACTCTCGTATCAGTCACTGAGAGATTGGATATCAAAAGCTGCAGAACAAACACAGCCTTTAGAAACCAAGCAGCTACAGAAGCCATACAAGTACACGAGTTGGAGAGAACTACACTTTCCAAGACATAACTTTTAGGTATTTCGCTGCTCTCAGTTACCAACTGGGGCTCAAAGCGTAGTTTGCAAAATCCTATCAGGCACTTCAACCAACCAGACCTCAAGATTTTGAGATCTAACTCACAGCACTTGAGGTTTTTAGCCCCACCGACAGACCCATAGTGTGAACGTCACATAAACATTAACTCCTCACATGAACATGAACTTTGACAAACAAGCACCACAAAAACAGCAGTAAATTCCTGTTAATTAATTCCTATCTGCTCAGTGGCAAACCCTTTCTTACTTCGTATTTTCTCATCCTTCTTCAGGTAGCTTCTAATATTGCCATGCCTGCCTTCCTATTGCTGTAATGTTGCTGTATTGTTTTGCTTGAAGAAAAATTGTTTGGGGACTGTCTTGAGGGACAGTTTAAATGGTGTTGGATAAATACTGATCCAGATTGATCTGGTTACCTGACAGCTGAGTTGGAAAGAGACAACATGAACTTTCCCTCTCGGCTTTCACATCAGTTACTGTAATTGTTTTTCACATCTCTTCAGTACTTTCCTAGGGAACGACAATCTGCAGGTGCAGGCATTGGCTCAGCAAAAGCAGGACAGTGAAATGAATCCCTGGGAATGTCACTGCCTGAGCACCAAGGAGATGCCTGGATTGCAGCTTTCCATTAACCAGTTTAATCGCCCTCACTCTCCAGGTTGTTACTCCCATTCCAGTAATGCCTGGCTCCTGGCTAGCCTCACAACAGGGAAGGCACAGCAAACAGAGAAGTGACAGACAGAAACACATTTGTGACTCAAATCCTCGCAAAATCAAACAGCCCACACTTGTGTGCAGTCCCACAGGGTGGGTGGCAGGCATCACAGCTGGAAGGAAACTCAGCTCAACACTTCCATTTTGCAAGTGTTTGACCCAAGGCTGTTCCATTGGTCAAAATTAAAGGCATAACGTGATGCTACCATTGGCATCCCCTGGTTTGCTTTTCTCTCAGTGCTGTGTAAGTAAGTATATGACATAAATGAATAAAACACAAATTCCAATTCTGATTAAGTTTCAAAAAACCATAAGTGACACAGGCAGTATAAATGAGTTCTCCAGTGAGTGCCTTACCTGAATCCTGTCGGGCACCCCTGTGCTGTCCATTCGGCTGGCTACATTCACCGTGTTTCCCCATATGTCATACTGAGGCTTACGTGCCCCTATCACCCCAGCTACAACAGGACCAATATTAAGGCCTAGAAGTAGGGGAGAAATGCATCACATACGAAGCTTGAGGCAGGTTGTTTTTCAGTCAGGAAAAGACATCGTAAATTAAAGTTGGCTGCTTTGATCAGCTGCTCAATCCAAATCTATTTTCCAATGCCAGACAATGGGATAAGGGTTATTTGCCATCCAGCTGCCGCTGCCAAGCATTGGACATCTGTACACAGCTACTGTGATGCTGGGCAGTTGCAAGATGGGCACTGTGGCAGCCTGAAAGCTTCCTGAGTAAACTCAACACTGGACATCCTCACTCTTTAATCTCCTCTCCTGTCTCTTTTATTCCACTGTCCAATACCAGCTGTTGAATGGCACCACTGGGAGTGCAGGCAGGAGAGCACATCACAGGTGCAGTGAGCCCAAGCAGAACCGCCCCGTGTGACCATGCTGTGATAACAGATTCTGTGCACAGAGGACTGTTGCTCAATCGCTCCTGGTTCTCCAGGGAGCTTTGGTAATAACATCTCAGCCTTAACTGAACTGCTCTGACATTTCACAGAGGCTGAGGCAGGCAGACTATTATTTTCCTGTCACTGGGTACAGAACAATCAACGTCCCTGCACAGCTAAGGTAATGTCTATGTAGTTTCCTCTCTGTAAGATCCCCGGCTCAGAATGACAGCTACCAATACTTAATCCCATAAACAGTGACATTACCTATCTTCATCTGGAAGTTGTTGAATGAATGTTCATTAATGTATTTCATTTGGTCCATTAACCTCATGGCAAAATCAGCCAGAGCTTTGATATGCGTCTTCCCTTCCTTGTCGTAAGTGGAGTCGTTGAGGCCTGACGCAGCCATATACGTACTGCCAATGGTTTTGATCTTCTCCAGCTGCCGAAATTGGTCTTCACTTATTATCTGTTACACAAGAGAATTGCAAGGGAACTGAATAAACTTGTCAAATGCATACATGCTGGCACATCCTTGCCAAGTACCCTGCCTTGATACAAGCACTACAAAGTGCTGGACAGAGTCTCCATTACTCAAATTACAGAAGGAAAGGGGATTAATCATTCTGAGGATGGACAAGGGAAGGAAAGGGACTTTCATCTGAAAGAAAAAGAATTAAAGATTTCTGGAGTGAGGAGAAATGAAACATGACACGAAGATTCAGTAAGCCACCTTGCTTCATAAGCTCAGCAAAGCCCAAATAAATGAACTCATCGCTCAGTTTTCTTTAGCAACACGGATTTTCTGTGACTTACTTCATCAAAATCGGCAATGATCTCATTGAGCAGCCTCAGGCACTCCACCCCCTCATTGTTGGCCTCCAGTTCCACGTAAAACTCAGAGAAGTTGCTTATGGAGGCGAACATGACAGCCACACACTCGCAGGACTGGTAGTACAGTTCATCATTCCGCCGCTCCTGAGCCAAGAAATGGGCTGCCACATCCTTCGGCAAAATGTTGTGGAGGAGGCGTCTGTTATAGGCCTGCAGCTCCTCCATTTCTTCTTTCTCTTCAGTGGCCTAGTTTAGGAGGTGAGAGTGACACGCTTATATCTTTGGGTAACTGCTCTGAAGGAAAGAAAAATGCTGAGCACGAGCTTGCAGGGAGGACAGAAATAGAAGAAAGGGGGGAATGGCAAAGGAGGGCAGAGACGAGCAGTGCAGGCTCACATTTTGCAGTGGAAGACTGTGTGTCTGTGTGCCCTTGTATATATAAAGGCCAAAGGGCCTTTCTGCCTGGCTGAGTACGTGGTCCCTCCTTTTCCACAAGGTTTATGGGATACTATGATGGTCATAACATACACTTACAATGGAGCCCATGAAACAGGTTGGACTGACAGGCTGAAGAGGATTTTTCACCAGCCTGTAAAGCCCTTGGCTCCAGTGGTAGAAGGGGAACATCTGGGCAAAGGGGACCATGAGGAGAATGGGCTGCTTTGTTTTTGTTCTAACAGATGTGGACTTGAGGCTGGAACCAGAACTTCCAGCAGGATGTCTTCAGTACTAGCATTGCCTCAGGTCATTGTTTAAAGTTTGTAGGTAGAAACGTAGAGATGCTTGCTTCTCTCTCTTCCTTTACCCCAATATAAGCAGCAATATTTTACCCCTTGTTTTACTTTTTGCTGTTTTGAATATTTCTAGGAAAAGACCAATGGACAAAAGCAGGGTCAGGCAATAACTGCAGAATGCACAACAAGCTGAAGGGACACTGTGCAGTTCAGCTTATGGGTGCCCCAGAGCCATCCTGTGCTCAACAGAGGCAGCGGTCAAAATTCTAACACTGCAAAGCCCTTTAAAACAGGTTTTCTTTTAATTTCTTTCTCCCCTCCCCCTCCCCCAAATGACTTTTGCTACTGCTGGAGAGCTGGAGTCAAAAAGAGAGCAAATCTGGCACTTTTGCACTCCATGATGGACTAACGCAGCACAGCCATCCTTATCAGCCATAGAAGGGATTAGTGCTCCAACATCCCTCTGCCACATGCTGGCAAAGGGACAAGCAGGAGCTGCAGAGCACTTTGCATCTTTTCTGGTTTCTAAAACAAGATGTTTGAAACTGGAAATGGGGTTAAGCAAAGAAGGATGTTTTAGAAGATATGTCCAGACAGAACAAGGAAAACATTTGGCTCTGCCTGGAGAAACAGTATGCTCAGACTTGGGACAGCCAAGTCGGCTCATCTCTTCTGTTATTTTACCATTTATAAATGAGGATAACAATGTTTGTTGATCTGCTTCCTAAGGAGCTTTAATTAATTGCTTCTTCCACAGTGATTCCTACTAAGATCAGTGAAGTTTGTTATTAGAATGATGTTGTACTATCCATAAGGTAAAAATAATCTATAGGAGACCTGTGTTCTCCAGCTGTGAGCCATGGGCTGAGCTGAGAGGCGTTCTGCTTGCTTGAGAATCACACAGGACGCCCTAATGTCACTCATGGGCACACACAGTAAAAATACTAACAACAAACCCAGGGATGGGAGCAAAGCAAGGCACTGTCTGTAGGATGTTGGTTACCCAGCATTGCTGCCTAGTGGCTAATGGAGCCTGGATACTGAGCCACTTCCACTGCTTAAGAGTGAATGAAAATCCAGCTGTGAATCTTTCACATCCCTGAACACAAACTGACGCTGAACTATGGGAAACAAATCAGCAGTGAGTAAGAGCTGCTTATCTTTACAGACATTTTATTACAGCTTTCTGCAACAGTGACATGCTCAGGTGCTTGAGTTTGTTCTAGATCTTCAGATCTATGATATTCTATGATCACACATTCTATAGATCACAGGGACCACCCCAAGTGCATTTACAAGGAAACAGAGTATTAAACGACCAGGATGAGAAGCACTCAGAAGGCAAAGTACAAAAGAAGAAATGAATGTTACTAGTATGCCCAGTTATACGTCAGATTCAGCTTACATTCAAAGGCATTTTATAACACTCCGAAACTTATGAATAACTCAGCAGTTTCACACTAACCCCAAAGACTCCAGTATTCCTCAGCACAGCGATGTCCACTAACCTGGAGTTTCCAGAGGAAGTCAAGCCTTGCAGTGGATTCCACTTGCTGGGCGTGCAAGTACAGTGCCAGGACAAAGACTGTAATGATGACAGGGGTGACGATCTTCAGTGCAACTCGTGTCATTGTTGGAGAGCTGTGGCCAACAAGGAGCAGGATTGCCAGGTTATTCTCAGTGTGAAGGGACACAGCTCAGCCACACATCCCAGTTCTCACTTCAGGACTAACCAAGCTCTGAAGAAATGGCATTTTTCCTTCCCCTTGAAGCCCACATTGGTCAAAGGAAAGCAACACCTGAAAAAAAACCTCAGGACTTTGGACTACAGGTGCTGGTTCCTAAAGCAGGACCTTGAAATTAGAAATGCAACCCAACTTCTTAACAAACGTTAACATCGACCTAAAAATCATTTTCAAGAGAGCAGCCATACATGCTCAGCCACTTGTACACTTGGCAAAACCAAAATACTGACACCTCTTCAGACTGCATTTAGTGTCTTGCCACTGCCTTCCCCGGCTTCCAAAGCCTGGAGCTGTTCTATGCTTACTGCTTTCCTAATTAGCAGCTTTAAATGTCATTGTTTTATAGAAATTCCAATAGCTGAGAAGAACATTAGCATACATTCCCAACCCTTCCGGCAAGCCAGCAAATAAAAATGGTTTGAATACCAATGTTAGCATGAAAATATTTTGATAAAAGCTTTAGTTTGTAACTCCAAGTATGATCTGTGCGGTGCTCTATAAAGCAAGTTCTCACAGGGAGAAGGGTGCTCAGGGAGCATCAGTTGAGATAAAAGGGCACTACTCACTACATTTAGGGCATTTTTACGGCGTTGCCCCAGAACACAGCAGTGTACATACAAGTACCAGGCACTGCTGAGAAGTCAATGTGCTGATACTGCGCCTCGGGAACAGAGAATACCTACTAATAAAACCCATACAAATACGTAATGCCAAAGAGACTCACCATGGTAACGTTGAATTTGTTGACATGCTGGAAAAAAAAAACAAAAACACACAGACATGGTTAGTGGAGTGCTTTGCTGCCTCCAGCACCCGCCCCTCTGCACATAATGCAACAGAACCTCTGCAGTGTGGCACTGCTGACGCTGAGCGGGGCTGTAGCCCTTTTAAAGCAGTCAGCAACAGAAAGATGAGGGGAGAAAAAAGGACCTTGTCTGTGATTGTGCCACGTGGTTAACATGGTTAAAACACCTAAGGAGCCTTCAGAGTCAGAGAATCATTTGGGATTGTAATGTCGGTGTGGGATATTTAGCAAACGCTTGTGCATCTGTCACTGCTTCATTAGGTCAGGCATTAAAAACTGATTTAAAGGAGCCTTGGGTGAACGGCTCATGAGAGATAGTTACCTTCTTCCCCATGCGTTCTAACACGGAGACAAGCCTAGCCCCTTTACCCCATCACTACTCACTTCTGCAAGGTGCTCATCTCCTGTGCTGTGCTCAGCTACACGTACTGCACACGGGAGCACCGAGAAAAGCCTGATGCAGGTTGCTGTTTCTGCTCACTGCACTTGGCATGCAAAGGGCTCTTATGAAGCAGAGATGCTGAAGATGGAAGGCGAGCTTTTCTTACAGTGAAAGGATGGAGAAGAGCTTTCTAGTAGGTAGCAGCTGGCTGAGTTCCTGACTGATCGATGGCTTTAGTGCTGCTGGTTTTTTCTCAAGTGTGGGTGGAGTATTAGGTGGCTGAGAACCAATATATGTATCTTCTAAAATACTGTTTATTTGGAAAGCAGCAAGCACTGGATTTGCTTGTCCTGACTATAGTGACGTTGATGCACTTAGAGATTTGCAGGCTGCTAATGGGATACAGCTCTAGCTGAGAATCTCACATTTGGCCAGGTCTGTCAGTCTGCAGCTTGCTCATGCTACACAGAGCTAGAAATGAACAGAACTGAAAACACTGAGGGAACCTAACTGGGCATAAAATTAAAAAAAAACAAAAGCATAGCTACCCTCTAATCTTGTTTGTTAAAGATATCTCCTGCAGCTCTGAGCATGCAGTTCCTTCTGACATGGATTCTGCAACCCGTGCTGCCTTGCACAGATGTTTTCCCTTGGCCAGCTCCAGCGCTGACCACACAATGAAGCCCAGGTTGTGTGTGGCTGGGGACACAGCTCCGGGGCCAGCTCCTACATTGCAGGATGGATCCAGTTGGAGCTAGAGATGTCTGGTGCACGCAGCATGGCTCTTCAGCTCCCCTAAATCACTGCCTGGTCAGGGATGACTGCCTGTTCTCATTATCTCTCAGTCTTACAACCAGGCTGTGGAAGATCTGACCCTCTGTGCTGAGCCTGCAGCTCACTGTGGGTGTTATGCTTGCTCTAAAATCAGCAGTAACACAGACTATGGAATGCAGCAAACGAGCTCACGCTGGCCCATCATATCTTGAAATCCAACACGTTATTATAATCTCCTGAGTAGCATAAAGGTAAGGCAGTAAACAGTAGCTCTGAATCCCGTTGTACTTCCCGTGTCACCATGCTGGTGTGGTACTACAGTCAGGATGAGCAAATCCCAACATACTGCAGTCAGCTCTTCAGTTGCTTGCATGCTGGTTGGTTTGTACACAGAAGTGCGAAGCGACATCTGCATCACTTCTAATTAGTCAGAGCCCAATAATGGCTGCAGAACAGACAGTAATTATGGAGCTACAACAGGCAACCAATTAAAGTAGCATTAGGTCATTATTGCCTTTTTTTTTGTTTTTAAACTATCAGCTGGACAAGAAGGTCCATCTCTGAGCCACGCGTCACACTCTGAGCTCCCCAAACGCACAAAGGGGCTGCCAGGCTTTGGGGCAGTAAGCAGCTGTCCTTAGGGCTCTCAGGACAAAACAAATGCAATTTAATGAGAGAGAATACAGCACCACACAAAGTTATTTCTGGGAAAACCTGCTAACCTTTTCCACTTTATTACTGACATCTTGATTGTGGAATGACGTAAATTATACTTCTAAGTGCTCTAATTTCACTTAGTGCTTGACTTACAAGAATTAAATGATATTTGGGGTATAAAACCTTTTGTTTCTTGAATTCTGTTAGAAAATGTGAAAGAGCTTCCACAGTTGGACTACACATCATCTGTAAAAAGAAGTGAGGGAAAACCTCATTCTCCCATACCCTCACAGAAAGCTCCAAGGGGTTTCCTACATGATTTTATTTGTACGAATTAACAAAATAATTTAAGTGATCACTGCCAATGGATGTAAAAGTCACACCTCCATCAATTGTTAAGGGCTACGCAGAAATGGTAAAAGTCATAGGATATTTATGCAGAGGACAGAAGTAACCAGGCACATCCAGCTTGTGGGGTTGAATGAGTATCGAGAAATTTGAGCAATTACACAAGCTGCTTTTAAAGCATACAAAACAACATAGGACCACAGACGTATTCTCAATCACCCTCCTGTCTCAAGACTGAAACAACCTTAGCTATAATCCTTGACTGCTAATTTACCTAAACTGTCCTTCAAACCATCAGTGTTGGAAATTTTTCCTCTTCAATTCTCTCTCTTCTTACCAGATCTTTACCATTAGAGAGCTTCTCATGCCTATGCAAATATCCTTCGCTGTCATTTAAGTCATGACTTCATGTTCTACCCACACTCAAGCACAACTGTTGCCCACAAGGGGAAGTCATCAAAACAAGTAGTTAACAAAACAATCCAACTCCAAAGCTGTTGAGGAGGACGAGTTTATGAATGTGCCTCAATTACCTCCCTGACATGCCCTTCAGGAGAGGGGCAACCCTCTCCTGTCATTGGATGGAGGTTGGAACCACGATTAATATGTGACCTGGTGAAGACAAACTACCTTTTTAGCAAAAAAAGGCACCTGGCTACTCCCAACCAGTCCAGGTCCCACAGCTGAGGATGTCATGGTGAGACCAAGGTGATGCAAACGTGGCCAATAGCAGCTGTAAGGAGATCCCTAGCCAAATGTCAACTACCACATGATACCAGCTGTACAATCAAGAGGTGCACAAAGGTTAGGCTTAGTAAGGTTGTCATGACGGTAAGATAGCCAAAATAAGGGAATGCTCACCAGTGTCGCAGGCTCGCAGTAAACTCCACAAGGAGCCATCTCCAGAAAGAGATGCTTCCTCAGTGGCAGTCAGCACTTAAATGGGATCTAGGAGAGGTGGAGCCAGCTCACCCCTTCCAGTAGCACAGGTGAACTGCCTTCACCTGTGCTCCCACAGCTGACTCACTGCTTGCCTTAGGTGGTCAATCAGAGGTTCAGGCTATGATCAACAGTTCCCATACACAACCCCAACCTGGCTGTGACACACCAGATGTCTAAATATTGCAGTGGTTCGTTATCACATCCCTGAGCCACCTCAAATTTGCTGGAGATGTTTTTCTTTTTGAGAAAAGACATTTCTATATTGAGACTGTATTATCAGAAGAAGTGAGAATGACTAACTGCTCCCCATTTCAGGAAGAAAAATAACACAGATCCACTCTGATTGCAGTTATATTTTGTTATTAATAGGCAGTTCATTAGTCAAATCCCAGATTTAAAAGTTCTTAAAGGGAACTGTGATCCCCAACTCTGAAGAGTTGAAGTGGCTTTAATTTACAGCCGTGCCTGCCCTGCTGCCATGCCCTTGCCTTGCTTGCACCATGGCCTTGGCACTCCCATCGCTGGAATCACTGGCTGAAAGAAATTAGGTGAAGATTTCAGAAGTGAAAGGCACTTACTAGGTGTTAGCTGTAACCAGGAGATCTGCATTGTCAAAAAGGTTCACCCCTGGCACTTCCACAATGAGAACATATATAAATTCAATGATTAACATAAGGATCAGTTTTCCAATACAGCTGATCTGAAGGAACACAGAGCAGGCCAGGAGACTCAATAAGACACTGTAGGTAAAGTACTGTATAAAGACAAAAAGGGGAAAAAAAAAAACAGAAGAAAAATGAATGTCAGCAGGATAAATCAAATTTGAAAACAAAGGAAACTGAACAGAGGGATAAGAAAGGGATTGGGAGTCATGTGGTTGAGTTGAATGAACATGTAAACTGGGTTCTGCTTGTGGGATCCTCCAACATTACAGGGGATTTAAATGTTAAATCTGAACTGAGGACAAATACATTGTTCTGGTTTGAACACTATTTGTTTTACACTCCAGAGGCACAAGGCTCACAGCTGTAGACCCAAAAGCTGTGGTGCAGGCTCACCCTGGACATAGCTGTTAAATTAGCAGAAAGCATCAACCAATTATGCTGGAATACTTCCTGTTTTAAACAAAAATTCTGGTCTTGAAGCCAAGTATTTGCACATTACACGAAACCAAGGGAATTAAGAATTCCCACTGTCGTGACTTACGCATCCACTCGAGGCCAACTGGAAGGTATTACCCTGCTAATGTGACACTGAACCCACTGGCAAGATACAGGCTGGACACGCTCCTACCAACGCTGATCACTTTTTCTACCAGATGTTGCAGGAACAACATGTGTGGATGTGTGGGAGCAGAGCCCTCTGCCATGCTTTGCTTTACCAGTCACAAACTTCTGCCATTCTGACGCTGAATGTTCAGCGTGCCAGTGCTTTCAAATGTGGTTGCAGGTTGTGAGCTCAGTGTACGGCTCCTGGGAAAGCTGGTATAGATGTAAAACCAAGAGAGGCATGTTATCCATCTCATCACCTTCCAGGTATCAAATCTGTGAGGCTCTAAGCTTCCACTCTCTGCAGACAGTGTGTACCAGATTGTGTCAGAGGTCTGAGACAATCCATCCTTTTGAAAAAGGTTAAAAGCAAGCCTTGAAGAATAAATATACTTATGTTCTGAGCTCATATATTCTATTTGAGAAAATCACTTTACAGCTTGTTAATTGCCTCCTCAGCTTCTAGAAAATGTGTGGATGTTCCTTGTGGCTGAAGGGCAGGATCCCACAACATCCTGAAAGCACACTGGGAGCAACAGGCAGCAGAAGCACCAGATCCAACATCCACCCTGCAGAGCACAGGTCTCCCCTTCCTTAGCCCATTGAACAGCAGAGGCTCAAAGTGGTGACAGCATCCTCTGCGTGCACAATGGCTGCTCCCCATTGCTTAGAAACATCCCTATCCTGAGCCATCATCACTCCTCCCCACCTTCTGATGGGCACAGACTGTTTCCAGTTCTCCATCATGCCAGATTTTGCTACTGGGACTTTCCGGAACACACTCAGGGCCTTTGCAGGGTTGAAAGCCAATGTAATGCTAGTTAGAAAAACCTCACTGAATCAGACTGTGACAATATTTCCATTAGGTTAAATGGAAACCTGTTCAGTAGGACGCCAGGGACATCAGTAGCATCTTGGATATCTGTATGGTTATAAATTAGGCATAAATCTGAGAGATCCCCAATAATCCAGATGACCATGACATAAAGTCCTAAATCCTAAGAGCTGTGACCTAAAAACTCATGGAAAGATTTTGAATAGCTAAGTAAAAAGGTGATTTTCCCGGGAAAGTATTCTACTTCTGTGTAAAAGGTATTTGCTTTGTGCCATTAGAAACAATCATAAAAGCTTTCCAATTATTCAGCCCTGAGGGAACTTAAACATGAATGTGGACTCATGACAACAACTTCAGATACCTGAGTTTGTGTTGGCCCTATAAGATCACCCAGGAGCAACCTCCTTTCCTCTGAATCATTGAGATCTACTGCACACTTTTACTCCCCCTTCTCAGATCAAACAAATGCAGCCCATTTATTTCAAGCAGTACCTCTGGAAAGTTGCAGTTGGGCAAAGGACTGTCACAGAATCCCTGCAATGTGCCCAGGCTGTAGTTGGAAGTCAGGTTGCTGATAAGGCATATGTCCACCCGGTCAGGAGTGATGTTGTATTCTGCAGCCATGCAGCTGGCAAGATCCACAGTGCTGCACATGAACTGAAGAAAAAGATGGGATTAAACCGAAAGGCACAGACAAGGAAGAAAAAAGCAAATAGTTTGTAACAATTAAAGAAGCCCTTGAAAATGGCTCCAGCAAGGAAATTAAGCGATGTACAAAATTAAATCACCAGGCTGTGTTTTACTGTGTATACCAGTAAGCACTGCCTCAGCTGAGGCTGTAACTGAAAGCAGAGAGCCATAAGGAGCCTTTGGAGCTACTCCCAAGTCCCAGGGCCATCTCTAGTTTTCTCCCTTTCTTAAAAATTGAAGTAGATGTATATAGGGGACAGAATATTAAAGTGGTTCTTTTAAATACTTGCAGCCTTGAAGCCATTTGTACAAGTGAGAAACCAGCACCTGCAGGGTCCTTGAGAATAGCCAGTCTCCCTCCAAGCCTGAAATCAGCAAACGTGGTTGCATGCAAAGCAAAACCAGCCCGGTCCCAACAGTGCAACTTAAAGCAAAGTCTTTCTGCCCCTGGTAAGCGATAACTGCACTCGGAGCAAGACTTGGCACTGTGCAGATGGCCAGAGCAAAGCCCATGCACCACTTCAGTCCCACTCACTGCTGTGGGAGTTAAATGATGCACGGGCCTCGTGCTGGCCCTTCATGCTGGGATAAGTGTCAGCCTGGGTGGACTTGTAGCAAAAAGCTTTTACAGAATCAGGAAAGAACGCGGGCCGAAGTGAGCGCTAGGCACACAGCGGGCTATCAGCATGCAGCTGTCTGCCTCCCGTTTCCTCTCTGTGCCTGAAAAGCAAAAGGGGACTGACCTCAGATACTGTGAGCATTAGGGAGGATTACATTAAAGCCAGTGGTTGTAAGGGTCACGCTGCTGCAATGCCTCAATGAGAACACCATAAAGAACTTAGTGGGCTGAGGGAATTGATGCACGTACCATGTTGACAAAGGCAGACAGAAAAACCAGGATAATGGCAAAGACTCCGACTAAGGTACTATTGGTCCTGGACTGTACAATCTTCTTAGAAAGAGTCTGGAGTGGTGCTGGGAAAAGCTGGATGTGGGGGGAGAAAAAAAAAAAAAAAAAAGACTAAATAAACATATGAAATCATTGCTTATTTAACAAATTGCAACTTGCATTTGAGCTGCCCACATCCTTCAGTGCGGTGTCTGTGTGGATGCTGCACAGGGGTCACAGAACGGCTGATGGGATGACAGCTCTGGGACAAAGGCAGGCAGGAACGTGACGGACTTGTGGTGGAATTTGCTTATTCCTTCCCAATGGGGAACATTCTGCCTGATCTTAGTTTGTGAGCTGTGATAGCACTGTTCACAGGGCTGCCCTCATCCTGCTGGGAGAAGCAAACCATAAGCCACCTGTAATTGAAATAACAAGGAGCTGGAGCTTTTAAATCGTTGGATCCAACTTCTAAAAAAGCAGAAATTGTTATTATTTTTTTTTTTTAAAAAAAAAAGGAAGAAGAAAAGTGTTACATCCCTTTGATCAAGAAACAATACTGCAGCACTTTGTGGTGCCATTTCAGCAACGCAGTTAAAAGGCCCTGGCCAGCCCTGTGCTCTGTTCCACCCTGGATGCAGAAACCAGCTGGCCTTGGCTCGTCTGCAGCAAACACAGGGGGCTAAAAATAACCTCTGCTAAGGGCAATCCTTGCATTTCCCTAAACAGCCCATCCCAGAGATTTGCTGTTATCAAAGCTGGAAGATTTCTTCTAATTGCCTTTTAACCTTACACCTGCAGCACTCTTGGTCTCCAGGTGCTGCGTTGCACCCTAGAAAGAAGCAGTCTGTGCTAAAACCTAACGAAGAGCGCTGTGCTGCAGGGGTCACACCTCAGCATCAGCCAGACCTCCTTGCACTACATCAATGCAAGACCAGAGACTGAAACAAACCCTTTCTCTTCCCATTGTCTTTATTGACTCAGTACCACCAATCCAGAGCATGCTCAGGATCCCAGCAAGAGATGGACACAGCAGATCCTCCATCACCCTGTGACTGGGGAGCACTGGCCCTGCAATGCCTGTCCCTTCCTGGCTGCTGCTCCAAGGACTCTGCTGAGGACTGCCAAAGTTTTCCAGAATCCAACTCCCCATCCCCACACACTGCATGAATAACCAAGCCACCAAAAGGTATTTTTAGAGACACAAAGAAGCTAGCAGCACAGCGACATGGCACTGCAATTTAACTATGACTAATGTTTCTATTAAAAGTCCTGCTTTTCCCTTTTATCCTTCCCTCTTACATCTTTAGAGATGCAACAATTTGTCAGTGCATAGCTTCCCACACAGCGACCCTACAACGTAATTACGAAGCAACTGAAGCACTGATTTGTTGGTGACTTTCACAGGGGGAAAAGAGAGGCCAACACAGTGGGAGTTTCCTCCAGGAGGGAGGAGAGGGCTGTTGTCTGTTTGGGGTACTGACCAATTTGCACTGGATGAAAATGGATTGAAATCCATGGAAGGCTTATACAATCCCCGGGCTCAGGTGGTCTCTTTCTGTATTCTTTGGCAAATCAGGCACTAAGTAATGCTTGGGAATGCTTTGCTGTGAATCTTGGCTCAAGCCTCGGCTGCCAGCGATCCCAAAAAAAAGCCTGACTTTGAACCAAGCCTGAGATATCAAGCAAAGCCATCAATGAAAGACACTTGAAGTTTAATGAAAACATGTTGGATTTGGGTTTTTTTTGTATTAATCTTGATTCTCCTTACTTTACAAAATAGGGAAAACCTTAGGTCAGTAAACAAGTGCAGCTGGAAAAAGTCCTGAGGAGGTAACAAATGCCAGAAGCCATAGGAGGTTAGGATTGCAATGGAGAGCACAGCAGCACAGCTGTGCCTCGCATCTGAGCAGCCTCTGCCTTAGGAACAGCCTTCAGGAACACTGCACATGTGTAACCTCTCATTTTACAGAGGCAGTCACAGTGACCAGTAATACTTGAGGTTTGGAAGATCTCTGTGGTAGAAACGGGGGACCTGCCTCAGCTCTAGCAGGTCAGCTCTGCTCTAGCAATGTTCCTTCTATGAAGGTAGCCACAAGTCAGGGCTATAACAACTCCCAAAGAGAAAAAAAAAAAGAAAAGAAGGAAAAGTGGATAGCTCTAACAAAATAAAATCCCTTCTGTCCTTCTAAGAGAAGCAGAACAATCAAGATGCTATGGTACAGTGAAAATCTGCTCACTGTTGGTAGTTAGCCCACTGGTCTGTATTGTCCAGCATACTCTGCTGCTCTTAATACCTCAAATCATGCCTGAATGAAGGACAGAACATGGGAAATAGCACCTCCAAGAGTGTACGTATCCTGAGAAACTGGGCTGAAGGACCTAACTCTGTGACTTGGGCAGCCTGGATTCACACTTGGGTTGCCACACAAGCTTGAGACTGCTTGTTAGCTCTCTTAAAATACCTGTGTCAAGAAAAATAACCCCAATGGGATAAAGTCAATTCCAGTTCATTCTTCACAGAAATGCGTAAGCGCTGCTGGAAGATGTAAGCTCCCTCAAGAGCCTCCAAAAACATGCAGGTGCCAAATCACAGAATTATTAAGGTTGGAAGACATCACTGAGATCATCCAGTCCAAGTGTCAACCCATCACCACTGTGCCCACCGTGAATGTGGGCACAGAACACAGAAGGGGAAAGTAGGGCACTGAGTTCCAGGTGAAAGTCCTAATGGAACAAAGCAATAAATACTAGTGCTACACTGAAAATGATCCACATCCATTCATTTGCATGACAAAAATAAGACAAAATAAAATACAATAAATAAAAACTACTCTGCAGCAACAGCTGATCGTAGACAGGAAGGTAATATTTCTTCCTTCTATCTTCTTAAGATATACTGTGGACATGGAAAACCACTTAGATAATTGCTGCTGTGTTGTGAGATGACAAGAAAATAGGAAGTCTTTAAGTTCTGAGTTTTCAATTTGTAATAAAAGCCTTTGAGACATTTTGAAGTACGTTAAGATGATTCTGGAGTGAAAGACAGTATCTCCAGGCAACTTGATGTTGCAAGTCCATTTATGTAACTTATTTCACAGAGATTTATTAGTCTATAAAAAAGTACAATTTTCAGAGGTACTTCTTCCTTAGCCTGAGAAGAAAAATATAGAATAAAAAGGAGCTTCTAGCCCAGTCTCAGGAGGCAGAGAATCAAGCAAGCAAACTGTACCTATCCAAGGTACAGTCTCAAAATCCTCTTTTTTGAGAGTAAGGGCTAACTTGAACTTTCTGCAGTATGCACTCCCAGGAACATGCAAGAAGTTGAATTTCATGCAGCAGTTTAGATATCAGGAGTTAAGGATTTCAAGAAGAAACACAAACTTGGTAAGTTAGTAGCAAAACAGATGTCTGACAGTGGAGTATTTGTGAAGAGACCATGGTTCTCATGACCTTAGACTCTACTGGGAGAGAACACAATCTCACGGTGGCCAAGTCTTCACGGAGTATCAAAGTGAAGAACTGGAACTTTCTTGTTTATTGCAGCTGAAGGAACTTGGAAAGCCAGACAGGCTGTGTTGGCAGGTCCAGGATCAACTCACAGTCCATAGAGAATTTTATAGTAGAAGATAATAATGACAGCAAAAGAAAATAAAACATGATGAAGTTGTCCTGAAAGAGCCTGCTGGCCACTGTCAAAGCCAGAGACGGAGAGGCCAAAACAGGGAAGGAAGGAAAAGAGACACTTATCATGTATAGCAAACAGGCAGAAGTTATGCTTACACTGGTATCCTGGGGTGAACACCTGCTTTCCAACTTTGTGTGGAATTAACCACTGGTATGTAAAACACATGCTTTCCTATCCCGCATCCAAGTGTGAAACAAAACAAATAATGCTGATATCTCTGTGCCTTAAAATTTCCTCCAAAGGGTCTGTAAAACTGCCTTCCTCACTTCTGCGTATTGGTAAAAAGGCTTCATGAAGCAACATGCAACACAGTAATAAAGTAATACCCCTTAACCAAGCGCTAGCTAAATATGTTGATTAAAAAATTCTGACCCTAAACACCAAAATCTTTGATGACAGAAGCATCAGACAGAAAACTGACAAGCCAACCATACAGCAGGAAATACCTGTCCCTAAACAAGTCATCTCATAATCAGATGTAAGCTGAGGCAATAAAAAGGAGTAATCAAAAAGCTCTGGAGCCAGAAGGCTCTATGTTTTCAGGATTTGCAATTTGTACATTTAATACAATGGTCACATTGAATGTTAAACGTAATTACACTGTGGGTCTGGAGCAGAATGCTGAAAACACACTTTGGGAAATATTTCATAAAATCCCATTAAATTCTGATGTTATTCTGAATTCAGTTGGTTGCAGGCACCAACAAACAGACCTCATTTACAGGAGCTTGGAAGGTCAAGGCAAAGAAAGCAAGACTGAACATCCTCTAGGGGTCAGAAGGATTGAAGAATGCCATTTGCCTTTTAAATTTATCATTAATTCAGATCAGTAATAATGAAGAAATCAAAAAGTCCCCAAATTAAAACCAAAACCTTTGAATTTGTCAGAAGAAATGAGTGTTGCCATCCGTACGCAGAAGCTTGTAAAAGTGGGTGACAAACAACCATGTGCTTTGAAACCCTCCTGGTGGCAAGTCAGTGAGCTTAAATCCTTCAGAGTTCTGAGTTCTCAGCTCAAGGGACACAAGTCATCCCATTAGCACTGTTATCTCTGACTTACACATCTCATTGCTGGTGAACAAGCAGGACCAATGAGATGCTGTGCTTGACTCCCTTTAGAAATCTCATGAGCCCAAGGGAAGTTCCATGAGTTGTTAAATTCAAATTTAATCTAAGGCTTTCATTGAGAACAGTTCATAAGCTCTTATTAAACAAGAGGGAAAACTTGATTCTGCAGATCTAGCTTTCAAAAACCAAAAAGAGGTGAAAGGTGCAAGTCTGTCGAGCTCCCACCTTCAGCTGTTGAAAATGGAACAGGGAAGATAACAAAAGGGAGGTAAATCATCTGCCTGACATAATCCATTACCTGTCTTCTGCAGAAAAATTAATGCTCCTAAGTTATTTTCTGCTAAGTTCTGAGTAACAAAGCTCAGCTTGGATTGAGGTGCCTGAATCTGTACGATTTCCATGTTCAGACCCTGATAGAATGGAAAGACCCCCCAAAAGAGCATGTAAAGCCAACTAGCATCAGCAGTTTAATACAAACACCTATGAGTGAAAAAGAAGAGCCTATCACCCTTCCAAAACACTGACTGCCATTTTACCACAAAACGCCAAGAATAATTAGTATGACTTCAGATTTCACACAACAAATTTCTCTGCTTATCAGAAACAGTTCAAGAATGAGCTCTGTATACTCATCTGAGAATGGCTGATAAAGTTATATATGTTTATGGCTTTTATTTCCCCCCAGGACATTTTTCCTTGATGATATTTCACTTCTGATTATCTGCCTACCCAAACACGCATATGCAGCAGGGGACGGCGCACAGGCTGCTCTGCAGGAAGTTTGCAGGGAGGAAACGAGTGATCAGTGTTTTGTTCCACATTGGGAAATGTGATCTTCTTATATCAATATGAGAGTGCCTGCAGAGAGAGTGGGGACTTAATAGACATGCAGATCCACAGAGTGATTACTGCTTGCTGAGCTAAAGAGATGCCAACCCTAACATCTGTTTGCTGTTCATTCTGTCTTATCAAAGCCTTTTCTGTAACCCTTATCACACAGTGTGGACAGGATGGCTAACAAAACATGCTCTGTTAGCTGAAGAAACAAGTTACTGATCCAGTTAGCTTAGCAAAGGACTCTACAAAGAAAACACATTGCTTACCTTTACACAGGAGTAAATGATGGAAACAAACACCACCGTGGTCAAGATCAGAAAACAGGTCAGGTAAAAACCCAGCATAAATGTAGAGCTGAAAGCAAGGAGATTTATTTTTAATACATACCATATAGAAAGCTACCGGTCTGATCTCTAGACTATGATATTTGTACAAGCTATGACACACCGCACAGGCTTTCCAATTAGGATAGCAGTAGGAGATGCAAGGCGCCTTGAATACCAACAGGTAGGCTGCCATATTTGAATTAGTCACATAGGCTGCAGAGCAGAGAATGCTGCATCTTTTATAGCAATCACCTTCCTGCTGAGGTGACAGCAGAGGGACTGAGAAATATCTCCTGTGCTTGAGGAGGTGATGGAACAATTTATTACAGAGGGTCAGCCCTGCTGGCTGCGGGCTGCAGACCCCAGGCAGGAAAAGCGTGCTGTGCACTGCAGTGCAGCTGAGTGTATGCGAAATCCACAGGGAAGGCACATTTCATGTTAAGCTGATGAAACTCTTTTATCTGTGCCCCAGGTAGAGCTGGGAAACCTGGTGCTTTTCTGAGGGAACACACAAGGGAAAAGCTCAGTGGGGACAGCCTTGCCACGTCTGAGCTTCATCCTGTGTGTGGAACAGGAGTAACCACGGCACAAGGATGGGGGTAACAGCTCTAGCCTGGTCAGCTTGAGACGTTCCCCTGCTTTCTCTGTTCCTCTCAACTTTGAAGTACAAACAGGACCTCAGGGCTAACTTTGTACTATGCATTTTTGCATATGTGTTTTGATCATGGAGATATTCAAGAACAATTTTGTAGTGATTGGTCTCAGTATGAAAGGACAGGCCCCCTCCCAGGAGTTTGCCTTGTTCATAATTTAAAGGAAGTACTCTTGCAACATGACATTAAGGCTAACCACACCAAAGCCAGCTGGTCTCTGTGTTCTCTCATGACTATTAGGATAATTGTACTTGCTAATTCACTGTTTGAGCCTTTGTGAAATTCACTGAAGTGATTCCTCTTAATCATCGCAAGTCACCATCGCCATTTTGTCTCTAGTGTCAGACTCAAATTCCTTTGAAGCTCTGATGGTGACACATACACACCTGTGGTTTCGATTGCAGCTTAACTGTTACCTTCAACAGAAGACCAAAGTTATGCAATTGAAATATTGAAAAAAACAACCCTAAAGTAGTGGGAAAATGTATCTGATCCTCGTTTAAACCGTGAAATTTTATTTTAATTCAAATCAAATTATCTTTCAGACAGATCAGGATGCCTAAAAACTTACCAGAAGTGCTAACCACCCCCTTCCAGGTCATGAGGAAGGGGACGGAGCAGCGTGGCATTTATACCACACTGCCTGTAATATGAAAGAGTCAGCCATATGGTTGGTGCAGATCAGAAAGTGTCAAGTTGTCATTTCAATGTTGAACTGGGTTTTATGGAGATAGCTTAGTGGCTGCTTTGGGAGTTTGATGAGAACCACAAAGCCTCGTAGAGAGCCTTTGCATGTGAGAGCTCAAAGGGGTAATATCCAGCCAGCAGATCTAAAGTGTAAGCCATTAGTAAGCGAGGCCAAGCTCTCTAAGAATATTTTGGCCATTAGCTACAGTGTGGTATTTGCTCGGATCTATCTGATTTCAGTTTTAACCTCTAGTTTCCCAAAGCAGATCTGTCTGTTTACATAATGCATTTACACTGATGTTATTTCGCTGATCTAATATTTCTGTGAGCAGAAGTGAATGTCCTCTTGCCTGGGAGAGAGAATGACCTCAAACAATAGACCACGCACTATTTCTATGACCTTCCAAACATCTCTGAATGGTACAAACCAGTCTCTACTCTGAAAAGAAGTGCAGTGTGAACAGACGTAGAAGCAGTTGTAATGACAAACAAAAGCACTGGAACTCTCTATAAAAATTTTTTGTCTTCTTGTAATGAAGATGAATTTGGAGCATTGTTAGAGCTTCTGAGATCTTGTTCTTCAGATTAAAAATGACTAACTCTAAATTCATTTCCAACACTGCAGTGTTCAGTGAATGATATATTATTGTTACTAAATGAGAGCACAGGAAATACCAACATGTTTTAATTTCAAGGGATTTTTTCATGAACTCTTTGAGAAGAAATACCATATCTGCAGAGCTCACTGCTGGAAAAGATCCAGAGAGTTACACTGTTCCTTTCAGATGCAGGAACACACTGCAGTGGTTCAAAAGCTCTGTGCGCCACAGCCCAGAGGAGCTTATTCCACTTCAGTCCCTCTCTTGCCTGGGGAAAGAAATGACTGCATCCCTTAAACCCCGGGTAAGCTATCAAAGCTTAGGCATGTGTAGCCTTTTGTACTTTTCTTCTTCTTGCATGGCTGCTCTGAATCCAGAAGAATAAATGCACAAGAGGTTAAACCTCACCTGTGAAGCAGACCCTAAAACCTCAGCACTCTGAGCAGTGAGATTGTGATGGGTTTTTCACCTCTCTGTTCTATTGCATTTAGATAAGGGGACAGACCAAACTCATGCTGTGAATGCACACTATGCCTCAATAGGCACAGTAAGCTTACAGCTTAGTGATATTTGTTTTTCCACGGCTTTATAAATGTGCCAAATCAAATTTTGTAAAGTGGAGGTAAATGTAAGAGAACTCTTGCTGGCAAAACTGAAAGACTCACATGCCAATGAGGAAGTTTAATATGCACTAGAAATGAGTGGAAACAATAAGCATCACACATAACTCAAGAATGAATTATTTAAGGATTTTCTTTTCCCCTTGGTGCTCTGACTTCTCAAGAAAAAAGCAACAAAGAAATGTAGGCTAGAATATTGGGGGGGCAAGGGAGGGGAGCAGATAGAAGCAAAGGGGTGATAAGATAAGATAAGATAAGATACTCACTGCGGCACAATTATGATCTGAACAAAGCAGATGAAGAGGAAGACTAGGGAGGCACAAGCCACATAGGCTCCGAATCTGTCGTCCACCTGCTTGGAGTACTGCAAAAAAAGCAAAGTGTTACATTAGTGGAAAAATTGGCTGCTGCCTTCACCCAACCAACAAACGCTTGTTTCTTGGCTTCCATTTAGGTTCTTGGAAAGAACTGCCAGTAGGAAAAGACTAAGACTACAAACTCCCCTGGTCCCTGGGCAAGCTGTAAGGGTTCAAACCCTTACAATGTTCCAAAGACCAGGGAACAAATCAATACAGCTGGATAGAGGGTTCAAAGCCTGGTCCTTGCATCAGAGGAACAGAAATGAGGATACTTGGGACCAGGATAATAGGTCACTACAATCAGACATGAACTTCTTCTATGGGAAGCTTCCTCCAACAAGGATGAATGCTGCTAATGAGAAAACCTTGTTTTCTTTTGTGCAGACAGCTTGGCTCACTCTAACGATGGTGCAAGGATGCTGTGGTTTTCACACAGTCACTCCTTCCAACTACTTGTCAACATATCAGTCACATGGGAGCTGCATCCAATTCCCAAAGATGCTTTCTTTAGCTTGAAGCATGGTTCTCAGTACAAACGGTTTCAATATTTGAACCACGAAATGAAAGGTGCTGAGAACAGGTGAACTGCTAATTTCCTTAGCAGTTTTCAGCTATAAAATTGAAGAGGAGTGGGGGTAAATTACATGCTTGTGCTTTCACTTGATCCCACACAGGTGCATTGAATAGCTATAAGTCCTGCGAAAGTCTGTTTTCACAGTAGGCTGCAATTCTTGTCATTGAAAGAGTATTTCTACATAAAACGAAATAAATAGTGCCAACTTAATTTCTGAAATCTTATCCATTAAATGGTGAGCTTAACATGGAAACTGCTCAAGTATCCCAAGGATCTGCGCTGGGATGAAAAAAAAAAAAAGAGGAAAAATAAGATGTGGAATTTCTTTGGGCAGTTAAAAACTGTAGCTCACATGGTACCCTTAACAGTAACTGCATTTAACTGGACTTAATGTCACAGTCCAAAGAAAATTTTGTCTCTATTTAATAGACAGAGAAATTGAAAAGATCTTTGCCTCACAACACAAAGATATCTGAAAGCCATCAGCTATTCAGGACTCCTGGTCTACTACTCTCCTCTCCCAAATCTGTGTGAGTGAGAACTCTAACTGTCGCTTAAAATGGGTTCCCAAAGACAGAATAATGAACCTTAGTAGCACTTACAGCTCCCTGGGTGGCAAGGCATTACCTTTTTCTCCAGGTCAGGCTCCCTGAATGTTAAGAGAAACTTGCGCACGTGCTCAGAGCGTAATCGGTCAATACTTCTGGCATCAATGGCCCGGCCCAGAAACTCATCCACTTCATCTTCTGGGTTCATACTTTCCTGTGTATTCCTGAGGATGTGGGAAAAAAAAAAAAGGAACATAAGAGGGTAAGATAATTGCCTCCTCTTAACCACATGTTATCATCTGACTCTATAACAAACTGTGGGTTAATGGCATTTTGCTTATGACAACTTTGAGCTGGAAAATGGATTGTGAGCTGAGAGGAAAATTAGACCAGCTGCACTGCACACTGACAGCCCGCCAGTGAAAGAATTTCATTTATTTGCCTTTTTTTTCTAAACAACCTCCAAATCAAGGAGCTTTCTTGCTTTGGAGTCTCTTTACTGTGCTTCATCCTCACAACTAGGCTGTAATTCCCCTCCACTAGTCCTTAGACTTAGTCTTCCCTGCTGCACTATCGATGATCTATGTAACCAGCCATATTCACTGTTTCGCTATAATTGTGTCTATAATGATGTTGGATTTTTCAGGTTGGATATTAGAAAGAATTTCTTCGTAGAAAGAGAAGTTGGCATTGGAACAGGTTGTCCAGGGAAGTAGTGGACTCATTGTCCCTGGAGGTGTTAATGGAAAGGGTAGATGTAGTACTTAAAGACATGGTTCAATGGGCAATATTGGTGGTAAGTGGATGGTTGGACTGTTAGATGATCTTAGAGGTCTTTTCCAACATTAACGATTCTATGATGTCTGCAAAAATTTCAGAACTTGAATAATTCTCCATTACTGAGAAAAAAATTGTTTACAGAACAAACCTTTGACAAAAACAAACGTGGGGAAAAAATGTGGCCTGACACCCCACTGCTTCCCTCATGCAGTTTTTATGAGTAAGAGAAGCAGACAATATTTCCTGTTTACAAGATACTTAATTCACTTGAGCTAGGGAGAAGGTAGCAAAAAACCCTCCCCAACATAAATTAGATTCTGCTTTCCAAATATCTGGAAGATTTTAAGATTGCTTGTAATCTTTGTTGCCATTTTGTTTTTGATGTTCATCTACGGTTTTTGAAAAATGTTAAAAAAAATAACATCAAAAAATTAATTGCCCCGAGGCAATTTGCACATGCAGTCAGGAAACCTGAAGCACCTCCCAAAAATTTATTGCTGCTTCTTAAAATTTAGTCACTTGCTGATGCCACTTTAATGGTCTGCCTTAAAACTAGCCATGGGCAGAAATTAAAAGCGCATTCTGAAGTGCTGTTTTTCTGTTCTGTTTACATGATTGCCAAGGACACAGAAGTTGCACAGGGTATATTCCAATGGACAGCTATTTCTGTGTGCAAATCCCACGGTGGGAATGCAGCTTCCAGCTCATGTTGAGTGACCTTCACCTTTGGCACTCTGGAAAAAAGTCCCAGGCTCTGACCAGCAGGATGGGAAGCTGCAGTGCTTTCTGTTCTGAGTTTCGTTTGCACTGCAGGACAGGGCGCAATGCCCAAGGCTGCTGCTGGACTTACTGGCAGGGTTGTGCTGTGAGCAGAGGCTGCTCAGCGCAGCCTACAAACCAGAACATGATGCCATGCTCAAGGTTGAAGTCCCCGTCTCAAAGGAAAGGCTTTTTGCTGGACATGGCAGGATTGTAGAGGCACTCTGTGCCCCTGCTCTGCCATGTACCTCTCACCAAGAGAAAGGCAGACCAGGCCTACTGGCTCGTTGCCACCTCTCCTGCCCCTGGCCAGCCAGGCTGCTCCAACACGTTGGTGTCTCTTCATGGCCATGTGGCAATGGCAGCTTGTCCACCTTGCCTCGGTGACTCACTACTGCTTCACCCAATCAATAGTTCAGTAGGGTTGGAGCAAAACAGTTGTTTTTATTTTTGGCCTGTAGTTATTTAGTTCCTTGACGGTCATGTATTCCTCTTTGAAACTATAATGAAGTTTTGTTCCCTAGAAGGACAGGAAATTCAATTTACTTCTAGATGCTCCCTTGGAGGAAGCACGTCTGCTTAAGCAATCAGCAAGTGGCTGCTTGCTTTTCAGTCCGTCCTCACAAGTCTGTCTTCTGGACCCATAAAAAAGAGTAAGGAAATCATTACGGTTCATATTTACAGAATGTCTTCCAAGATCCTGCAAGTTATTTACACACGTGGGTCGTTCACATTCAGTCATTTCATACACGTATGAGAGAGGCAATACATTTTCCTCCAGAACTGGAGCAAAGAGTTGGCTCAGCATCCTCGTGAACCTCAGTCACATTTCAACCTCCAGTTGAACAGCAACATTCAGGAGGATGTGAAGAGAAAAGAAAAATCTGCACAGGCTTTGGTCATGGCTGTCTCCAGTTCTGTAACAGGTCATTGTACTGCGGAGGGCATTTCTCATACTACATCTTCTGTGGTTGCAGCTTATGTAAACACATTTCTGCAGTTTTTAGGTAACCTTGCAGGGATGTTCATTGCAAGGTAGGCACACTCGAGCAAACAGCAGGGAAGCCTGATCACCTGCACATACTCTGCTGGTGGGGCGGCTGCTCTGCATCCTTGACTGTTGTACCCCTATTCATTACTGTACAGTAAGTCTGGGTACATCTGCATAAGTCCTAAGTCAAAAGAGCAAATGTTCTTGTTCTAAGGAGAGCCCTGAAGGCTGTGCTCCTAAGTCAGAGTGGAGCTACTGCCATGGAGTAATGAAATTCATATGTGGAAATGTGTTTTCATATATTGATAGTGTGTGAGGGGAAAAGCAGGGATTTCAGGCCCCCAAGAAACTTTCAGAAACACCTCTTAAAAGTGCTGTTGAGATCTGTACAAAATGCAGCCAAAAGAAAATTGTTACAAGGGATGGGAACAACATGAACAGAGCTGGGAGCAGCTTTTGCACTCCGCTTGTGCATGTGAAAGCTAGCAACTGACCCAGAGAAGTTGGCTTCAAATAATCCAAAAACATTCTGCTTATTCAGTTACTTCCTGCAAATGAAGAGTGTGAGAGTGTGACCACTGCCAGAACTACATATATGGCATAATTGTAAATGCCTCATGCCTAGGTTCAATGACTACATCTTCACTCAGGCGAGTGTCAGGTCCTGTTCTAAGAGATACATGGTGCTTCATCCTTGCTGTTGGAAAAGAGCTGTGCTTTTGCATGTGAAAGCACAGAACTGAGTGCTTGGTGTCTAATTTAAACAATGCCATGAACATTTCCTGGCAGAGGTGGTTTTTTTTAGCCACATCTTTATCCCTGAATTAAACAGATTGCTGGATCAAGAGAATATAAGGCAATTAGGAGATTTTTTGTGTGTGTGTGGAGCAGGAGTGAAAAAAGCCTGCAATCTGTATAGTAAGATAGGGGCACACTGAAACAGCACTAGTAAATACAGAGTAATCCTTGCCAGCACTTAGCAGCTCAAGTAACCTTTTCAAATTGCAGGATGGAGGAGAGACATGACCATCCTTGGAGTACCCACCTGTGGAGGAACCATTCCTCACTCACTGAGTGACTCATCCGTAGCCCAGCACCAAGGCAGGAGAACTTATGTTCTCTTACGTGAAACGTAAGGACAGACCCTATTTCATGAAGAATACTTCAAAATTTCTGTATTCCTCACAATTATTTTGTTGCAATCTGTTAGATCTTTTTCCTCCAAAATATATCCAGTATCAGTTGAGTACACAGCAGCCATGGACACAAGATTCTCCCCAGATACCCTGCACCACACCGAAACATCTCATGGCGCTCAGTGGTAAATGTTATTAAAACAGAGTTTGCAGTGAAGGGCAAGAGGAGGAGAAGATCCCAAGTATTGTCATGTCCAATCTTACCACATTCCTTTACTTCTAGGGAGTTGCACTCAGTGCTCAGCCATCATAACATGAATTTCCCTACAGGCACATTATTTAGGGCCCACAGAAGCATTCAGCTGCCCCAGCATACACAGATCTGCCAAGTCCTTATTGGCAGCCTGAGAAATGTGATAAAGAGCAATAGCAACATATTTCAGGCATCAGTCTCTTCTACTGTCACCTGTCTTGCCCTGAGCAAGCTTACAATTAATGCCATTCAGTGGTTCTGAATAAGAAATAATTATAGACACCCTCACTACAAGAAATTTTTTTTGTAATGTCCAGCTGTGGAAGTGAGAAAGGGACTATATTTTTTTTTTCTTCCTCCAAAAGAGATTTTTTTTACCACCCATGTTTTATCACTATTTTTGCCATTAAAAAAATTGTTAGATATGAAATAGATCAAAATGCTGCTCTAGCATGCTTGTATTTTACAGCATGAAATTATGAATTCACCTTTTAAAATGAACTGTCATTTCTGCGTTTACTTTTGCATGTAGAAATTAGTACTATGTAATAATTAGAAGTACATACATAAGAAGCACTCAGGAACTATATTTGTCATTTAGACATACATAATTTGTTCTTATTGGAAATGTTCAACACTGCTAGACACACTTTTCATGATGATTTTGTTCTTGGGATATTGTCAAAACAGCAAACACTGAATAACGCTGGGTGGGGTGGGAAAGAGCAGCAAAATGTTTTAATTCCAAATGCCAGCTAGACTCAGACAAATCAATAAATGTTTTGAGACAGTGACAGCTCTGACTGCACATCAGTCAACCCCGTGTCCTCAGACTGGCTGTCCCTACAGGAGAAGTCACTGGGGGGTCCAGGCACTATTCTTGGCTGCTGGGCACTAATTTTTGTCCTTTTTTAATATGAGAAGAAAAAAACAACCAACAACACAAAACCCACAAACATAACAGCATATGACAGAAGAGAATTTGCTTACTTGTCCTTGGGGTCCTCAAAACCCTGTAAGAGAGGAAAAGGACACAAGGGTTAGGAAACAGGCAAATCTTAAGAACTCAAAGCATGCAGAGAACGACACTGCAGAGGAGTTTTCGGAGCATTCACTGCCAGGTGTGGATGGAGAGCCTTACCAACCCACGGCAATGTTTGTGCTGCTGTGTCATCGGGCAGACAGAACAGTTTTAGAAAAACACTTGGCTTTCAGTATAAATTTATGGAAATGGAGATAAGAGAAATGCTTCAGCTGACTGCTGGCACACGTTATTTGAGATACAAAACTCTGACCGCTAACATGGGACAACCACGTATTCAATCCGGCACAGCTGCACCTCTTTATTTAAGCTGGGGATTGGCTAAGGGAGCCCAATGCATTTTGCTTTATATTTTTTCAGTAGGAACCCCATAAGAGTCTTCTTCCATCTCCTCATACTGCATGCACACGCAAAAAAAATGTGTTTCCTTAAATAAGACTGCAGAAATTGTAATTTCTGTGTGTAATAACCAAAATGTTTCACAATTCCTTTGGGGCCACCTGAACTGAGTGAGTGTGTGTATTCACGGTCACCCATAGCTTAAGTGGCTAGAAAGCCTCAGAGAAAAACGTATGAAGGCACACACACTTCTATATGTTTAGTATTACCATACCTAACAGACCAAATACCGCGAAACAGGACATTTTGCATGGGATGAAACAAAATCTCTCCTCTGAAATCTTGGCTCGACTTTAACTGAAGTTAAGAGAGGTTGTATACTTGACAAGCAGGGTCACAGGCACAGGGTTTGTACCCTGTGTTCCAAAACATAAGAGAAATGTAACTGGGAGATATGCAACTTTGCTTTTGTTTTCCTCCCTCAGGCCAAAACCGCTCAGAGCACATGAAGATGTTGCAGCTGCTGGACCTGCAGCTGCTCCCGGGTTGGGGGAGCAAACAGAGGCCTGCCTGATGCTGCACGACTACAAGGAAAAGCCTTTGGGCAACAGTTTTCACACAGCTGCGTTGTGTGTCGCCATCAGCAACAAGAACACGGACCAGATTCTAAAGGAGAACAGATTTTGCCCTTGCGATGAGTTAGCAATGTGGTGGTACAGCAATGGGCAGAAGCAAAACCAACACAGCGACCCTGGATGACACCAACTCGGCAAGTGGAAAAAAGAGGTCCTGGTCCCTCAGGTCAACAGGCAGGACTGTGATTCACAGAGAGCTATGTCCATTTTTATACCCTCCGTTTCAAAGTCAAACCACACCTCAAAATAGAAACTGCAACTCCAACTTAACCCGTCCGAAATCCAGATGAAGGAAGGTTCTCAGTGCCATGTACTAACCACCAGTGGATTCAAGTGCAGTGGGAAGAAGGAAACAGTAATGTTGATTCAATGTTAACATGTGCACTTGTCCAAGCCAAACAAAACATGTACTTTTGATTTCATGTTAAACAGTGCTGAAGGGATCATTCAGCTTCTTGTTGTGTGGCTTTTTTTTTTTTTCTTAATCATTCTACAGTTGTCAAGAATATCTGATTTATTTATTTATCCTCTAAGCAATGCTAAACTCAGTGCCAAGAACGAAAGCTCACTGATTAATCATGGAGACAAAATGCTTAGTAATTTGTCTGGTGTCATAGCCAGTTAGGCTGGAAAAAATAAGAAAATCAGCTGAAGATGGATAGCTACCAGCCAACAAATGAGGGGGAGAGAACTGATGTGAAAACAGACAGTACTTGCTTATTAGATAGACATCAAGTTCACATTTTCTAGCTTATCCACGTGGGAAATGGATGACTGACTGCAACTGGAGCGTCTCCTAAAATGGTCTGATTTTCATGGACTGCTGAGAAACTATTCATCCTACTGATGTCCTGAAATCAAACACAGATTTCAGACTCCTGCCTTCTAGGTGTGCATGTTTGGGAATACAAGCCAACAGGTCAATTTACAAGAAAATCTCAGCAAACATATCCTCAGTAAATGCCACAATACTTCGAGCGTGAAAAAAAATGTGGGCTGCATGTTTAGCTGGTCATTGACCAAGGTGAACACTTCAGCTACACAGAACTGGATTCTCCCCTGCCTTTTTCCCCCAGCAAAAACACTGTAAGTAAATTCTCTAAAATAATACAGAATTAATTGATTTAGTTCTACATTTTTAAATACTAGATTGTACTTGAAGCCCTAGAAGTTATTCATGTTGGCAGCTCAAACAAAATTAGTGCTTTAAAATTAAAACCTCACAAAAAGCCTATTTCAGGTAGAGCAAAAAAGGAAATGATTATTCTATGTTCTTTCCCAAATTTTCTTCTAACAGTATCTAAATATTTAAGAGTGACATGAACTCTAATTAGAGAGAATCAGCTTACAATTAAATGTAGTAGGAACCTCTCTGAGTTAAGCAAATCAAATGATTCACTTCAAATGTTCCCATTTTGTGAGAAAGATTCTTCAAGCAGAATTTCCAAAAATGGAATTGTTATGGAGAGAGGTCTGCAAGGTTATTTTAGGAAAAAAAATAGTCCAAACAAAAAACAAAAAAACCAAAAAACCCATAGCTTCTTAGAAACTGATAGCATATAACAGGAGATCTTTCTCCTTTGCATTGAAACACTTTGCTGGGAATCAGAAAATATACATCTCAGAGATCTGAGACCAGAGATTTTTTCCCCTGTTCATTAAAGCTTCAGCCTCTCAATTGCATGCCAAGAATACTTTTAAGCAGGGAGATGATCGTGTGCACAGTGTCATGCTGCTCACCCTCTTCAGGTTGGGAAGGAAATTTCCCCCTGGGCTCTGTCTAATGTGTTTTCAATTCCTCCCACTTTGTGGGCATGCTTGGTCCATTACAATCATTTGAAAATGGTCACTTAAATTATTTCCTTTCCCTTGCACAAAGCTTGAGCACACTGGTCTTTTTCCATTTCCACTGCTAGCAAACAGTTTCATTTCTAGATGTCTTGGATGCTTTCCTCCAGTTAAAATCCTTTGGCTCAACACAGGTCTTGTAGGAATATGGGCTACAGTAATTTGGCTTCACTCCTAAAGACTAACACACTCATGGCCTAGGAGACAGATGACCACAAATCACAATTTCCTCACAGCATGCAAAGCAACACAGACAGTGAGGCCAGCTCTCCTCCCCTGTTCACCTCTACTGAGATGAGCTCAGGGATCTCTGCATGGAGTCCCATCACGTGTGCACAAACACCTTCAGGTGAAGGAGCTCAACAGGAAATGTGAGATAATGAACGTTGTTGCTGCAAGCAGCCCTGATCTCTTCTGTCCATGCTGCTGGAGGCTGGGTAGCTGTGCTGGGCAGTGCAGTACCCAGCCTGTCTGGGTATGGAGCAGCTTTAGCTCCTCAAAGGTACACCAAGATTGGCATTTCTGCACACACATATACAGAGATCTGAGCACCCAGGCAAAATAGCTGATAAAAAGCATGTGCCCACCATCTATGAAAGAGGGAATAAGAGGGTAGGAAGAGAAGATGCCAATTCCTGGAGTAGAGTATATAAATCCCCTCTTGATTGCTCATGGACTTATGCCCAGCAAGCTGAAGCAGTACCAATGGCTTTCCAGGGTGCTACAAAGAAAAGTCTGGGAACTGTCAGCAGGAATGAAAATGGCAAAAGTGGTGATGGCTACAGGAATCAGACAGAAATGAGTTCAGAGAAATTCAGGAATAGCTCCATAACCACAATGACGGAATAGCCCTTGTTACAGTCAAAATTCTTTTTCTCTAAAGGAAACCCAAGGCATGAAACTGGTCAATGCTAAAGGACCTCATGCAATTCTTATTCAGGCACTATTTTAATATCCCTGATACTGGGATTTTTCCCCATCCCCCAGGAGACTGCATTATTCAGCCATCAGCCTGCAAATGAAAAGGTAAAAGTATTTAATAATTGCTTTGAGACTAAGAAAGTTCTCTCTCCGAATTGAGGAACATTAACCCAAACGTAGCTGTATCAGCTCCCATACAGGCAATAATACCCACTGATGAACTGTCTTGCTCTTTTTTCTTTTCTACGTGGGATTATTAAAAAAAAACCAACCATGTGTTATGGCAGGTCAGGTGGCTCTGAATTTACAAGCACTTACTTTTAATGACCATCCTCTGTGGGAACTGACGTGCAGGAGAAAAAAAAGAGGGAACGTGATATTACTGAATCTGTCCCAAAAGCTTACAATTTTATGAGGGATATTTTATGGAAATCTGTTGCACTAACAGCTCATGTGACTGCTGCCTCTCTTCTTGACTTCTAAATTAACTAAGCTGTTTTCTTTGAAGATTAATACGGATTCCTTAAATAGAATGATAAAGCGTTTGTCAAAGCTGTGACAAGCTGACTGCTATACCATAATGCTTTGAATCAAGAACCATGAGAAATAATACTTCTAACTTTGAGAACATTAGCTGTAATTATTAACATATTGTAAATACGCAAAGAAAAGTGGAGTAGACTTTACACCCTTTTAGCTTTTCATCTAGCTCCAAAAACAAGATAATAGAGGAGCTGATGAGCTCTGTGACCTTTTTAATAACAACGTGCTTGGAATGCACAGATTCCACCTTAAAAGCTTTGCTGGCAACTCCAGTAAAGATTGCCAGGGCAAAAATGTCAGAGAAGCTAATTTTGCTTGCCCTTTGCTCATGCCTAGCGCAAAGACCCAAATGAATGGGACTTACATGAAATCTGAAGTACTGCAGACTTACAAATCAAGACGACAAAGTGAGGTTTGTAAGGGCTCACGCCAACTTGCAAAGATGTTCCACAGTAACAAAGATTATGAAGATGTACATGGAGACAGAAAGGCAGAGAGTGGATGGAGTTAAAAACAAACCTGCAATGGCTCCACCACAAAACTAATTATTCACCTCCATTTATCAGATTTTCAGTACTGTGTTACATTCTGCCTTTGTCTCTGTGGTCACCCAGACAAGGCTAGGAAGGCAGATGCTGTTAGGTATAAGAGCAGAAACAGAACTGAAGGATTTTCAAGCACTCAAGCCAGAAATAATGTAATTTCTATACCAGACTCCAGAAAGTACAGGCACACAAATACACAGGCTGGTAGGAAGGGTATTTAACAAGAATCTAAGTGTGGAACAACAAACTGGCGCAAAATTAGTTTACAAAACAGATCAGACCAGCGTGTCTGCTACAGCTGGAACACAGACTAATGAGTTCTGAAGAGGAAAGCTGAAGTGCTCCCTTTCTGCATCCCACCCTGCTTAATAAAATAGACTTTCATTCCTCTGCACTGCTCACAGCTGGTGAAGCACTCTACTTTGTTCTGCTGAAAACAACTTCTACATGGTCTCTGTCAGACTGGACCAGACCAAAACCAAGGATTTATTTAGCTCACCGGATTTATACTATGTAGAACATATGCTGTTGCTTTTGAAATAGTTTTCCCACCTTAATTTTAATTCATTTATGGCTTGGAACTCACTGCCAGAGGAAGGACAGGTTGCTCACACTTCCCAGTTTTCTGAACTCTGAATCCAAATTTCTACATGTCAATGCCATATCTGCAAATGAAACGGTACGTGATTCTGTGCCTCACTTGTGAGCAGTTACCATACCTCACAAAACAGAAAAGATCCAAAAACAGGTAGCGGTAGAAATGCTCTGAACTGGTTCCTGGCTCCTTTATCTCTGTCTTTTCATCTCTACAATCTAAGTGATGATAAACAACACACTTCTACAGAAATTACTGCTGAACCGAACAGATGCACAGATGTAGACAGATGCCAACACTGAATCCAAATGTGACCTCCCTTAATTAGTCATCCACTGTCTCTAGAAACGGTTCTGGTGAGTGCCACAGCTTCACTTCTGATGTCAATGTGTGGTGAGCTGCCACTAACATCAGAGGAGATGCTTCTTGCATAAAGAGAAACAGGTATCTTTATGTCTGTAGGCTTAGTTTAATCCTGCTAAAAGACTGTATGACTTTTTAGTAGTATCTTGATCCAATCTGCCTTTTCCTGTATGACTACAGTTTACTCAAGGAAAGCATGTGATCGTTGGAAAATAATCAGTGCAGGACTTCCCTGCAAATACTAAACTCTAACTAGACTTCACACATGCAGCTGTAGATCAGCTGTTGCTCTTAATCATCTTTTACAAATTTAATCAAGGTCGACAGCAAGCCCCCATCGACTGGAATAAAATTTAAGTTTGCAGACACAAAACTGTACAAAGCCTCCAACAACTTAAGCAATGTATAGTGCTTTATATGGCTCCCACTCATTTATGTGAGATCACGCAGCACATTTGAATCAAACAAATCCTCTTTTCAGAAGCACCAAAGCTGACAAAACTTGCTGTTTTGTCAAACAAATTGGCTTCAGAAAACCCAGACCAGGTTAACAATTTCCTCCCAAGTCTGTCGCAGTGCCTCGGGATTACAGCAGAATGGATTGCCTGAAAGTTTCTCCCTACTTGATTATGGGAATTTGGGGGATTCTGAATGGCAGCAAAGATGTAGTGGGACAAATTCTCCATTGGTGTCCCTGTCCAACTCTGTTGACGTTAATGTTGCTATTACCAGATTTAGCAAGTGATTGCTAGAAAAGAGGATAATGGTGACCTCATGCTAAACAAAAACTTTTAGAAGGACGATAAACCCTCTGTGCCTCATTCATGGAGACAAGCCTGCTTCTCTTTGAAGAGGCTGCACTACTGACCGAAGAAAACTTGCCCACTGACTTTTCTTTTATATTTTTAATCGCTTCTGATGACAATTGGATTAGATCATCTCAGAGGTCTTTTCCAACCTTAATGATTCTATTACTCTAACCACTGCAGCTGGCACAGAACCAGCTACAGCAATCATTCCTTCGATGCACCTGTTCCCTAATTTTCATTTCCAAGTAACAAGAAAATGTATTATAAGGGTAAGCTGGGGACAACAAAGAGTAGAAGCGAGTTGTATTTGTGATGCAACACACAGAGAACTGCTTGGTTTAAGACAGGACAAATAGAACAAAGAATTATATTTTATGATTGAAAGACTAGGCTTGAAGATGAGTGATGTTTCGTTAGAAAGCAAACACCAAACAAGTATCATGCAGCAGACTGCATGGAGCAGTAGTGCCACAAGGCATTGGGCACTGCCACATGAATAAGGACTTGTTCTTTACTGCCCCAGACATTCCCAGGATGCTTTTTTTAACCTCACTTCACATTTTTAACATCTACATGCAGTCATGTTTCCCACACGTGTATAAACCCTATTCAATTTCACTTCTGGTTTACTTCATAACTAACACTGAGGTCATACACAATTTCACTGCAAATTAAATGCTTCATAGGTCTCATGTAGGCTCATGGCAGAAACACAGTCAGTCCGAAATCAGCATTGCAGATCTTCAGGGTTTCCTCTTTCTGTTCCTAAACTTCCTGATGTTAGATCATTCCAGCAGCTGAAAAAATAAAAGGAAATCTGCCCAACACCTACAACCAGGCTCAGGAATCACATTAGCCATTCTGCTCTTGTTGGGTTACATGGACTCAGATGTACCTGCTCCCAGTGTGAGTCTTCCCAATGGTATCAGTGGAACACACTGAGCTACCTGCCCATGCCAGACAGTGTAAAATAGAATCATAAAATGGCTTTTGTTGGAAGGGACCTTAAAGATCATCTAGCTCCAACCTCCATGACATGTGCTGGCTATCAGATCAGATCAGGCTGTCCAGGGCCCCACCCAACTTGGCCTTGAATGCCTCCAGGAATGGGCACCCATAGCTTCTCCAGGCAACCTATGAAATTTCTCACACCTGTGACATTTCCACCCTTTCAGATTTTTATGCAAGGGCTGAAGCACCTGCCAGAAACGTGGGTATAACTGGCTTTTGTCCAAAGAGAGAAAGATGCCTCAAAGTTTAGCACAGCTTAGACTGGAAACTTCATAAAATATTTAAAGATATTTTCTATTCTTTATGCTCTATAAATTCTCCTAATACGGATTTATTTTTTTTAAAGAGTATTGCTTCTATATTTGTAAAATGTTTTAAGATGACCCTCCAGAATGAAAAGCCCTAAGGGAAACAAACAAAATGTTTTCAGGAACAGCAGGAGTTCTACAAAGCTCCTTACATAGCCCAATCCTTGCATCTACAGGCTTTTTTTTTGGATCTTCCCAGCAGCAAATTAAGATGACTATTTTTCAACCTGCTCTTAGCAGACATGGAGAACGATTTACCGTGATACCCTGTCCTTACAAGCCTTCATATATCTGAAGACTTCGTTCTTACTCAGTGTCCTCCTCACTAGACTAAACTAACCTAATGCCTCAGCCCTTCCTCACAGGTCACACTGCTGAAACTCTCATTTGTAATTCTCTCCATTGGACTATCTCCATTTCATCCACTTTCTCCTAAAAGATTATAATCCCAAACTGGACATGTTTTCCAACTAACTAACACTGAATAGAATCATTTGTCATCTAGAACGGCCCTGCCATGTTGGAAGTTACCAGTATTTGTCTTTTAATTGTTGATTACAATGAAGTTCTTTCACTGTAGAATCTACCACAATCTTTTTTTTTTTTTCCCATAGTTTTGTTTTGCTGATAAGAATTGATGCACAAGCATTATTTCCAGAAGTCTAAAATTCATCAATATTTATAAAAACAATCTCATATCTGTATACTGGGAAAAGCAAAGTCTTTCTCAGTGTATAAATATTGTTCTAGCTATAAATACACCTGTGTTCTCAGATGCTTTGAAGTCAGTTTATTTTTGATTCTTTTGCAATTAAAAAACAGACCAAAGAAACAGTGGGGAACACCAGGCTGGTGTAGGGGACTGTGGGAGCTCTGCTCCTCCACGTATACCATGAACAGAGCAGAGACTCAGGGTAGGGTGGGATGGGTTGGCACCACTGTGACCCCAGCTGCTTCATGCATAGCTAAGCTAGGGTAGGACTAGGGGAATAATTCCAGAATGTTTTAGATTATTGCTGCATGGACACGTGTTTGGGATTTTGTGTTATTTATATGAGTCTGCAAGTGCCTGGATAAACTCCCATGTGCCTGGGGGAACAGCTGAAGGCAGCCAGGACCAGCCAAGGCTAAGCTCCAGCCACAACACAGGCTGATGGCCAGGTGCTGCCCCACCAGCCCTGCTGCACCTCCACGTGGGTGTGATGCTGTGCCCCCATGCCCACACATGGCAGCACCGAAACACTGTGACAGAAGAAGGAGGAAAGAAAAAAGCCTGCAGCTGCCTTTGATATGCATCTGTCTCATCCAGGACTATTAGTAATAAATTCTCAGAGTACAGACAGCTTTCCAGAGCCAGCGTTCAAAGGCAAGAAAGAAGGCCAAAATAATTTTGTTTACTTTTAAATAAAACAGATCCCTCACAAAAATGCTATTCAGGGAACTTTAATATTATCTTTTGGAGAAGTCTATGTAGTGCTGCAAAAAACGGTCTCTGTTTTTCCTGAAAATACGGTTGTCATAATGCAATGAGTTCTAAATCCTGTGTCCAAAAGTATGTCCCCTGTAACAATCCACATTACACCTACATATAAATGTATTTATATCTAGATCAACTGAGCTTTTGCCCTTCTGCTCCACGGGAGGTTTCTGGCCTCCCTGAGCTCGCAAGTTTCTCAGCAAGGTTGCTGATGACACCAAGCTGAGTGGTGCGGTGACACGGTGGAAGGAAGGGATGCCATTCAGAGGGACCTCAACAGACTTGAAAGATGGGCCTGGGTGAACCTAATGAGGTTCAACACAGCAAAGTGCAAGGTTTTGCGCTTGGGCTGGAGGAATCCCAGGCATCCATACAGACTGGAAGGAGCAGTCCTTGAGAGCAGCCTTGCAGAGAAGGACCTGGGGGTCCTGATGGATGAAAAACTTAACAAGAGCCAGCAGTGTGCCCTTGCGGCTCGGAAAGCAAATGGTATCCTGGGCTCCATCAGAAGAGGGGTGGCCAGCAGGGACAGAGAGGTGACTGTTCCTCTCTACTCTGCTCTTGCGAGGCCCCATCTAGACTACTGTGTTCAGGTCTGGAGCCCCCAGTGCAAGAAAGACAGAGCTGTTGGAGAGGGTCGAGAGGAGAGCCACAAAGATGATCAGGGGACTGGAGCACCTCCCCTACGAAGACAAGCTGAGGGAGCTGGGCTTGATCAGCCTGGAGAAAAGAAGGCTGCAGGGTGACCTCATTGCACCTTTCCAGTACCTAAAGGGAGCCTACAAACAGGAGGGGAGTTGACTCTTTGAAAGGGTAGATAACTGCAGGACAAGGGGAAATGGTTTTAAGTTGAAGGAGGGAAGATTTAGGTTGGATGTCAAGGGGAAGTTATTTACAGAGAGAGTGGTGAGGTGCTGGAACAGGCTGCTCAGAGAGGTTGTGGATGCCCCCATCCCTAGAGGTGTTCAAGGCCAGATTGGATGGGGCCCTGGGCAGCCTGGTCTGGTATTAAATGGGAAGGTTGGTGGCCCTGCATATGGCAGGGGGGTTGGAGATTCATGATCCTTGAGGTCCTTTCCAACCCTGGCCATTCTGTGATTCTGTGGTATCTACATATCAGTATAAGAAAACTGCACATCACTGCAACATCACCCTGCTCCAGGCAGAGTGCTAGCTCATGATTGCTGTTGCAAACACCTGTTTTGACATTACAGGGCTAGGGGACTTCAGGTTTTAAAAAGCAAAGCTGTACTGCCTGCGGAGAAAAGACTACAGATAATTACATACAGGAGGGCTGGGGAAAAGTGGGTGACATGAACAAAGAGCACATCTTGAGGAGCTTTGAAAGCTAGTGCAGCTTACTGAGATCAATGGCATGTCATCCCAGAGGAGTGCTGAAAAAGCCTTTGTAGTTCTGCCCCCCTTCTGTCTGTCTGCACTTTGTATTTCTAAGCAGGCAGCACGCAGACTGTGCGTGCCTTTAAGCACACGTAGCATCCATGTAACACAGCATCAGAGGTGGCATACAAATGAAGTACTGTGCAAAGATAGGTGGTGCAAAGCAATGCTTACTTAGATCAGAAGCTAAGGAATTGGTTTTATGATCTGATCAATAAGATGTCCATCTAGCAGACATTAAGATGGTCCCAGTCCGTAGAAAGCAGCATGTTTTTGTTCAGAATAAAGCACCTCAGAGATACAGCAGTGGGAAGTACTGTAAATAAAGATTTAAAAAAATGACTCCCCAAGAACAATAAAGACTAGTAAAAAATAAATAATGCTATATCTGAAAGAGGTTTAAACTGGCTTTCAGAAAATAGCATGGCACATGAAACACAGACATTAGCCTCTCAAAAGAGAGCTTGCTACACGAGGCAGCACAGAAACAGAGCGGGGAAAATTTTCAAAGCAGCTGAATCTATAAAAAGGTAAATATCATTACAAGGAAAGGTTGAAGACAAGAAAAGGGAAAAAGAAAAGAATCCTTTCCTCCTACTAGCTCAGGATAGTGATGTTTGTAGGACTCAGTTTGATATTTCAATAAATAATTATGTTTTTTCCAATGAAACAACCAGCTAGACATGGCAAACTGTAATTAACACCAAGAAGCACGATACTGTTTGGCATGCTCACACCTTGTTTCTGAACAGGAGGATGCAAGAGCTCCTTACAAGCTATTCAAAGAAACTTACAATTATAATTATATGCTAGTGTGATTAGCTCCTCTAATAATGTCATGCCTATTGAGCACGCCCTATTGAGAAGCCCACATTAAAAAATACACTGTTCCACTGATCTGTATGCTTATGTCAGAAACCCTTATTTGAATATCCAAGAAATGAAAGAAACATTACTATGGAAATCGAGAAATTCAGTTTAGCACTGTAAAATAATATTATGATTGAATAATATTAGCACTAACTATAAATAAATGGGCCAGCATTTCCCGTTATAAAACACCATATGCAATTGCCTGTAGCTATGCCAAAAATTTTAAGCTGTGAAGGTGATCCCTGTGTTAAAAATTTATCCAAAGCTTTGGTGACTTGCAACAAAACTTTGACTTCAGGCAACAAATACACGCTTTTGACCGTGTACAAAGGATCAAGACAGCATGATAAACTCATTGCAGAAGGGCTCTGGCTTACGCTCACACTCAAGTGAACAAGAAGGAATACAAAAAATCCCAGCACTCAATCAGTGAGTTTTGAGCTGGATAAGCAGCTGAATATCATGTATGACTAACAGAATGTGATTTGCAGTCCTCAAACAGATTTGACATAACCAATCTGACAGACATACCCTTGCGTAACCCAGGTAAATACATTTTAATTTTGTCCTAAATTATGTTCATGTACGGAATATTAGAAAGAATTCATTTGCTTAAAATTTCATCTGAAGAATAATAAGATCACAGAACAATTTGCATACACATGCAAATTATTAAATAGGTGCTAACTATTTTTATTATTAATAATAGTCTTTAAAATAGAAACTCTCTTTTCTTAATCTTTATTGCAGGAAACAAAGATAAGATCTCTATGTAAAATAAGCCACAAAATTACTCTCAGCCCAATTGTGTTGGTAACTGGCCATTCTTCATTTTAATTCAGAAGTAATGAAGGATATAATTTATGAGATGAAGATGCCTGCTATCTTAGACCAATTAATCCATGTCCTTTATGGTGTATTCTTAAGAGTTAAATAGAGTGGTGTGATTCCTGGGGACCCATGAGCATACGTGCACAGGTAGCTCAGAGGTGAGCAGCACCTGCCTGTACAATGCTAGTGAGAATCCCCTGAAAGTGCTTAAGTCTGTTATAAGCTAACAGAAATGTGTGCCACTCGCCATTTGAATGCTCGCATCACTGAGCCATTTTTATAGCTGATCACAGCATCTCCACCAGCTTGGATGAGTTTTCAGACAAGTCAGACCAAAGCGACCAAATTTTCTGCCGTTCAGGCTTCCTTCTCCTTCCAAACCCCCTTGTGCCTCACCTCACCAGCACTACCTCCAGATGTACTATTTATTATTACTTCTGTAGTCAAAAAACCAATTTACTACCCACATTTGGAAGATGCCCTCAGGACTGCAAAAACCTTTAGACAAAGCATGGAGGGATATATAATGCTGTATCGGGAAAAAAAGACATTAATGGCCATAATGCAAGGCATTACCATTCTCTTCATCTCCTTGGAGACCTGGTGAGCTCCGAGGTGGTTGTAAAAGGGCCGGTCGACACCCCAGTGCGGCGGGTTGTGGCTGATGGAGTTGGTGCGCTGCCGGTTCATCTTGGCTATCGTGGCTTTCTCATCTTTCTGAAAGACAAGCGAGGGAGAAACGTGTGAATAGCCAACACCTTTTTCAGTAGGCACACGCATGGCATTTTCCACACTTGAAGGAAGAGAACAGCTTCCCAGACACGGCAAGCATATAAATCTTACAATCAACTGAACTGCGTAGCTGCTAAGGGCAACAGGACAAAAAAAATGGTCTCCTCTGCCCTAATGCTAGCTGCAAATATTGCCATTGGCAGCAACTTCCCTGAAGTTTGGACAAGGTCTTTGTGTTTGCTACCAGAGATGGTTTTGAATCTTGGCTGTACTGGAAGCTTACTGCAAATCTTGTACACTGCAGGTCTGAAAGGTTTCCTTAAAGCTCAATACCAACTGCAAGAGCATGGAACTGCAGTGATTATCTTACCTTACCTAAAGACAAACTCTTTAGGGCTTGGATAACAAATAGCTAAAACCTGCCTATCACTTGGGAGAGAAAACCTATTTCAAGAGAATTGCTGCTTACATGCGTTTATGAAAACAATTAGATGAAATTGTTAATTTTGGGTTGCAGACAGTATTCAGGCATCTGGACATTAAAAAAAAAGAACCAGTTGTTTTAAACTTAGAATTTTTGTTTGTCCTGAATGACAACGTTGGTCAGCATCTGTTTTTGCCTGGAATCCACTTTACTTATCTGTTTATTTTGATTCATTGCTACTGACTGTAACTTGTACCTGTCAAGAGTTTGCAAAATACCTGGTGTTATTTCCATGGAAACCAGAGAGTTAAATGTCAAATGTTATGCTGCCTTAAATTCCTTTTCTTTTTTTTTTTTTCCCTAAAGGAAAGTGAAAAGAATGTTTAAACTCAGTGCTGGGGAAAACCATCCGATGGCTCAAGTATGGGAAATCACCACCTCTTTTCTTGCAAAGAAGAGACAACTCCTACGACAACATTTCCCATGAGACTGCATGCTCACCATGAGGGCACCAAGGGTTTGGGGCAGGTGGCCCTGCAGGCTTGTCCCAAAGGAAACACCAGCTTCACCAATGGGACGTGTGCTCCCACACCTCCTGCCACCACAGCTGCAGCTGCCTCCATCCCCATGTCGGACCCACCGCCGCCTCAGCTGCGAGCGCTGGAAACTCCACCGCTTGGCACCAGGGAACTTCACGTGAGCAATCCTGACAGGGCCACTGGATCACCTCCAGGGGAGCAGCACTTTAAGGGCTAAAAATACACGAGCATGATGCAACGCCGATGTGCAGATTTGAGCTGGTTTGAGGTTTTGGTTTTTAAAAGTCATCGCACTTTGCAGTGCTTGCAATCATTTGCAGCACTTTTTGTGGTTTCTTTTTTCATGTATGGATTTTTTTCACAATTATGCTTCTTGTTTTATACAGCGTGATGCCAGAAAACTGGTAGAAAATGTAGTTCCATTTTCTATAAGCAGATATACATTGTTGTCACTAATAAAAGTGACACTGTCAATCTATTTTATTGCAGTTTAGTGAAGGGTTTTCAACCTGAAGCAATCAAAAACTAGGCTGGGGACCTATAAAGCAAAGCTCCTTGGCTTACATTGCAAATAGTTGTACATCAACAGATGATAAAAAGATACATGGAGCAGTTTTTCCCCACAACTTGGTCAATTTGCTTAAAATTTGAGAAAAGCCTTAAAGTCCCAAAATGCAATCAGATGTGCTAAGCCCTATCAGCCAGGGAGTGATCCTCCCACCTGCTTCCAGTGCAGAATGACTCTGCAGTGCTACTTTTACTTCATGCCAATCACCTGATTAATGTGAAGGGAGTAAAGACCTCATACATGTATACAGGCACATCTGCATTGAGGTAAGGTTGGGACAAATGAGTAAATACATACTTCTGAGAGAGGTCAGGCATCATAAATTATCCATGGCCACGTGCACTCTGTGGGGGTATTTCCCCACCCCTTTTAGAAGGTTTATGTTGGATTGTGAGCTGTGTTTCAGCAATATTTCCAATCACATTAAAGCACATATATAAATAAATTGTGGATTTTCTGTTTTCCAACGTTACATGCTGTGCTACTCTGTTATCTTGGACAGTAGGACTTTGCTGTTAACATAAATACTTACTCAAAAAGCATTTATTCAAACTCTACATTTTTTAAAGTAGAGGTAATTTATTTTCTGAAAAGTAGCATATTCAGTGGCTGATGAGAATAACAAGGTCTAAAAATGAAGAACAAGCAGGATCACAACTTTGGTTTGGAAATTTATGAGGATCCCTACACTGTTCCCTCCTGCCTATTGGCAGTATGAGAATACCTTGCACACAGTGCTCCCTAAGGCATAACGAAGCAGGAAGGAAGAATAAAAAGAAGGAACAGAAGACACCTTTTAGTCTTACTCATCACAAGTACTACCAATAACAGGAGCAGGTGCAAAGGTTTCTGACAGCAATGTGTTTTTCAGATTTGAAGTGGCTGCACTTCAGAAGATGTGGGAACTTTTCAAATCTGAACTCACGAGGAGCCTGTAAAATTGTATTCCCAGAGGTTTTGTTCCGTTCCCACCACCAGTTCCCACACACTAAGCTACAGTAATACTATAGCAGAACTGCAGAAGTAGCTGGGATTTTCTTACAATTATCAATTGCATTAAGCATGCCTGTTACTTCTTTAGCGTATGATTAGATTTTCCAAATTATGCAATCACTATCAGTACAACAAAACAGTGATGCTGAGAAGGGATCAAGCATTTCTCATTCAGCTACCTATTCTGCCTTAAACTGTCTTGAAATCCTACTGGTATGAATGGTGTTTCTTGCAGCAATACATGGTCTAAACACTGCGTTCATAAATCTGGGGAGTAGAACCCCACAGAGTCGTGATTAAATTTGTTAAATTGGGGCATCAACATGTTAGACTGATGGTGTTTTAGAAGAGTCACATGCTCAGCATTTAAATGACCATTCTGTTTCTTCAGCTGGATGCAGTTCCAGGACACTATTTGAAAAAGAATGGGAATTGTTTTTCTAGGAGTTACAGCCAAAGTTTTGTTGAGCTGTTTCAAGGCCATCATCAACAATTCTTTCTGAAACTGTTGTGTACCTGCTATTGTTAAAAGAAACGCCCATATTTACTGTGACTGAAAGGCCTTAGAAATAAATAAACATTTTTTCAGTTGGCTGCCTTTGAGCACCCAGCGCAGTGTTTAGTCAGCGGTATTGCTCATCTGTTGACAGTCACGTTTGGTTTCCACCTGTGTTCAAAGCAAAGCATTTCCCCAGTCTTCTGGCATTTTTGAGGGCTATAAAACTAACCATGATCCTAATGTGCTGTTAAAATCTTATTCATCTTAAATTCAGACCCAGTTCCCACTCTACCAAACACATACTTCTGCACCCTTCTGAGAGTAAAGACTGTACCAGTGACTAGAATTGATGTGCTGGTTCTGCAGATCAACTAGAGTGGCACCTGTCCTCAAAGAAAAACAAAATTTGGCCATAACCACTAAGTGATGTGCTCCTACCCAAATGCCAGAAGCTCAGGCAAAATAAGGACTTGGGATCACAGAATCATTAAGGTTGGAAAAGAACACTAAAATCATCCAGTCCAACTGCCAGCCCATCACCACCCTGCCCACTAAACTCTCACTACTGGATACTGCTATAATTAAATTCAATACTCTAAGAATAGCAGGGATGTGCTGGAATAGCAGTAATGACCAGGACAGAGGTTTTGAATAAAAGGAAGGCAGATATAAAAGCCAAAAGCTGAGGTACAGAGCCATGTGGTAGGAGTGCCACAGTCTGCACAGTAAATCTAGAAGTATAACATGAATAAACCAAAATCATTCTGCTGAAGGATGAAGAAGTCATACTGGGTAATGCTAGGCAGTTCGTTACAATGCCTTGGGGCTAAGTTTGAGAACCAGTAATGATCTGCATAACAGTGTTAGCAACTTTAACTGATAATTCTCTGTTTATCTGGAAACAGTGGTTTTTCAGATAGAGAATGAAGAAGCAAAGCCAGTAATAGAGGAAGGGTAATGAGATTTCCTGTATTTATTTCATGCAAAGGTATGAAGTTCAAAAGAAATATATATTCAAACAAGTATGAAAAGAATAGTGAATTAGGGTAGAACTCACCCTATATAAATTACCCTATGTAACCCCAGGGAAACAGATATTAAAAAATCTACATCATTCCAGAACCAAAGGAACAAACTGTTTCTCTTTTCAGATAATCAGTGCTGCCGCAGTCGAGGCAAAAAGGAACAGGGATCATAAGGGTAGGGTTGTAAACAGAAAACATGACAGAAATTGGAAGCAAAACTTAAAATGTAATGTGCTGAATGCAGATGGACGACCTCCATCCCAGATCTCTGCAAAACTGCCAAATTCAATTTCAGTTCTGGTAAGAGATACTTTTAATAACTATTTAGTCAGGGATCATGACACTGAACTGTAGAGCAGTGAATGCTGGCTTGGATTAACAGCCATGAGAGCATCCAAGCTTTTCTAAATAGAAAAAATACATTAACTGTCCCTGAACTTGTTTTTTTTTCCACAGAGCATTTGAGAGAGAGCTGTGCTGGGGACTGAGGATAAGGCTGTGGGGGAACTAGAAGCTGGGAGAAGAGCTGGCTTATGGCGAAAAAGCAAGAGATGACTTTGAGGGAAGATAAATTAGTCTGGATGAAATTCACTGAGAGAGTTGCTCAGTGATTAGTCTTGGGGCATATTTAAAAAATATTTTCCTTACCAAATCAGGCAGCAAGTGCAGCACTGTTGGACTTTGTAAAGAGAAGTGGTGAAAATATTTGACTGATAAGGGAAAAAGATATCAGACAGCACTGGACATTTGAGAGCTGACATAGCAGAAATGGGATATTCCAATCTACAAAACTCAGAATCATTCCTTTAGAGATTACAGTAAAAAATGTCACTTCATTATCAGGAATTACATCCATCCATCACAGAACAACTATGAGACTCAGAGGTAACACAGCTGTGCAAGAGCTAATGGCTTTCTTTGCTGATTGGGAAAACTGAGTTTGTTATGAGAACCTGGGATTCTCTTCTTCATTGCAAGAAAAAAATAGAATAGTTTGTCTTGGGATTGAAAAGGTTGAGAGGGACAGAGAATTGCGTGCAAGAATTGTGTGATGTATGCATACTGTCCCAAGTAGCACTGAGGTAGATTTGATGGCTCAAGAAATTCTTTCTAGTTACATTTTTCTGTCTACATTATAGCTTATATCTATCTTTGCATTCCTTACATAGTTTAATAAACTGTGCCTTTCTTACATACATTAAGAAACTGGTCTCCATGTGGAGTCCAGCGGCGAGTGGTGTTCTTCAGGGGTCAAAAAATAAATTGGAAACAGCAATCAAAACCTTTTATCTGCTCAAGTCACTCCTGCTTTGGGCTATCCAAGAAGCAGTTCTGACACACCGCTTTTTTTTCACAGGGAAGTGTTTATCCACAAGAGCATCAATAGCACAGGACAGTGCAAACAGAAAGGTGAAAGCAGATCGTATTGATGAGGAAAGAGAAACCTAAGCAGACAGTATTCCTAAGGTTTTGCAGTTTATTCTTTCAGTAGAAATCAATTCTTGTGCACATCAGAAGGAAAACAAGCACTACACTTTCAGCTATAGAAAAAAAGTTGAAGTAATTAAAATCTAGCCATATTTTTTTTTTCTCCAAAACAACTAAATATATTCCAGTTAACAGCATTCTTAAGAAAAAAAAAAAAAAAAAAGCTATTTTCAAAGAAGGAATTCTGATTCCTGGAACAAAAAATACTGCATAAATGTTTCTCCTGTTTACCCTGTGCCAAAGAAATAGCATTAACATAATGAATTAATTTAATGGCTGAAAACGTAAAGTAAACAATAAAAGACAGGAAGTTTAAAGTTATGACTCCCCATGGCAACAGTATGCAGAAAAGGTCTGACAGTAAATGCTGACATGACATGCATTCACTGGAACTCGTGAGGTTGTTGGGTTTGGATGTCCATGGGACAGATGGACAAGGTATTCAGGCAATTCCAGGGGGCCTGTGTGAGCTGGGGTATAGCTCAGGCAGCTAAGTGAGTCACCTATGCATCTACTCTTGACACAAAATAAAGCATCCTCACTGTTAGATCCTCTAGAACAAACCTTTAATTAAACTGCATTTCTTTTTTCCCCCCTCTCCCCCCCTTCTTTTTTTTATATTCTTTGATTCATTTCTTAACATATATATTAATAATTGTGTGGATTCATTTAGCTTTTCAATGGAGTTTCTCACAACACAGAAGAGACAGAATTAGGAAATTAAATTTGATGATCTATATGCAAAAAAACAAAAAACCCCCCAAAAAACAAAAAAACTGCCCCATGCATTGCTGCCTTAAGATATTAATATCCATCTAAACTCAATAACAGTATTTTCCCAATCATATCAGAATGCGCAGGTGTGAGAGATGTTCAGAATTTAGGCTCAATCAAACCCAGAGACCAATCATGAGAAGTACCAATGTTTCAGAAAGACTCAGCGTTTAAGCGGAAAGAAGTCTCGCAATGCCAATTGCAGCTAAGTAGTTTGTGCTTTCTGAAAGGACATCAGAATTGTGAGGTATGGTGCAGATGTACCTGATCACACCTGAAGTAACAGCAGGGTTTTAATATGGAGCCTTCAAGCATGAACTTGCACTGCTTGAACTAATAATATCATTTCAAGGTTAAGAGCAAACTCATCTACTACACATGGACAAGAGCTTTCACTCTGCAAGAAGTTGTTATGAAGGGAAGGCAACTGGCAGCCTGATCAAAGCATATGTTAGAACATCTTCATCACCTTGCAGAAACCAGAATCCAAGGGACAATATTGCAGTATCCATCAAAAAACATTCTTAGCAAAACCTGACATAAGTTACACCCTGGAAGGGACAAGATTTTAAACAGGTATTCTTCTTCATCTAGTGGCATAACCAGCAGAACAGATTGAAAGCCATGTGAACAGAAGAAACACAGGGTATGGGAAATGTTCCCCCTGTCCTTGCCTAGGCCTAAGAGGGTGAAAATTCAGGCAAACATGATTTATGCTCTCTCCAGCAGAAGAGATGCTGCTAGCTAGGATCACAATGGCATGCACAGAGAGCTCTCTAATGAAAACCCTACAGCTTGTGTTTGAGGACTGTAGGAACCCAGACACAACTCACAGGAACCCATGACTAAGTTAAGTAAACTCTTTATGGTCATTACTGGGACAGACACAAATGAAAACCTGGCTAAATACATCACAGGAAGTCATCAAAGTCAAGCAGAAATGGAAAGTAAAAGTGAAGTGCTACAAATTCTCCCAACATCCAGCAAAATATTCACGGCAGACCAAGCTGGCTATTTCAGAAAGCTTTTCTCGCTTCTGATCTCCCTATTAGGTGAAAATGAATTTTCAAGGAAGGAGAGAACTTGAAACTAATCGCAAAGGGAGAGAAAATGGCTATGGAGAAAGAAATCTGCAGTCGCATGAGCAAACCAGGAGCCCCTCAAGCTCCAAGAATTACAGTCTATGACCTTGGGTAGCAATTTCTTTATGTTTCAATTTAGCACAAAAATTACACAGATCATGAGCATGTCCCTATTCTCAACTCTGGGGTGCAGCATGTATAAGCAGCATTACAGCAGTGCATGGAGACTTCAGCTACTACTTAACAAAGCTGTAACACAGATAAAGTGGTGAAAGAATGGGGAGGGGGAAACATTTTATTTTACATATAGAATGGAATCCTAGTATCTCTTTATCCAGTCTCCTAGTCATAAGGTGCTCTCTGTTCAAAAACAAAGTCAAGTTCTACATGCTATGGGTGTCTGCTAAGTGTTTTCTTTCTGCAAGGAGCAGAATCCTGATGTTTCCTTAATTTTTCCCTTTCTCTCCAAAAACCTTCTGTTCTCCACAAGAAGATGCAGACAGGGAGGTGACTGAATGATTTAACAAGTCATTATAGCTTCTCCACCCCTGGAGAAGGGGCCTGGTAAAGGGTACTGTGGTTTATGTTCTTGAATGTACCCAGAAATGAAGAAGTGGCTTAGGTATGAATATCAGCTGGTCCTCTGACAGGCAGTGATACTCAGGAAACAATACACTTGTACTGCAAGCTCTAATCTTCTTTTGAAGATTGACAATTGTTAATGAGATTTATTGCATGAGCAGATAGAAACCAAAACATCAGCTTCTTCCTTTAGGAGATGATAAGGGTTTTTCTTGAAGACTTTTCATACAATATTCATTCAGGAAATTTGAGGCTTCCATTCTCTCAGGAAATGAGGCAATGGTAACCAAGTAGTTCTGTATGGGTGTTACAGATATTCATAGCAACCATGCTATTGAAACTGGTTGCAAATACTTCAGTCACACGATTGCCACATTTATGGCTCTAGGTAGATTCAATTCATCTTTGATTCAGAAACATATGACATGATTTTCTGTTGAGGCCAACATTTATATGCCTGTCTGTACTACGAATAGGAAAGCAGTGTCTATACTGCAGAAACTGCTTAAAGAAATATTATTGGGTAGGCTCATTTAGGTGATCAAAAATGTTTTTTTTTTTTTCTAGTACTAACGTTTACCGTTGCTTAAAAAATACAAACTAGTGTTAATATCAACCTAATTTCTGTCATGTCCTAAAAAGCTATATATTGGCTGAAGTCCATTTGAGTGTGACTTGATGCAAGTTCAAACAAGCTGTGCCCTAATAGCATTATTTTGTGCAGTTTGATCTGTGTCATAGCAATAGCTATGATCTCATCCCACTGTCACAGTGTCATTCATCATTGTAGGGGGTCAGATTTTCCCATCTTCAGAAGCAAAGGCTGAAAAGTCATGACAAGAATTGCTCTAAACATTATGTTTGTGGCAATACAGTGAGCCAGTGGACAAAAACCTACTTGTTTTTATCTGTTGCTTTAAGAACTTGCACAAGTATCAAATTTAATAGGAAAAAAAAAAAAAAAAAAAAAAAATCCAAATCAAAACCATCCTTAAAAATGATTTTTAAAATAACCCAGGACACATTTTGATAGAACTAGGAAGTACTTGATGGAGTACTTGATGGAGCTTTGCAGAAGCTGGCTAGACTCCATTCTACACATGCAGAAGTTCAGGAAGAAGAGAGTGAAATTGGAATTTTTGCCACTGAAGGTCAGATGGTCAACTGCCTTGTACACAGAGTCCTCACTCGTCTAAAATAGCTAGTGCTTGCTCTGTTTCAATGTGTTGGAGACCACCTAGTTGTTAAAAGTATCTTAAACTTGCCTTTGTTTTCATGACCTTACCCGTTTCTGGCTGCACCGTACAATCAAGAAGGTCTCGATGCTGTGCTCTTTCAGATAAGCATTGCGCTCCCCTCCAAAGCCCAGCTCCACCTCGTAGTCTCCATTGAGATAGTTCAGGGTTGCTTTCGTTATATGGATGCGTCTTACAGGAGACAAAAGATAAGACAGTTTGTATGCTTGAGAAATTATCATCTGTCTATAAGTCAGTTCCTGTCAGCAACAGACTACATGTCCTGTAACAAACCAGCAAAAAAACCCAACTTATTCAGCCATGCCACTTATAGATGTGTATCAGAAGTTCTGTCTGTTTTAGAGGAAGCAGGGAAGGAGACAAACTCTAAAGTGAGAAGCATGTTACACATTCATTTATAAGCACATTCTTAGATCCAATGCCTTGATCATTCTAACAGATATATATATATTTTTGGCACATACAGACCCTTTAAAGTCTATTTAATGGGCATATGCAATACATATTGGAGCAAATATCTTTTTTTGTTGCATCCCTTTAGGCACTGGTACAAGAGTGCCCTGTAGAGGTAACCCATTGAGTATCATAGTCTTGCACGTTCTTCCAGCACACAGGTAAGTTGTTTAAACAGACATGGAAAGTTGTTTTGAGTAAATATCTCCCAGGGACAGAGTGGCAGCAAGTCAGACTTCTTCTGGTCCAAACAGTTGTGAAACAAGAACTGATTGTGCTCTCTCAAAGGAGAGTTTCAAAACAGAAAGCAAGACTGAAACAACTTTTCTCATAACATCCAACAACAAATGGAATGCTCTCCAGCAGGTGTCGTTGACATACAGCCACGTTCTTTGGAACCATAGCCAGCTCTGCCAGTGTTCACACAGACCTGTTCTTTTCCACTGTAGCTATCAGCTTTGTTTCACAGAGAAGGAATTCAATTCTTACCAGAGAAGGATATACCCATGTTGGGAATTTGTAAACTTTCTGTAACCTAACACATGTATGTAGACAACTAAATAACCTTGCTAACATCTGCGTACATTTAGAAAACTATAACCACAGCTGATTTTACAGCAGGTATACAGACTGTCAAAACCTCTTTCCCCCATTTCCACACCTCTCTGGGAAGCGTCAGACATGAAAACAACACCCAGGTGAGCATGATGGCTTTGATGAAGCAACTTACCCAGCTTTGCCCCCTGCTTCCATGTGGTTGGCTAATGTAACATCATTCGACCACACATCGAACTGCCACTTCCTAAGGCCCAAGACCCCACAGTGAACTCTCCCGCTGTGGATTCCAACCCTCATGTTGACATTTACTCCTGTCACCTCCCGGACTAATCTGAAAAAAGATATAGGAAAAGAGACATCACTAAGAACTGCAATCAGTGGCAGGGGCTTGCACCCAGAACACAAACATCCATCCTGACCTATATATTATTCATGCATACACACAGTGCTGCTCATCCACAGGACAACAAAACAAAACCAGATAGACTGTACTGTATTTGGATGGCCTGACTGACCAAGCAGAGCACTAATAAGATTATAGGACCCCTTGGAGTAAATCCATGCCCTCTGAACTCACAGAAAAATCATGAAAAAAATCTTTGGGAACAGTGAAAGGAGTAAAGCATTGGTCTCTGATTTCCATACCAAAGCTGGACATAACCTGCCAGCACTTAGACTCATTAACACTAATAGCATGTTTCAGAGAGAAAAAGGAAATGATTTCAGAGATCTTAATTTGTCTGTATAGCACCATGCACCAACTGCTCCATAGATGAAACATGATATGTGTGTGAAATACCCTATTGGCACTGGAAAGCTTGAATGGGTCTTAGAGCTACAGTCAGAGCAGCAAAACCAGAGAACCACATCTATTGCAGTTACTCCAAACAGGCTGCTACAAATACTCAAGTTCTGATTTTAATGAGGTCTTGGATGCTCTGTTTACTCCCCAAATGACTGCTGGAATACTTTGTGGGTTTTGCCCTTTTAGGGCAAAAGTTAACTTCAAGATTTTTCACATGAAACATATATTCAGGAATGTGGGTAGGGGAGAGTCTTGATGAAGCCATCGGAACAATTCTGCTTCTCATTATTGCTGGTCAATGGCACCATTTCCAGAATGCCCGTGTTCCATGGGGAAATTCACCCACATCACACAGGACAGTCCTTTCCTTTGAGCTGTTAGCACATTGCAGCATGAAGTCATACTTTGTACCTACCAGATTTCAGACTCTTTGGTCTTCAGAGTCTTATTATTCCTTATACCATCTTGGACACATAAGTCCTCCCAATTTCCTAACATCAACACAGAGCTAATATTTAACTTTATCTATTGAAAACGATGATTAAAGATAGACCAATTCTGGATTCTAATTCACTCCTCACTGTGTAATGCACCCCTTAAAAAGATGTTCAAGACCTTTCTCTTTGAAACAGCTCCTACCCTACACTTAGAATACCGTTCTCCTTATAATCTCTATCTTCTGATATTTCATTATCTACTTGCTGAACCAACATACATTGTTTTAATAAAAATAACAAACGAGTTCATAAACAAGTTGCTGAGAGTCCCTAGAAGTGAAGGGAAGCTCCATACAGATAAGGTACCACTGAAAGAGCTTGAACTACATCACTTTGGAAAGGATTCAGAACTGGAGTCATGAAAATGCAGCTGCAGCCATAAGCTTTACAAGGACAAGAGCAGCTATAATATGCATGCAGTGCTGGGGAGGGAGGAGGAACACACTGCATGACAGCCACAAAGCCCACTGCACCCTATGCCAAGCCATGTTGTTGACACAGGACAAAGGTACTTTTCCCAGTATGGTCATGGATGAGAAGGTGATTTTCATCAGACTCTGCAGAAAGCAAATAAGCTTTGTTACCCTTCATAAACAAAAGGAATTGCTTTTGTTATCTTTTCATTTTTTAGATTTATATCAGGAATACAATGAATTTCTGATCTGCTCTTGTTGTGCACAGATGAAATAGGCCTACAAGCAGGTCCTAACGCTGGTGAACCCCGCAGTTTAATGTTCAGTAGATATTTCACAGAATCACAGAACTGCAGGGGTTGGAAGGGACCTCCAGAGATCATGCCAAAGCAGGTTCCAACAAAGCATTTGTTACCTGAACTGTGAAACCTCTTATGACCCTTAGGGTAGGCGGAGGATAGGAAAGCAGGGGGAAGGAAAACAGCAACACCTTCCAGACTTATTAAAAGATAACACTGTTAAACGCATTCATTCCACAGCAAGTGGGAAACCAGTTTCAAAGGCTGCTGAGGAGCTATTTTTAAGCAAGCATCAAGTGCACTTCAGCTCCGCTTATTTCAAGGAGAGGTGGGGTGTAGGTAATCAATGAAGTCTAGACATCTGAGGTGTTACTCAGCCTTGTGGGGGTTGTGTGTCAAGGTCTATGGATTTCATCAAGTCAGCTACTGCAAAAAGTGAGTCTTTTCTGGTTAATGTACACAGAATTCTCTTCATAGGATTGGTTCAGTAAGAACCTTCTTGTGTTTGACAAGACACTTTGTCACCTGCCACTTAACTGTACTTCATGTGGAATAAATAGCACCCTTCCAAGGACTACTGAAAACTAGTTACTTACAACTCTTTTTATTTTGCATCTTGCATGCAAAGCCCAAAAGGAGGCTAGTGCAAAGTGTTAAGAGTTTAGACCAGATAAGAGCTAGTAATAACGTACATTGTTGCAAAACAAGGAAATGCTGCTGCCTATTGCTTTTTTAATAGGCTCTCCTAGTTGAAAACAGTGCTCTTCAAACTATGAATTTGTGTTGAGAAAATGATGCTGCGAACTGTGGGTGTCTATTTACATTTTTGCAGAAATCCAAATTATAAGGATGTACTGTATCAAGCTCAGACTACGTAGCTCTAGTCTTTCCCAAGATTAAGTGAAATCTCAATCTACTTACTGAGGAAAATGAGAAGAGTACTGCATAGAGACATCTCTGCTAGTACTGCAGATATTTTAGAAGATGCTTTCACAAAGAAAAATATAGAAGAGAAAGGAAAAAGATGCAGATTCTCTAGGCAGCAAGGATGGTGTAGATATCAAGGTCTGCTCAGTTACCATTCAAAGCTGAATGAACTTTGTGCCTAAACTCATCATGACCAAACAGATCTCATTTCCCCACATGCTGAAAGTACTGGCATGTGAGAGCTTACATCTGAAGCAATCATTATTCAGTATTGTTTGTGATCCTTCAAGTAATATTACTAGACAGAGGTCTCATGTTTGTTACTTCCCAAAGACAGTGGTGGTCTGGACAAACACAGAACAAAAATTCAAAAGAAAAATCCTAAAATGGAGATGTAAGTAGAAATAAAGTAAAAAAAGCATCATGGATATGTCTCTGTGTCAGACCAACCTTGTCGGTTTCCTCGATAATTTGTCTAATGTCAGAAAGTGCTGAATCTGACCTACTTGGTATCAGGACACACGAAGAAGCTTAACTAGAAAAAGACAGACCTTAGCAGAGGAGTTGTACCATGGGTAAAAAGCTGGTTCAAAGACAGATAAGTACAGAATGATTGAAATTTAATAAAGTTATTATTAATCCTTTGATTTCACATTTCTGTTATTCACTGGAATCCTTTGGGAATGAGACTTCCACCAGTGATGGTAACCTTTGCCACTGTCATCAGGAGATGGAGCTCTGATCTCCACATGGCTGTAACAGATTCAAGCACCTGTTTTTCTGTGTGAAACCTTCACTGCATTTTGTTATCTTATTCCAATTGGACTCTACAGCCATCAATCCCCTGGCTTAGTTATCTTGCTGCAATGCATGGAATATCTAACTGGAAGTGAATCTTCTTGCTATTTGTTCTGAAATTCTCCATGGGGAATATGGTACTTACGAGATGGCCTCTATCATATCCATTCCCATTTCAACACAGCAGTGTGCATGGTCAGCTCTTGCTTCTGGCAACCCAGACACACAGTAATAGCAATCACCCAGGATCTTGATACGCAAACAGTGGTTCTCCTAAAAAAAATAATAATAATAAAGGAGAGAGAAGCATTCAGCTTATATTCATGCTTGCAATAGCTTGCCTTTTAGGGCAGAGAATATTTACAGAAATCCAGTGAACCAGCACAGTATGTCATTCTTGCAACAGGAAAAAAAATATATCAGAATTATAAAAGAAAACTTACAGCTGCTAGCTTATCAAATCTGGCAAAGAGCTCGTTCAGCGTCATGACCAGCTCCTGAGCAGTGCACTGGGAGGCCAGACTTGTGAAACCCTCTATGTCTGCAAAGAGGATGCTTGGGAAAAAAAGAGAAGAAAAAAAAAATGAAAGTGTCATAAATTTGTTGCTGATATTTGTGTAAGCTCTGGGGTAGAAGTCCTGGGTTGGGTAGACATGTGAAATAGGGGTGTCCCAGCCCTAAAGGAGCAACCTCTACAGAGTTTAGAAAGGGCTGAAAACCCACAGCCTTTCTTTCTCCCACCTCTGCTCTGTGACAGAAAATGTATAGTATGTTGGGAACCAGAGGTGCTGGATAAAGCTACCAACCATTATTAACAGCTAGGCTCTCTTACACAATGGCTAGGGCAGCCTAGCACACTTACCCTTTTCTTCACATTCCTGCATCTGTCAGCTCAATAACATTGCCTATTTCTCAAACCCACTGTAGGAAAACCACACACCTCTGCCCCCTCCCCCCAAAGTGCAGCCACAACATAAAGTTCCTATAATACACAGAGCCTCAGAAATTATTCTGTCTCAGAAACAATTACAACACTGAAAACACTGATTTGCAAAGAAAGCCATCGTGCTGCATTTGAAACTGTTCAGCAAAACAAACACCAGATTCTGTCCATACAGATCTGAAACAGACAGCATTTATATATGCATGCATATTGATACAAACATAAAACTCATAAGTCACATATTATTGTATTTGAACTTTTAATAGTGGCTGATTTCTTCTCTGAAGCTACAAACTGTATTTGAATGAAAAGAGAAATTAAAAACGTAAATAACAATCACTTCAAAATTGTTTCTTCTTTGTAAAATAAAATTCTGACGTGTTTTCAGCAATTGCAAAAACTGTGATTTCATGGTAATGTCTTCAGACAAGAAGCAAAGACAAAAATACCCAAAACATTTTCAGAGGCATTTTTTGCAAAAATCCCAAAACACTTTTAATTCTGGCATGCTGTTCATGCTCTTTTTCTACATTTCAACTCCAATAAATCACCAACCATAGCACATTAAATATTTATTTGCTGGTCAGGCTGAAGTTAAATTGTACAAGAAAAATACAAAAGAGGAACGCAGGGATGTCTGAATGAAAATATACTTTGCCATTTTTAAAAACACTTGACAAAATATACACAAAATATATCAGTGTTTCACATATTTACAAACAGAAGCAAACTTCCCAAAGAAATACACTTGAAACCCACTGAAATCTTCAAGATGGTTATATTGCTCTCTAAGCAACTTAAGTATGTTTTCTTATGCAATGTAGAAATAGGAAATTCATCCAGCCTCAGTAGCAGTAACAAAATGTATCTTGTTGCAAGCTGAAAATTTACATAATGTTACTGTAATATGACTGCTAAGTTTTCAAGAGTGGACTGTGTGTCACCCATGAAAGACAAAATAGAAGAAATGCGTAAAATCAATGCAAACCCATCCATTCAGAGGGATGGGGATTTGTTCCTATTCCAGCATAAGGCAAGTAGCAAATTCTTCACTTGAGGACATGTTCACACTCTGCTTTTGTGTGTGTGTTAAAACAGGAGAAGCATTGAGCAAACGGCGCAATGTGACATTGGGTATATCTGAAAACTCTACACAGGGACACCCTGAGCCACCTCCTCATGCCTCATTCAGAAAATCACTGCCTCTGTAGTGCCCTAATAAACATGGATAAATGACTGAAGGCTGACCCCTCCTTTCACCATTACTATCCTGCCAGATAAATGCATCAGATTTTCCCAGAGTTAAACTGCAGCAGTACTTTCAACTAGGTAAACAAAGAAATCAATGGAGACCTATGGAGCCAACCTATGCACAGATTCATGGCCTTTTAAATTTAAACTACCTGATTACAACATTTTCTGAAACTTCCAACCTTCTGCAGCCGACCAATACATTGATTCTTGTTTGAATTCAGTAGCTACTCCTTTGGGTTGACCCTATAGTCTCAGACTTCCAAGGACAGCTGCAGGCCCACATGCAGCACTCTGGCCAAGTTCTTGAAAACTGCAATTATAAGCAATTACAAATGGGTTTATTATGATAACAAAGCCTTGAAAAGTTGCAAGATGGGACTCGAAAATGCATTAAGTGCATGAGCCAGAAGCAGTGTTTGAAAGTTAATTTTGCCTGATGCCTCTGTTAGAAAGCCAACATTTATCCCATCAGATGCTTCTCTGGGTGAGTGTTTTGTTTGAGGAAAGAGGAGCGCATAAAATAATTTTAACAGAGTCAGCTTGATCATTTTGGAGAGGGAAGTCAAGGAAAAGTATGTTTGGTTTATCTAAAGTAAAGGAATGACTCGGTTCTTTTTTAGATGCTTCCAGTCTCCTCAGAGTCTTCAACATGGACATAGTGTTAGGCAATAAGGGAAAGCTCCATCCAGCATGTGAGTTTTGCTGTTTATACGAAAACCTACTTTAAAACTGGTTACATATTAAGTAATCCCTTCACATGACTTTGCACTTTGTGGTTAACAAAAAGGCATCTATCTGAGTGACCATGGTGCCCTCTTCCATGTCTGCTGAGTAACACAGCGGTAGCAGCTAAACACTGCAGATTAGAAACAGATTAAGACCTCTGCAAGCACCTGTCTAAGCAACTGAACCATCAGAAGATGCTACCTGGGATCTCATTGTCCATTTTGCAGCACAAAGGCTGCAGGGGACAGAAAATATCCTCAAGGCACAGAAAAGAGAGGGCAGTGATCTGTGTTTAGCCAGAACTTTTCTTTAAAAAGGACCCTGTAAGGTCTCCTTGTACATGCAACACACTGTGACACTGCAGGAACATCTCCCACTCCTGCAATTTCATTGTACTGAGATCACAAGCCTTCAGCACAAAGCTTCTCCCCTACCCCTAGGTCTCTGCCCACAGCTCAGTTCAGACTTTCATTTCAGACTACCTTTAGTAATGAGAAGACTGCTGCTACTGATGGATGATTGTAATGAAGGGCACAACTTAAACCGACTATTTGTCAGTCTTCAGAGGTCAAGGCATTTCCTTGCTGGTGGGAGCACAGTGCCAGTAATAAGCCTTCCTTGTGCCAAAATTTGGGGTAAATGACAGTGGTCAGCAGAAGGTCAAATGACATAATTCCTACAGTTATGAAATAATGTAAGATAAGTGAGTGGTTTAGAAGTAGTATTACATGAAGCTGACTGGAAGGGATTGACCACACAATCTGCAGTCTGGGCTTCAGCAACTATTATCAGCAGAGGGTCCCAGTCCCTTCTGGAAGGCTATTATTGTGTGGAAAAACCAGTTTCACAAGTAATTAAAGTGTTGTAATGGTTTCAGAGCTCTAGATATATTTTCCACTTCATCACTGACTTCAGTTATCATCTGATTTGGGTTTTGCCCAGCACTAACTAGAGTATGGCCTCAAAAAAAAAAAACAACATACCTAAAATAGTTCTGGGAAGGAAGGGCAAGAGAAGGGGAGTTAACATTGATTTTACTAGGTTTTTAAAAAATTATTTATGTTTAATTTAGGTTGAAAAGTACCCCAGATTGTGTTACAGGGTAGAGGTGAATACTTTCCTAAGTTCCTATTTCAGCTCCTATTTCCAGCAAAGACTGACTCAAGACTTCACAGCTGTATAAGGCAAGCTGAGCTTTGTGGCTGTTGCCCTCCGTGGCTCATGACACTGGTGGAGAAGAGAGATGAGGAGGAGCTTGAGAAGCTTCCAGATCCTGTCACCATCCCCGCTGCTCAGAGCCTGCAGAGGGAACCTGTCTGGCCGGTGGTGCTGCTCCATGACGCAGGGCCCACAGAGGCCTGCAATTGGGATCAGCCCAGTTTCTGGGGCTGTCTGTGCCCAGCACCATCCCATTGCATCTCAGGTACAGCCACTGTAGACTATTTAAAACCAGCTCCTGTAATTCAGGCTATCCTCATTGGAACTACACAGCTAGCACCACCCAAAGCAGAAGCATTGCAGCATTTTCTGGATGGCAAAGGAGAGAGTTCTTAGCGAAAATGTAGGAAAGGAGAGAGATCTTGGCAGAAAGCAAAGAACCTAAGGGGTAGGAAGAGCTAAGCAAAAAGTGGGAAGTAGGAAAACCACATGGGATTTTTAAAATCCACAGACACCTACACAGAGTGATTCTGAAGTGCAGCCTTAAATGTCTGAAGCTAATAGAGTTATCAAAGGAGGGACACAACACAGCCAGGTTTCATTGCAAATGCAGGATTGTTCAAAACGCTAAATTAAATCATCTGTGTTTCTAATGTAAAAACAATAAAACAGTTGTGTTCTATTTTGAGACATGTGCGTGCCATGTACGCCAGCCACAACATAAATCAAGCAAGGCAAGAAACACAAACCCTATCACCATCACAACGGTAATGCCAGTCATGAATATAAACACCATGTGTTACTGGAAACCGAACATCACAGGCACTGCATGGGAAACAACAAAAACCCAGACTTGGTAAGCTTTAATGACTTATAGAAGCAGTGAAGTGCATCTGACTATACGTGAAGCAAAGCCATGGTATTTAACTGCAATGAAGGATGCCTAAAAAGAGAAGGAAAATTTAATGCACCAAAATAAAATAATAATCACTCATTAAATACAAGCTCACTAATTTGCACTTACAAGTACAGGTATAACAAGAGAAAGTCATTTGCTGTAGACACAGCATGTGCATGTTAGTGAATTCACCAGGCTAAGTGGCAAGGATAATGTCTCAAATGTGCTGCTGTTATTTTACAACACCACACTACTATTGGTGTTGCCAGTTGTTAAGTGATGCTACAAACAAGGAGAAAGAAGGATGGATTGAGATGAAGATGACAAAACTCTCAGCTGAAGGGTTGGTTTGAGCCCTGTAATAGCAAATGAATCAAAGGATGACTGAGGTTGGAAAGGACCTCTGCAGATCCTTTGGTCCAACCCCTGCTCAAGCAGGGCCACCTACAGTCAATTGCCCAGGACTGTGCCCAGGAGGTTTTTGAGTACCTCCACAGGGCAGCATTTCTTGAGCAGTTTGATAAATGAGTCAATTCTCGTACATGGACATCTATTTAAGTCAGTTCTCTGCCAGCAGCATAAGCCCCAAACCTGTTTTACAGCATATGCTTCAGCGTGATAAATGTAGTGCTAAATTAATCTAGAAGTACCCAGGGTAGACATGGTATCACTCTTCTCTTTACTACTGATACCCCTCTTGGGGATGGCATGGCATGGAGGATCTCTGTGTGCTCTCTTCTACCATCCTATACACACAAAAGATTTCAGCTCCTGGAAAGTGAGAAAACATGATGATACACTTAACCCTCCACTGTTAAACAGCAGCAGTAACAAAAGAACAAATGAAAGGGAGCAGAGGCTAAAGTATACCATATGGAGTGATCACAGCCAGGCTGGCCAGATCTGAGCAAGAGCAGCAAGACCCACCTAGGGAGATGGAAGTGGCCCACGCAGCTCACTGAACTGAGGGACAGCCCAGAGGTGGGCCTGGCAAAGGCTGCTTGTTGCTTCCAGATCAACTCAGGTCTCAACAATGTCAGTCGTAACTCTCTAGGGATGTCTACGAGACAGGCTAAGGTCTTAGCCTTAGCAATACAAAATATATTCTCCAGAACAGCAGGAAGTCAGACAGAACAGAGGTTAAAATATTTATTTCCTTTTTCTTCAGTCATGGGAAAAACAAAAACCCACCACAAAACAGCAGTAAAAAGATAATCTCTCTTTTTCCTGAACTTTTATGGTCATTTCACAGAAGATCCATCAGAAGATCCATTTCCAATTGGAAACTGCCTATTCTAATTGAGCTGTAGCACTTCTGTGATGCATTGATCAGCTGGACTGCTCTGTTTTGGGCACAACCATGCTAGCTCTACTTGCTGAAGAGGGTGAGAAGGCACATACATACATGAACGCTGTGATAATGTGATAAGCAAAGTAAAACTTAAGTGAAAGAAAGAAGTAAGACAGGATGAAATACACACACAAAAAAACCCAACACCCTACAAAAACAAAAGCCTAGAAAACTGTAGGCCTTCTCCTTGCTTTCTTAAGAGTAAATGCAGAAAGCCCCCATACTTCATCCAGAGTAGCCACAAATGTAAACCAAAACCACACTCTTTGCTGAAGTTCACTCTGCAGTACCATACCAACTGAAGCTGGTGGCAGTGTAATAACTGACATCAAAGCAGTAGACCAGATGGCTCTGGAGACATCAGCAGCAACGTGCAGACCACCATCCACAGAGCTCCTGAACAACAACAGCAAAGCTCATTTGCAAAGATATCAACTCCAGAACCCTATGTTTACTCGATTTTCCCATGTTTGTTCACAGATGGGAGAGGGGAGGTCAGAGCTGCCTGGGGAACACAGATGGGAGGTGGATATAACCGGCACAAACTATCAGCGTGGATTTAGCAGCGTCAGCTTAGCAGTGTGCTTCTGGGAACTGTCATCTGAGAGCATCTACCTCTCCTAGCACTCCCAAGAGATGCTGAGAAAAATGGCACTGCACTTCCCACCACGGTCAGTGTTCCTCATCTCAATGCTCGTGATCTGCCTTTCACTGCCAATGCAGGAAATAAGAAGAAATTAAGTTCACCAAGCAGAAGAGGAAAACAGCACCAGTCACACAGGGAAAAGTTTTTCCATGACCTTCACAGGTTTGCAGCCTACAAGTATGAGCAGCAATCCCAGTTATCAGAAGTTACTCATAGCTAAGCAGTTTCAGCACGCATTTTTAATTTTGAATAAAAAAAAACAAAAAAAAAAAAACCAACAAAAAAATCCCCTGTTACTGTCTGTCTCCCTCTAAAAATCTCAAGTTAAATAGATTTTCCTATTTCAGCAGGCTATATTTAACCAGACTGATTCTTCACTGGGAACAAAAGTAATAAATAGCCTTTTGGGAAGAAAAACCATTTGGGGAAGGCAAAACTAAAAAAGATACACAGTGGCTACCAAGCTTAATTATAGGTGGAGCGCATTACAGATAACTTTGAGATGAATGGAAGGAATTTTATTACTACTTTATCACAAGCCAAATTACATGCTGCTGTCTGCTGAACATAAAAAAAAACAAAATACTAGCTGCCCAAATGAGACTTTGGGCTATTGAGAAGGAGAAACTTCAGCCCTCTTACATGTATCTGAGAAGGGGCTGATGGGAATGAATATTATACTGCTGATCAGTGAGGACAAGAAGAAACCCCTACGTAAAAACTTAGCTGTTAGCCAAATCCATTCCAGCTCTGAGGAAGTTTAGGAAAGCAAAGCCTAAAGATATACGCAGTGCAAAGTAGCCTTATCTACTCAATAGCTGAATAAATAGCCACGCGGAGAGCACATTAGCCTCAGTTCAGATCTGGCTGACTCTGACCACATCTCCTAGGCTCAGAGCAAGCCCAGACTCACCCAGGCCTGCCTGACCAGTGCAAAAGAGCTGGCAGCTCTGTCCACACTGGAGCTGGACCTGATCCACACCAAAATACATCTCAGATTCGTCTGCCCCACAAGACAGCCAAAGTTCAGAACTGCATATAGGAGAAAAAGGAGAAGTCATGCTTCAACTTCAACCATATTTTTTGCTGTGAGTGCTCTTGCAATCTGTTTTCTGGCTTTAGAGCAATGTTTTGTTTTGTTTTGTTTTGTTCTTGGCAGGATTTTGACATCAAAAAAACAAAAACCAAGATGAAAGTCAAAACTAAGAGAGCCCTACAAGAAGGGACTATCCATTACCACCGCAGCTGTATGTAAATAAAGCACACTACAAACAGTGTGCCAGTAGCCAGTCAGTCAGTTGTCAGAGAAGGCAATGGAGTTATATGTTTTGGCATGGAAAATTAACAGTTTCACATGTGTATGAAATACTGGGTCATGAATAGGGGACAGATAGATGAGCTGTACGGAATCATAGTTTGGGATGCTTTCTGTTACAGATTGCTCAGTTCCTTGTCTTTACTGTTGAAAGAATGAGCTCTTTATACCTGTTCGAATAGCTTTCAGTTTTTTCCTGATATGGATATTTAGTCAAGTAATAACACCTTTTCATTCCCTATTTGAAAAGCTGCAATAATTCTGCAAGCAGAGGTCATTTCAACCTAACCTTACGTCTTCGTTCCCTCCACTAGCTTCCCCAGCATCCTGGTCTTTGGTGATTTATTTGTCTTGCAAGTCTGTTAGTTGGTGCCTCTTCACTTTTTCCTCTGAATAGTGAGGACATAGTGAAAACACTACATTAGCATTTACCTGAGTCACTCTGAAAGTAATGCCTCCTTTTACTTCCATGGAAACTACAAGAGATACAAAGAGCACAATAACACTATGTGACAGAGCAAATTCTCAGCTACAAAACACTATTTTTCAACATAGCTGCCACGATTAGCCATACAGTTTTGCCAGCAATGAACAAGAGCCTGCATAGTGTGCTCATAGAAATCTTCACCAGCAGAAGTGACCCACTGTTTCACAGTATTTCAACACCCACCACCTCACTGTGCTCACAACCACTGTTTGGTCTCCATAGATGTTCAGCAAGCACTGATGAATGTCAGTGCAGTTTTTTCCATATGGAGGAATTCAGTTCCATGCTTTTGCTTCAAGGGCAGTTCCATGTTGGACACCATTTTGTCAGACTGCCCCTCTGCTGCCGTCTGTCATCAGCAACAACATGGAATGAAACACTGGTGGGAAGGTTCAACCTATACTGCACAACCTATACTGCCCTACCTCCAACACCCATCTCTGATGGGCCAACATCATAAAACAGAAAGCATTACTTTCAGAGCAGCTCTTGTAAATGCTATAACTTACAACATAAACAAGCAACTACGCCTTCCCTGTAGCTGTCTGCTTCTTTTCAAACTTCTTTTCAAAGGGAGCAGACTATACAAAAATACTCAAAATATTTCAAGTATAAGCTGAACATGGACAAGTAATGTGGCTCTCTGTACTGGCAGATACCATGAGTGTTTGGGAGCTTACCAGATCAATAACACTGAAGTGGCCATTTGTTGGGAACACTAATTGCTGAAGCAAAGCAACACAAGTCCTACCAGCCTGTCCGGAACAGTCAACAGACTCGCAGACTCGCTGTCTCCTCACTTTCATATTTTCAAATGCAATACAGCAGTTGTGTTTTTAAAATGACACGGAGAAAATGTAAAGAGAAATCCAAGGTGTACAGAGACATTTTACCACTTGTGCTTCTTGATGGCCACTTTAGTGGGAAACATCAATGCAACACTGAAGTTTGAAGTTAAGACGTAATTATTTGTTGTGCGCTCTGAAAGGTGAAATGGTTGACCAAAGAGAATGGTACAGCCCATTTATTGAGCTCAATTATTGTTCTTAATTAATAAACAAACCTGATAATAAATTCAATAACAAAGCACATGATGCGTTCAGTGAGAAGTGGGACTGACTGTAATTTCAGCGTTAAATGAGAAGGAAAAAACCTGCAGGAAATTGAACCTGTTATCTGGTTATTGTGCACTATATTAATACTGCTTACCTGATAAGAACAATTAATGAATAGATATGCTCAAGTCACAAGCAAATTTCTCCCAACTTTATGGGGCCTACAATTTAAATATAAGGCTTTTGTTTCCTTTTTAAAACGTAATTCATTAATACACTGCAACTGATTGATGACACTTAGCTGCCATAATCCTGCATTTCCTTCTGGTGACATAGAAAACTCCAGCTACCATGGAGAAGCAATGTAAATAGAATGACATTCTGTACAATCAATATCAGCAGTAAAAAACACTCCTTCTTAGGAGGCAGGCAGCATAGGTGAGCTCACTAACTCGCATGTTTCTATGCAAAAATCATCCTTGAACAAGGAATATTAAATTCCACACACCTCTTCACTCCCTAATCAACCTCATATTCAAGATACTTTGCATAAATGTGATATTTCATGCATACTAAGTAGTGTTAAATCTACTTTATGGCATTCAGGTTATAAATATAATGATGTGCAATATCATAAAGCATTTGCAGCACTTCTGTTTCATTATGCTGGTCAAGGTACAAGCTGTCAAGACCCCCTGAGTCTCATCTTCACCAGCGCTTCATTTGACCCCATGACCACTTAGCTGTCTTCGGCCTCAAATTTCCTTATTTGTAAAATACAGCAGACCACTATATTTTCCATATGAAGTTCTCAAACAAACCACCATTAAGTAATGGATAAAATGAAGGAATACTAAAAAAAGCCATGGCTCACAAGATGCGACATGTTACAACCAGTAGCAATGTTCGCAATAAGGGTGTGTGTCTGAGAGAAGCTTCAAAGGTACTTAGGAGGAAGGCTGTGCAGTCAGAGAAAACAAATGCAAGTCTATGAACATGTGTGGAAGCACCTCACAAATCTTTATACTCACTCGTTAGCACAATGAAAGCAATGCCACACCAAGACAGCAGCACAGAATATAAAGAAGATGCAAAAAGAGGCTCAAAACCACACCACAGCAAAGCAGGAATGTGAATCCTGGCCTTGTGAATCCTAGGAACATCTACATGAAGCCCCTTGGAGATGCTGCAGCAGGCAGCGTGGTGAGGCATTGCTGCCCACTGCATGTGGAAGTCTTTCTTTATAACTTTCAGTTAAATCTCCGCTGATTTTTGCAATCAGTGGTTTCTTCTCATAATGATGCAGGCATGTAATTTTAACTTGATTTCAAGAGAATTACTATAATTGCCATCACTGGAATAATAGATATGCATATAAAGAAATGGCTTTTCTCTTGCATTTTTCATTGGAAAATCTCATTTTTCTGTTAATGCACTAAGATATTTCACTAAGCCATTTGCTTCCAACTTGCAATATTCACAAAATACCATCTCCAAATGAATTTCCTGTAAACAGTTATTAGTTTACCACTGAACTAATACCAATAAAATCAATAGACTGTGACCAGATCTTTTCTATAGCATAGGAAGCCACCTTAGGGACAGTTTAAAAAATATTTATGGTGATGCATCCCAGACCATAAAAATCAGAGGAAAGTTACTGAGTCAGTTCTTCCTACATCTATGCAAAACCAGGAGCCTGCCTGCAAGCCAACATGGTTGTTACTGAAACTATGAAGAGGCACAGGACAAGAACGTTGGGCTTCCTCTATAAGGGATGTGGGGAAGGTCAGTCTTTCAGTTTCTAAATGAGGGGCTACATGGAAGAAGGGGACAGACTCTTTAGCAGGGTCTGCTGTTATAGGATATGGGGAAATGATTTCAAATGAAAGGAGGGAAGACTGAGATTGGATATCAGGAAGATGTTTTTCCAGAAAGGGTGGTGAGGCACTGGCACAGGTTACACAGAGAGGTAATGGATGTCCTGTTCCTGGAGACATCTAAGGACATGCTAGATGGGACTCTGAGCATCTGATGGAGCTCTAGATAAACCTGTTCATTTCAGGGGAGTTGTACTAGATGACCTGTAAGGGTCCCTTCCAACTTACATGATTCTGTGAGTCTAAATACATGCATAGAACAGAAGGAATTTTGTTCAAATTGTCTTATGTGAAGCACTGAATCAGAGCACGCCCTCAGCCACTGATGCCTTACCCATGCTAGAAATGTGTTGGGCAGTGTATCTGTTAGGCATCACAGCAATACAGCTGCTGTCCCTGTCACGGATGCATTCAGGTTTCTAAACAGATGCCTTGGATCTGGGCAATTTGTGTAATTTGTGTAATTTGCCCTTCCAGACAGGAGTAGCCATGACAGTAGGGCAGTGTTTGGACAACAACACGTCCATGCCCTCCTGCAGCACTCCTCACTCACCTGGCCTAGCTGAGCCATGGGAAGGGAGTGGAAAGAAACACAGATTTCTGAAGAAACTGGAATTTGCAAGATGCACATGAAGGCAAACAGCAGGAGTGGTGTATTTGACGTTGTTGGAACTGTTTTTAATGCTCCAGTAGTTCAGATATCAAGAGATGATTCTCTATTCTTAAATACCAGGTCACTCTCTGGAAGCCTGAAAACACTTAGCATAGCTACTCTATTTCTTATGTACCACAATAAACAAACTTGTAAAGGGGCTGGATTCTAAAAGCCAGTGCAAAGAAAGGGAGGGAAAAAAAAAAGAAAGAAAGCAGCAGCCCACACAGCATCAAATGCTGGTAGGCTCAGTGCTAAACAGCAGATGATTCTTACTGAATAACTGCCCTAGATTTTGCAAACAATACAGGAGACAAAAATAGAAACCCATTTACATATTGCTGTTAATAACTTTATTTATAGTGTCACAGCTAGAGCACAATAACTGCAGCCACGGCTTAACTTAAAAGCCATTCACTGTGACAGAGTCAGACAGAGACTGTTTTCCCAGTCCTTATGCAACTGAAAAAAATCCTGCTGACAGCAGCCGGTCAGCAGAGCCCTCACAAACAGAGCAGACAAAACTTAACAGTGGTCAAATATGAAAGCAAACAACCCCCAGGATCACACTGAGCTCTGGTCTTCCCTTCTCGCTTCATACCCCTGTGGTTAATGAAGGATCACGGGGGCTGCAAAACCTCACCGATCAATTTTTGCTTAAGTTTGAGCCTCATGATAGCATCTTACAGCACAGTTTACTGTTGTCTTCCTTTCCTTTTTATTTTCTACTAAGAAATTCAGTTGAGGCTCAGGCAAAGTCAGCAACTACAGCAAAAAGGATATGTGTCCCCACATTTAGGAACATCCCCACCACATCTGTGCTGCCTGCAAGTCGGCTCATGCCAAATTTTTGCTGGGAGCCCATATTGCAGCCAGCTAAAACCCCACATCAGCCAGGCACATCTTTAAGGAACAGAAGACGCACAGCAACTTGCAGCCTGCGTTCCTCAACATTCTGCAAAAATCTGCTATAAAGAAATGGAGGGAGGAAACTGTCACGACCCCCCTGCCTGCAAGAAGTGAGAAAACATGGCTCTGATTTTCTCCCTGCCTGAATGTAGCGTGAGCTGGACAACAGGCTATTTTGGATTGGGAACGGGGGTGTCCTCAGGACCTTGTGCTGCAGCTGCTCATTATGTATAAAACACTCAGAATAATTAGAGGCAGAGGCAGGCGGCACCATGCTCTGCCCTGCTGATTTTGGTGCTCCCTGTGACACAGGACAGTGGGATTCAAGACAAACCAACAAAATGCTGCTTTTATGATCTTCCACTAAAAATGAACCTTGAATCTGCAGGAAAAAAATAACTTAGAAGACATGAAGGAAAGTGCAAAAAAAATCACTTAAATCAATGAGGGCATATATCTAAGTAACATACAGTGATCTAATACATGCTTACAGAGTTGTTGCTACCTGGCCTTCTGTATTACAGAAGTGTAGCTGGGATGATTCTCATCACGTCATTTTGCAATGGGGGAGCAAATGCTGTCACCTTCCTATGCTGATCTCAGAATCCCAGATCCCCACAGAATTCCCCCAGCATCAGTTCTGCACAGTTGTCCTCCAGCACTATTTTTCCTTTTTTTATTCCAGTTCTTTATAGACTCTCAGAGAGCGCCGTTTTCGGTTTATTCCTTCCCCCATTATGCACTTCCAAGGAAAAGGAGCTCAGCAGGAAAGTCACAACTGCAATTTCAGGCTTTGTAAGAGATCTGTAATCGCTTCTGATTTCTGTAACAAAATTGCATTCTGTTTGCAGCGAAAATGACAACAAACACTTGTATCTTCAAAAGGAATATCACTTACTCTTGATATTCTCTAATACAAACTTGTCCTGCACTGGACCTGTCATCCTAAACTGCGACTTGGGGGCAGCTGCTCTGCATCACGGAAGATTCTTAAGGAAAATGTACAGGAGACATGGTTTCTTTCTCCTTTTTAATTAAAACAAAATAGAACTATTAACTCAAAAAGCCTTCTTCTTTTGCCTGGAAATAAAATAAATCCTATAAACAAGTTTATAGTAGTTTTGAATATAACCCAGAAGAAAAGACTCCAAATGAAAGAGAATAATTATACTTGTATGGATCAGCATTTGGCTCTTCTTGAAGTTTGATCCATAACTAGAACTGCTCAAGTTCACTTGAGCAGAAGCCAAAGTTTTGTTTGTTTTGTTGTACAAACTGATTCTTGCTAGCCCATTCTTTGGAAGCACCCCCTGCAGAAAGCAGCAGCACCTTGGTGTGCATGCTCCCCAGGCTGGAGGTTCTCCATCAGAACTGCTATGGCAATCCACTGTCTGAATCAGCACGAGGCTCTTCTCCATTCTTTCATCTCCTTCCCTCCAGCCATTGCTAACAATTGCTGTATTTGCTTTCCAAGGCTTTTTTGCCTTGGAAATAATTTTTAGCCTCATCACTACATGAATACCCCACCAGCACACAACGTACACCTCTCATCCCTTTCATGCTCCAGGGCATGAAAGCCTCTCTTCAAATTGCTGCTGCATTCGCTGATGTATGGGTCTACCAGACCCTGGAGACAACTGAAATTAAGTGGTTGTCAGAAGGAGAGTTGTCCCATCCTATTAGCAACACATTCCCTATGACGAGTGTGAAACGGTGTTAAATGTATTATCAGAATCTGCAAGAATTCTCCATAGAGCTAAAAACAGTCCCACCCAAAACAATAACAACAAAAACCAAGTGAGCTGTCTTGGTGGATCAACAAACTGTCAGCATCTCTATTCAGAGAAAATGCCCAGCTGCCTCACACCTTCCCCTTCACGTGGGAGGGCAAGTTGTAATTCCAGCAGCTAAAGAGGGAGAAAGGGATTTTCTGGATGATCTTGCAAGAGAACAAAGTCATCCATCTGTGTCACCAGACATGTGCTATGATATTCTCGACCACACAAGGCTAGGTGAGAATATTTTGCTGAAAGTCACACAGCTGATGGACCATCCAGCATGAGCAGTCACTGTACAAGGGCTTGGGGGTCAGCTCCATACAATCGAGGCAGACAAAGCCAGTTTCAAACCCTCATCACCCTTCTATACATTTAAAGGATTCATCGAGGACTCTGGCTCAAAGAGGAAGATGGTTACTTGCCAACACCCTTAGAATTTGTCAGTGTCTTTGAGAGCCTCAGGTATCCCCCAAACATACATACAGCAACACCAAAGGTTTCTGCTGGCCACAGTAAAAGGGAAGAAAATACACATCTTTTTTTGTTGTCTTTTAAAAACAGACAGATCACTGATTGAGAAGAGCTTACACTCATATTTCTCTCTGATTCATGAAAATTATTTGCAAACCTTCAATTTTTCACAATTTACCTGCTCTTAGAAATCTTCATTCCCACCTTTTAATTCTCTGTGTGTATTTTTAGGTCTTTGTACCAGAAGCACAAATGGACACGCAGAAGTCCCCAATTTCTATAAAGATCATTTCCATCATTTCACAAAGCCAATATTCTGCCAATGGTGTGCATGCTGACATTCATTTAACCTCTGGTCTTTTTCCTCCTTTGCTGTTCTGTGCAGTCCTCTGGTTGCTTCCTATTTCTGCTCAGCTCTCTGTCTGAAGCAACCTGTTCCTAGACTAGTTCCCACACAGCCAGTGCAAGCCTGTTTCCAGCTTTTTTAACCTCTCATTTTTAAGCAAAATTAATGAAAAAGAAGTTTTAAAAATACACTATGATTTTCAACAATTGGAGGACATAGCTTCAAGGGAGCAAAGCCTTAACTCGAATCACAGGATACTAGACTCCACTAATTGGTTTCAGGTTTGGCTCTTCTTCATCATTTATCCAGTGTTTAAGTTACATATACATCAGTGAGAACAGATGCACATATTAGCAATTGTTGTTGAGGGATTTAAATATAGTATAAGACAAGTTAATCCATCACCACCAAATAGTGTGCCTCTGTTCTACAGCTTCTGTAAATTAGTGCTTTAAATAGTTTTGCCAAGTTCAGTGCATTACAGAATAAAAAAGTTTAACTGTTTTGCTTTTCAATCATTATAGTCTATGGAGGAAGCAAAAAGGTAGGATGATTTTAACAAGAACCTCTTCAAATGTTATTATATAAGCTCAATGTTCTTAAAATCACTTTGCATGTTAACTACATGACACAGTAATTGATTAAGTTAAAGTCAACCAAGTTTTCACAAGTAAGACTTTATAAAGTTCTGATCAGAAATAACTTTTTTTTCCCCCTCCCTTAAGGTTACTGTAGAAGACTGAAAGTAATTAATTTAATAATTTTTTTTTAAACTATACATTTAATGCAATTGCCTTTACTATCAATCAGGCTGATCAGCAATGAGATTTTATTATCATTTTTTAATTATTTCTATTACTACTGAAGAAAAAAGAGAAACCAAATAACCTTGATGAGCTAAAATTCTAAATTCTGCTCTGTAAACTTCTGCAGGCACCTTCATTATTCTCTTCAAATTACTATTCAAGCATTTCATCATTAAAGCATCTAGCACTCTTCAATCCATCACCCTGTGAACTTCACAGACCCTAGGGTTTGAATTATACATCACAGGCTCTTCCTAATTGCTGATGGCTTGCTGGTAGCTGCAGATCTGCAGTCACCTGGCATGCTGCACTTTTGGGCTGTTATCTTTATCACAACACATGTGTTTAAGTAATGCAACCAGCAGGGTGCCCTGCAAACTGTTGTTTATCTGTTTTGTTCTATGGAGGGTACAGGACTCTCTTATACCCGAGAAGGCACCAGGAGTTCCCAGCAGAGACCAAGATCACAGGGTTCAAAGAGAAAAAAACCTGCAGACAGTCAGATGAATGCTTAAACAAGTTAGCATGTGTTTGTTCTTCTGAGAGGGTGCTGAGCGCACACGCAAATAGGCAGAATCAATAAATATATAAACCTGCTCTATTCTATAAATTGAAATTTTCAAGATTGAAGCACTGACACGTACTGAAAAGAGAGAGACATTTAGTTGAAGTGCATCATAAAGTACCAACATCTAAACTTACTGCATAGCTTCAATATCAAGCTCAGACATACTAAAGGCTACAAAAAAAAAAAAAACAACCAAATTCCTTTATACATTGGATTCAGCTTAAATGCCTCTCTCTAAAAGACACTGATTTTCCTCTCAAAAACAACAAATGTATTAGGTAGAGCCAAGAAATCAGCAATAAGCACAAAGTAATTAACCATCACCCATGGGTGAAACTTGCTTAGCCATTTCCTAAAAATTACTATCTTAAAAAAAAAAATCATAAATTTTCTGGAAAACTAAAAAGCTAACATTACCTCTACATAGACACAGGTGAAGTACCCTGAAGCTGGCTCCTGACAGGGAAACAGAAGAGTTGCTGAAAAAGTAAAATTCACTGCTGCCACTTGGGGAAAGGCTGATCGCTTCCCTCCTACTCACTTTTCTCAGCCTACAACCTGAACCAGAATTATGGCAATTTAATGCGGAGGACACCTTCACCCACATGAAACCCACACAGTTCTCCTCCAGCTACCTCCAAAAATAACTTACTGCTGCATGTGAGCATAGGCCTGGAATGAAGAAAAGCAGGTAGAGGTCTTGTTAACTTGATAGCAGGAACCAATCAACCCACCCATGAATGCATTTCAGGCCTCCAAATCAGGAAAGCAGTGGAGCTGCCAGAGCAAGTCCAGAAGAGGGCCACAAAGGTGATCAAAGAGCTGGAGCACCCCTTCTATGAAGACAGGCTGAGGGAGTTGGGCTTGTTTAGCTTGGAGAAGAGAAGGATCTGGGAAGTCCTAAGTGCAGCCTTCCAGTACTTGAGGGGAGCTTACAAGCAGGAGAGAAACTGACTTTTTACACAGGCTGATAGTGACAAGACAATAGGGAATTGCTTTGCATTAAAAGAGGAGATATTTCGGTTAGATGTTAGGAAAAAAATCTTTACTTAGAGAGCTGGCGTAGACTGCCCAAAGGAGGCAGGGATGGTCCCCCATCCTTGGAGGTGCTCAAGGCCAGGTTGGATGGGGTCCTGGGCAGCCTGAGCTGGTGGGTGGCAACCAGTCCATGGCAGATGGTTGTAACTAGATGATCTTCAGGGTCCTTTCCAACCTAAGCCATTTCGTGACTCTATTATAAGAGTTATTGGTGCTGTCTTTCCCTAGCAACATGACTTTCCACAGAAATTAAAGCTTTGAACAATACAAGAAATCATTTGGAAAACTTTTGGAAAAAATCCAGAGAAGTACATCCACAAATTTCTACATTCCTTTAATATAGTTTTATTTATTGAAGGTGGTAAAATCAAACTGGTTTCTGCTTAGCTTTAATAACCTCTCACGATAAAAAAGCACAAAAACAGAAACCAGATGAGCTTCTGAAGAAAATCAGCCCATTAGCAAAACTGTCCCCAAAAGACAATTTATTGTCTGACCAAGACTGGAGAGAATATGTCTCATTATAAACACATTTAGCATTTCAGAAGACATTTTGCTGTTAGCAAGTTGGAAGAAGCCCCATGCCTGTACTCACCAACCAGAACACACCATTGAGCAGTGCACTGCTTTCAACTGGTACATCCCATTACAACCATGTTCTGGGAGCTCTCCTATGAGCTGCACAGAGCTCAGCCTTGCTCTGCTATTTATACTGATAATTCTTTTAACAAGAAATATTAAGGCTGGACATCCTGTGTACAGGAACAGTGTAAAGGAGAAAATTGTTTTTTTTAGTTGAAATTTTTGAAAACATAACACATAATTAGATAGCAACTTGCAATCCAAGAGTTTGATGCCCTTTGTAAGCAACTAATTAAGCACCACAACACCCATAAGGTGAAGAGTTTAAGTTGACATGGCTGGATTGAAAGCTCTGACGCTCAGCCAAAGTGCAACTGTTCCGTCATTTTTAAGAAGACATTTTCATTGTTACAATGTTACTAGACCAGAAAACTACTGTCAGTGGGAACAACTAGTTAAAAATGGCTTTCATTTACAAAACCAAAAGCAAATAGACTGTTTCATTTCTGTGAATAGTTTAGTTCAAGTTCTCAAAATGCTTAGAAAACTCTGAGATCAGGTTAATGTTGTTGAGTACATGATTCATAAGAATTATGCAAAGGATCTAAAAGAGGAAACTGTCACTTTCACCATGCTTGGATGTTGGTCCTAAAATAAACTTCTTAAAACAGTTCATCAAAGGAATTCCAGTGACAAAGCCAACCTTTATCCCTTCACAGAGGACTTTAAGTCCCCTTTTACAGCATAGAGATTACTATATTTGGCCAAACCTAGATAACATTAAAGCCACTATCTCTGCAGAGAAGTACTATAAATAGTCAATATAAAACATTTTAAATTCTGCCTAGGAAGCATTTCAGTAAACAGTATTATCTATGAGTATTTTAGGGTTTGTCTATCAGACAATCTCATTCACGATAAAGTAAACTGCTTTACTTACATAATTCACCTTGTTGTTTGCCCGGAATTACTTGCATGGTCTCGGGAACTCCTTTCCTGATTTCATTTGACAATAGACTTTATATTTAACACACATACGTGTGAAAGGTCACGTCACGCTCCACTGTTCTCTGTTTGTCAAAGTTAATTCTCATTCAATGCATCAGGATGGGGAATGGTTTCATTCCTGGTTCAAAGTTTTTGCTCATTTGCATCTCAAAAAAGAATATTAACCCCAAACCTTCATCTTAGTTCCATCATCACCCTAATTTCTTCAGAAGAACATAATCTTGAAACAAATTTTGCTGCCAAAAAAATGACAGGAAATTATATTTTCATTGTGGATAAATTAGTCTCTGAATTTTACTTTCCATAACAATAAGCAGGAGATTATGAACTCATTCACAGGAAGTCCTGATAAGGTTCTAAAAAGGTTTGCTTTTATCCATTCAGGTCAGAGAGACATAAAAACATCACCTTTTCTCTCACAGAGATAAACTAACCCCTGAGATAAATGTAACATAGTAAGCAATATTGTGGCAGAAATGCCATTAGTAAAGGATCATGACTGTGTTTTACAGACCTACTCCTGGCAGCTGGGAAAGATCTTTGTACGTTGTTTGATGTTTGGCTGTGTTTTTTGTGTGTACTGTCTTTTTTTTTCCAAGGGAAAGAAAAATGTACGTTTCACAATATCACAGACTGAAAATATCACAGCAGAAATGGACATTTAAAGACTCCACATTTTAAAATAGAAATTAAGCAAAAACACACAGCAATTTCACATAATTTTAGCATAAAATTTTCTGCTGGTAGAGTGATTTGGGTTTGTTTTTTAATTGAAATTAGAGGTGGTTCCAAATGCCCAGGCCCAATCATTCCTGAAAATTAGAATATTTAATCTTCTCTGACACAGAATGTTGCAAACCCCTTCTCCCACTCAAAATCCCAAAGCAGGAGCAGGGCTCTGCTTTCAGGCCTCTGGAGCTGCGGCCTCCATGCTGATGGGGAAATCTGTGATCAGCTTGAACAGCCTGTAGAATGGTCAAGGCATTACAACAGCAATCTTAACAGTGAGCAAAAGTCCCCATTCGTTTTACTTCCACAGAATCACAGTGCTGCTGGGGTTGGAAGGAACCTCAAAGGCAATCTAGTCTCAACCCTCTACCCCAAGCAAGGTTGCCAACCATTAAATCAGGCCCAGCTCAGGCTGCCCAGGGCCCCATACAACCTGGCCCTGGATACCTCCAGGGAAGGCGCAGCCACAAGTTCCCTGGCAGCTCATGCCAGTGCCTCACCTTTCATTGACAGTCTGCTTTTCCAACTAATCTGGGAGAGTGGGAAAAGAGAATCATTGCCTATGGTCACTGGTGGAGGGAAACACGTGTCTCTGCACACATACACGCAGACCTTCCCACCTTTGCAAACTGTGGAGGAAATGTTTCTGCTCGTAAATCAGCAACAGGAAGCCAGATTCAATGGCTGGGCACAGCACCCTTCACATGCCTCTCAATTGCCTTGACACAATAACCTCCAGCTCATAAAAACTCGGATCTTATGACATTTTTGAACAGTGACAAAAACAAAACAAAATTACTTGCAGCGTTCTAATGTCAAAAGCCTCCCCTGGAGCATTTCCCCATAAGTAATGTGTGCACTTGCTTTTCTTCATCCAATTCATTAATCCGCATTGTCGAGGCACTACCCACTGCCACCACTGTGTTTCCAGGTGCACGTAAATGCTTCAAAACCATTCACAGTAATTTCCACCAGGGGTGGTTTCAGAGCACCCAGGCAAGAGCAAAGGCTCCAATACTGAACTCCTAGTGTGAAATGAGTCATTTGTACCAACTCGTGTTTCCTTTTTCTCTATTCATACTTAGTTATTCATTTCCCAACAGTGTACGAAGATGAGATGTTCCTAAGTTACCTCCTCTCTGCTCTCAGTACATGTGGGTAAAAACTACATGAAGCTGTGACCTGGCAAAGTAAAAGAGAGAAAGTAGGAAAAAAAATGTGTGTGTTGAATACTGAGCTTGATTCGCATGTGTTAATTTATTATTAATTTGTTTTTGCTTATTTAGTGACATAATTGAAACAAAATTTCAAAGAAGCATCACCCTAAACAGATAATAACCTTTACTAGGATTTAACTGTGCTGAATGACTTTTAGATCTGCAAATAATGATATACAGAAACAAGTGTGAACGAATAGAATACCATACTGATTAGTCTCATGTCACATCCAATGACTTGCATTCAATTTGAATGTCAAGCTAACCTTTGAGTACTGGAAAGAAGTAATTTCTCTATTACAAAAATTCACAAATGCCATCTATCACAAGAAATTTACATACCTACTGGAACAGTAATAATGGAAAAAAAGGGTATAAAGACAGAAAACATCTTCTACTGCAACACCTACTCCACTGTGATCACTCTGGGAAAACTATTCCCCTCACCTTTATTATCATAATTATGTTCTTAAATGCTCAGTAGAAAACCATTACAAGTATTTAACAGCTGATGACATTTTTGCCTTCAGTATTGCTAGTGGACCTTTACAACTTTGCCCAGCCACAACCAAAATGACAAAAGGCCAAACTGAAGTTGACCCAAGCCAGTGCAGACTTGCCCCAATTTCAGTGAGTTTCATATGAGATTCCACAGCAAGCAACCCCCTCTCAATTTTCCATTTGTCTCCACCCCCAATGTTAAGGAAATGTCAACTTGCTGTAGCCTTCAGAATCTTCAGAATTTTAATTTGATTTCACTGCATCATCTAATGGAGTTTATGCAGGCACAGTAAATAAAAGATGCAAGAAATCCATTTCTACTAAGTATCAGAAAATATAATTAATCAACATACTTAAGCTATATAAGAGAGTAGGCTACACAAGCAGTTTACAAGGAAGTCGCTTGTTTAAAGTGGTGATGGACAGAGCAAGGAGGAAAGCTGCCTGTTCCCAGCCCCATGTCTCAGAAGAAGTACTTACAGAGCTGTTACACAGTGTCAGGATCTGGCCTGACAGACACAGAAGTCATTCCCAAAGTGACTACAATAGCAGAGGTAAAATGTGTTAAGATTAGGTTAAACTGCAGCCCATAAAGATATCCAGCCACTACATTAAAATTTCAATCCCTTTTCCTTGGGGAGTGGACAGAGGGAACCTGGTGACATGCAGAAGCTCTTCTGCTCATCCACATAAGCCAAGACACAGCACTGTGTGGCTGACTGGTGGCTGAGCAGGTGCCAAGGGCTGTCACAAATGGACATCCTGCTTGAAATTACAGGCTGGCAAGGACTGCTCCAAGGGACCTGAACCCCAGCTGGGCTTTGCAATTCATCCCACAGAAGATGGTACCCATCTTTAACTTGCATCCCTTCATGACTTATCAGAAGGGTAAGCTTGTTACTGCTGAAAAAATAACCAAATTCAAATAATCCACTTTCTCAAAGCCATTGAGACACAGTTCAGGAAAAAAAAAAAAAAAAAAAAAAAAAGGAATAAGTTTAGTTAAAGCTGTTTCTCAAAGGAGGATGTTGAGGACATGTGGCAATCCTTCTCCTGTCCTGTAAATAAATTTACAGTCAACTGGTGACACTCCAAACTGCTTTTACACTTATTTTGGATCATGTGCTGCTGTCATCTTCATCCCTGGGCCATAGGTGCCAAGCTTTGGGAGAGTCCATCCTCCCCAGCAGCTGAGAGACAGCCTGCTCTTCTTACCTGACATTGTCATGCTTCTGGATGTAGATCTTATGAAACATCATATCTTCCTGCTTGGCATTAATGTCAGCTTTCATCTCCATGGCAACATGTCGAGGAAGTACAGAGAGCAGGAGACGCTCCTGTGGAGTCAGACAGATGAAGCAATTAAAGCACCTGCTGCCCAGTTAACAAACACACTTTGCTCCGCACTGGGGTGGAATGAAGTCACCACACTGGAGGTGATGAGTACAACCAAGCAGAACCATACCCATAAACCCAGCAGCTGATCCCCTGTTAAGGTATCTGCAATTCTATCCTGACCCCAAAACAAGAATGCAACACTCTTGCATTGGGCATTGTGATTAACAGTTGCCAGTTATTGCAAATGAAAGATCCACACAATTCAGAAATTGCACTTGCACATTCCTAGAAGGACCCTGCTATGTGATACCATCTGACCTTCCACACAGGCTCTCCACGCCATCATGAAGTCCCCTTTCCCATACCACCCCAGAACTCACACCCCAACACCTTCAGGCACCATTTAAAATCTCTTCTTCCCCTACCTAATAATATGAGCACATTCCCCATGCAGGTACAAACCTATTCTTAGCAAGTAACAAGTTAATAGGAATGCTCCAATAAAATGAGCATGAGAAGTTAGGCCAACTATGCAATACAGTGCTACACCTCTACACTTAAAACCACTACTAGTGCCCAGTTGAATTAAGACCCATACAACCACTCATCCCCCACAAGAGTGCTTCCAATAACCACCACCTGTCATCAGCATTTCACTGCTCTCCACCCTCACTCAGAACAACTAAATTGCATTTTTATTTACTGATAATAGCTTTAGTGTGACTTTCATAATACCGTTTTATGAGCTGTTCCAGATATAGTTTTGTATGCTAGGCAAAAATTAGTTGCATGACAAAACAATGACTTTCTGGTAACTTTCCTAAAAGCTCACACAAAAGCCAGCACTTGCTATTATTCTAAATTTGGTGGCAATTTTATGTAAAAGCTGTAGAATTTACACCTGCAGGTAATAAGCACCCTAGGGATGTATTTGTGTATTTCAGGGATCTCACCCAATTAATTCTGCCCATACCATTCACTCTCTGTATTCAATTTGATTCCCACTCACACCCTGCTCCTGAACAGGAGGGTTTTCGCCATGGTTGGAGAAGGTGCTGGGCATCTCCCCCAGATCCAGCACAGCCCAACTGGCAGGCAGTACTCTGGAACAGCTGAAAAATCCCCAAATCCCACACCTCATTCTCCTTTACTATTTTATTTCCCTGCAGTGAGCACAGGGAAGAAAAATGGCCTTCCTTCCTGATGACAGAGACCATGTAGAATAAACGAAGGTGCCTAACCCTATCTAACAGCTCATTAATTCTCAACAACACAGGGAACAGTAGGGCTCAAGCACCAGTCCTGACTCAGAGGGGTCAGCATTCCTGCACTAATTATTCACGTCACCAAACTTCTTGCCTGGACTTCAGTTATAAACACATCCTAGTTTCTGGTTTCTAATTTCTACGTTTTTTTTATTTTTCCTGAAAGTTCCTCATTAATTTCTTCCTCTAGGGAGGGAGATAAACTTTGAGGGAACCAAAAGGAGGTGAATGTGCTGAGTATATGTTCAGCATGCACTGAAACGTATCATAGGCTTCAGCACTGCCCAGTACTTACATTTTCCCCTTTCAACATGTACTTTAAAGAGACTGATTCTCACCTCCAGCCCCTGAGGAAGTAGTAATAACACAGGAGAAGATATGTTAGAGGGATGTCTGCTTTCCCAGCTCCAAACTGCAGCAGTCCTAACAAGATACTTGTTTTGTAAAGCACTCTCACCAGCATACTGCATGTGCTAGCATTCACACATCAAATTTTATATATATATTTATATATATATATGTATATATAAAAGATGATGAATCATGCACGTGTCCTCAGGCTTCTGCCAGCTATTAGCGTACTCCTCGAGCGCAAAAGCACAACACATTTTGAGTGTTTACCAGAGTAACTAGTGTTACATGCTGCTGTCATTTGCATATGATAATTGGCATCCCTCAAATGTGTGAAAGCTGCTATTCTACATGTGCATCCTCTAAATAACTCGGAGCTCACTGGAGAGTTCTGGGGCACCCCAGGTTGGAACATTCCCTGTGGGTGCAGCAGAGTGGAATGATTTTTTTTTTAATTGCTTGCAAAACAAGGACACGTTCGGGGGAGTGAATTTCTCAACTAATGCTCCAAGGGATTTTTCACACATTTCTGGCTAACTTTTGCAGGAGAACCCCCGGCCCTGCTCTTCCTGACACCACAGACACTTGCCAGACAGAACCCACCAATGTTTTCAACACATTCAGGATCTCTAGGAAACTAACACCTCTCTGAACTATCACTAAGTGGGAATAAAACTTAACAAATGAAATGACTGCATGCAACAGGAGCTATCTTCCACATAGGAACTAATTAGGAGACTGAGCTGCATGACAGAGCTGGACATTACCTTCATTCCCTATGCTGGGAACGTCAGAATCACTGAAATTAACCTTTGAAACTACCAAGAGGAGGCTGTCACAAGTGCTTTAGTAAAGCACAGGCCATCATAAAGACCTTGAAAACAAGAAAAAATCCCTTTACTTCAAATGGAGAGATGAAATTAAGGTCTCCACTAGAGTACAATTTGCATGTTGGCATTACGACTGAAACGTAGTGCAGCCCTCACTGAAAAATCACTTAGGCACAAGTGAGATGGCCGGGACTGCTGCATAACAGGGCATCAGTCTGACCTGATAACAAAAGCAAGAGCAAATTCATATATAATTCTCATTTCAGTGTACGATTCCAGCATAGTTCTACTGAATTATACATTAAACAAATGCATACTGAGGAGAACCAGTCTCTAGAATAGGCACAGATGAAAAAGTACAATACAGATCTACTCTATTTACGTAAGCACACATGGATATATGCATATGTGGGTGCATATATAGAACACACACATCTACACAATGACTCTACACTACATAGGAATTTTAACTATGTATTCTGCACTCCCCCAAGATGACCTCAAGGCATCAACAAATATTTAGTGTTTTATGTCTGACCATTTGTCCTCAGGTTTAGCAACACTGATTATTCATCACATGTTAAGTGATGCAGAGATGAAAAGAACGTGAAAACACATGAAAGCCAAGCAATGCTAGAACTGTGCACTTCTGACAACCACTTTTTTACTAAAATCTGAAGTATTTGCAGATTATTAAGGGCATTTTTTTTTTTTTTTAATCCAAGATTATTTTATTCTGGGCAAGGAAGAGAGTTACAGCTCTGCCCTAGGCTATCTCAGATAATGAAAGCATGAGGAGTGTCTATCTTGGATGGGACACTTTGGAATTTTATTTCTAATTTTGGGTGCTGGCAGAAACTTAATGAGGAAAAATATAGAGCCCTTTCATGGAGATAATATGCCTGCTTTTAATAGAGAACAACACACAGGAGCATCATTAGGTCTTCTGAAACAGGCAAATGAGTGTAACAGCACCGGGCAGTGCCATTCCCTTTCCGTCTGCACCTGTTTGGAGCCCAGCTCTCGCAGATGCAGGCTGAACTGACATTTATTTGCATCTGCTGTCACCTTAAGATTACCTCAATGCATTATGCATGGAAAAGCATCTGAACTGAACCTGGAAATCAATGTCAGGGCAGACTGTGGCAGCAAGTAATGTTATTAGGAGTCCCCAGCTGCCAGGATTCACCACTTCTGCTGGAAGTTCCGGAGGGCACGTCCAAGTGACTGGCTTTGACCTGTGTTTTTTTGATGTTCTGGCTTTCTTCTGCATGGTATGGCACCTTCTGGGGGCAGGGAAGAAAAAAGCCCTAAAGCTAGAGCATTTCTCAAGGCTTTTCTTTTGTGAATTACTTCTGACACAGAAGCTTCTAGCCCCAGAATGGCACATGCATTCTCAGCAGGGAGGACAGAGCTGTAATCAATAAATAAAATGGGTATTCCCTGGAGCTAATCCTTTTCTCCATCTCAAGGTGCCAAAGGAGTCCACTTGTTTCATCTTTCTGAAATTACATTAGTTACAAAGGAAAATGAAGCTTTGATCGTGAATGTGGTTTTCATACATATATTCTCAAAATAAAGCACATGTACATGCTATTCAACAGTAAGGTTAAACAGCTACTATGTCTAGCCAGAGGAAACTCATAAAACACTGCCAAAAACAGACCCAAAGATGCAGATGGGCTGAGACATGAGGGAAAATTAGGCCAGGTTGCCAAAGAAATGCAAAGATGCTTGATTCATTTGATTCATTCTCTTGATCTCTTTCCCAAGCCCACAACCAAGCTCCAAGATGTCTCCCAAGGGATGGAAGCCCCATTTCATGATTCATCTCAAGATGGACTGGACAGACTACTATGAGAAGTACAAAAGTACTTCAGGGTAGAGATGTGTATTAGCAAAGGAACATCCATGCTGGTCCAAAAGGAGCAGATGTGGTCAGCACCCCTGACAAGGCTGTTTGCTGGCAGCCATGGACCTTTTTATAGCAAATGAACATTGGAGTTGGTGATGAATCTCACTTCTCAGTTAAATACAGCTCACTTGAGGCCTACGTGGTGTGCAGAGGTATAAAAACAGAAAGTAAATTTTGAATAAGGCAGGAAGCAGACCCTCTTTGGGGGAATCAGGGAACAATATGTTCAATGGGGCAATTTCTACATTTTTCTCTACAACCCACCTTTCCTGTTGGCTGTGATTTTGCTGACAAGCACACCACACTTCAGACTCACAAACAGAGTGCATCTGAAGCCTGTGTGCTGCATCTAAATCCAACACACGGTGGCTTCAATGGGTACAAAAAAGCTGTGCAGACTATCTGCATACTATGTGATTTTCATCCACAGAGCACAGACCACAGGATTTTTGTAGACGTCTGCAGACAAATTCTTCAGCGTATTGCAGAATACTCCCTGAGTTCTCTTTCAAGCCTTTAAAAATCCTGCTCTTTCCTATCAGCCTCCTCTTGCTTGTATCAGTCATAAAGCAAGAGGCCTACAAATGCAATCCTAGAGGAACAATTTGCATGCTAATTGCATTTCAGCAGTTCCACTTTTTATTTCCCACTGTTGTTCTTACCTGCTGCTGGTTTTCCCTTTGAGAATGCAGCCTGGCTTGTATGCATTCCCTGGTCTCCTGGAAAGCCTGTCTTTGGGACACCTCTGCTGGGTAGTGGGTACACACGCCTACAATGTTTGTACAGGAGAAGATGAGAACATTGGAGACCAGCTGCAACAAAAGGGGAAAAAAAAACAAAGAGAAAATACTTGATTACACTTTGGAAACCTGCCATCAGTAACAAAGCAGCAGCCAGAACTTAGCCCATTCCACACCTCTTTGATCCAAGCCACAGGTAAACCTTAAGCTCCAATTTATTTCACTTCTCTAGTTTTCAAATATAAACCTTCTATATGTGGCCTCAAATATATGTTCTTAGCATTGTGTATTACTTCCCTGGTAAAATACAATAAAATAAAAAATACTAGCAATGCTATAGTCCTACCTTTGGTCATCCAAACCTTGGAACTACTGTGACAAAAATGCACCTAAAAATGCACCGTTACTTTGCCAGCTAAGAGTCAGCTAAGCTTCACGCAGACAGAGGAACACAAATATTTCCACATTTGCGTACTTACATATCTGGCTTGAAAACATGCCAAAGATATATATAACTGCTATTTTGAAACAGTGCTTCAAATAGTGAAGGGAAAATGCTGGTATTCACAGAGTTTAAGAGCAATCCTTTCTTTATGTAGTTCATCTCAAAAATTTATGTTAGTAGGTTAAAAAAAAAATTACATTTTCTACATTTCTATGAACATGGCTACAGAAAAGGTTATTAAGTCTGACATATATTTGGACTGGACATGTATAAAGGAAAAGCAACATCACTCCTCTGCTTCCACATGGATTATGTTTTGTAATAAAGCAGTCACATAACTTTCGCTGCAAACTAGTGTCGCAACTCTTATTTCCTAACCATTTTTTAATAAAAAGGAAAAAATAAAACATGTGCTGGCATTTGGTTCATGTATAATGTTCAAAACTACTTCTGACAGTATCATATAAATATTTTCCCCTGACAGAGGTCAAAATAAAACTTCTGGAGAGCTGCACAAACTGTACTGCATCTCTCTATGAGGACACTTATTCAAAATACCTCTGTTCTCTGTGGGGAAAGACTGTCAGACTTACAGGACTCTTAAATTAAAACAGAGACCTTTATTCTATTCCCTATAGACCAAATATAGTTTAAATACACCCTTTGCCTTTGTTACTAATAATTTCCAGAGCAGCCCCTTCACTGAAAACACAGGATCAGGTTCCAAAAGGCAGCACCCTCATAGGCATCACTCAGGCCACAAGCCAGCAGTGTGTGCTCAGAAGTCCCCAGGCCAGGGAGGAGAGGAGCTCTTCATATATCACCCACCAACATCCCAAAGAGCAACAGAAAGTCTGTTGGGATTACTCAAACATCTTGACTACATGCAAGCGATGAAGACATCGGAAATGGTTTTATTAACAACTCTGACCCGAGACAGGTTTTAGGCAGGAAAAATTGGTCTTTCAGCTCAAAATTAAGCAATACGTTGAACTACAACCAGCTGAGGGACTTCTCTCTGAGGATGGCTGCCAGTAGATGGCAACACACAAAGCTCCTGTATCCTGCTGCATTTTGGGCTGCGTCCCTGCAGAAAGTTCCCACGCTTGTGTACTATACTAAAATACGACGACTTGCAGGTCATAGATACCCGTGGGTGGTTACCATCAAAACCAGTTAGATCTATCTGCAGATAACTGGTTTTCAAGGAGGAAAGTCTTTCTCATCCCCTGCAGATTGCTCCCTTCATCTTAAGTGTCCTCACACAGGACAGAGATAGGGCTAAGGCGCAGTTCATACACGTGAACATGATCCTAAATTTGCAGATTTACAAACCCTTGCTATTACATTCTCATTCAGCTCTTTCTAAGGCTGGCTGAATCCTGACAGGTCCAGTGTCCTGCGTCTCTTCTTGAAGCTGATCAGACATCAGCCAGCTGCCAGCTAACCCACTACTGCATCCGATGGGCACTTGATAGGGGTTTTTTTTGCTGATAATGAGCAGAAAGGCAGGATCTTAAGGATGAAAAATCCCTCTCCAAGTATAAAAAACATTGGTGTTCATTTTTCACAAAGAAACAGCTTAAAAATGGAACAGAAAAAGGACTTTCCTGGGAGTTACTCAGATTCCTGCTTCACGGCCGCATTACTAGCAGTCTGTGAACAACACTTCTACAAGTTCACGATGGTTATTATCAGTATTTTCAGGAAATCATCAGCCTGGAGAAGACAAGGCTCCAAGGTGACCTGATAGTGGCCTTTCAATATCTAAAGGGAAGCTATAGGGAAGAAGGGGACAGACTCTTTAGCAGGGTTTGCTGTGATAGAATGTCAGCATAGATTTAGGTTAGGTAAAGGAAGAAGTCTTTTACAGTGAGGTGGTGAGGCACTGGAACAGTTTGCCCAGAGATGTGGATGCCCTGTCCTGGAGACATTCAGGCCATGGGCAACTTGATCTAGCTGCACTGTCTCTATTCATTGCAGAGGATTTGGACTACCTGACCTTTAAATGTTCCTTCCAGTTCTAAGGATTCTAGGATTGTAAATATTCAGCTTTCTATTTTAACCCCAAGAAACAAGGCCTCATTTCACTTACAGTTAGTGCAACCCCAAGCAAATTTCCCAAAACAGTAACTCAACTCTTGCACCAAGAACAGGACACCCCTCAGACCTGACAACAAGCTTTCCATGGGTAGACATCAGTGTTAACAAACAGCCCCCAGCGGGAACAACCGTGAAAACATCACTGCCCTGAAGTAGCCCTTAGAAGCCAAGAAGCACAGCTCAAGGCACATGATGATGCACAAAGATCAACTCTGCCAATGCAGAGTAAAAAACACTATCGAACATGATTCATAAGGTGTGTAGGCCAACAAAGCAACTTGACTGTTAAGCTCTCACCGATATCATTCTACACAAACCCTTTGCAAACTAATTTAAAAGACAGACTCAGATGATCCTGTTTTTTCTAAAAACTACACTGCAGCATAAGTTTAAAGAAACAGACACCTGTACGTATTCTGTGAAATAGAAGCTGTATGGCATCTTTGCAGCACTCTGAACCCCAGGGAGGGAAATTAGAGTGTAATGTTAACAGCATCAAAGATCTGCAGAGGTGTAAAACTGAAGCTCCTACTATCTGCAGCAATGCTTGTTATGTAGGCTGAATAAAGATCATTTTATTCAGTATGCATTCACAAACATTTTCTTCACAAGTATTTTATACCATGTTACAGCAGAAAAAGAAAATATCTAACCTCATTTTTTTTTCATAGTCCGTTGTCTTAATAAAATGATGTGTAATAAACAAATAAACAATTGATTGTACCCGGTTTGCCAAATGGTACCACTAGCTTATCGGCTTCCTCGCCATTTTGCTATGGTAACCAGCTTCAGTCTCAGGAGAAAAGAGATGATGTAGATGTTAAAAAACTGAATCTCTAAGCTCCACTGCCTGAAAAGTAGAAAGATATTATTGCAACTACTTCAGACAATCTGCGTTGAAGAGCTGTTCAAGGCAATGGGAAAATACAGTTGTCTATTTTAGAGTTGAATTCCTTCCCCTGCCTAGCTACAGTCTGAGAAGATTCCTGCCCTTCTAATTTTGGAAAATAATAGTTTATAAAAGACTATTTCACTTACATATAACTCCTAAATAAGCTATTAAATCAGCCTGCAGTAAAATCGCATTTGAATGTTTCCTAAACTGGCATGTTTACTCCTACAGCATCTGTGTGTGGCAGAGAAGTGCTATTATTCTGATGTTACTGAGGCAGAGGTGTTTAAAGGCAATTCAGCACCTAACAAAAAGCTATGCACTAGGAGGGCTCTTCAAAAAAACGGCGTGACTTCTTCCTTCCACTGAAATAATAGATTGGTCAATCTCAGACAACAGAACAGACAAGACCATTTCTTGTCACTTTGTCTCGCACCTGGAGCACTGCAATGCTTTTGTTGAACCTCTTGCAGGATACTGCTTTCAATATTTTTCCCTCGGTCACCAAAGGAAGAATAAAAGAAACGAGAAATGGAAACAGTTCAGTTACACATGTTCTTGGAGTTATGAAAACCTGGTATTACAAAATCAAAATTGAGAGCTAAATCTGGCCTGGCTTTGCTGTTACAAAATTAACATCTTGGGCATTTCAGGAAAGGCTGAGGAGGAACCCTGATGGTTCAGTGATCAGCGAGAGCCTTCCAGCAGAAAGAAATATCAGCTTGAATCAACATTGCCATGTTTCTCCTTTCTATCTTTCTATTCTGTTATTCTTCAAACACCAGCTACTATTCAATATGTAATTAAGAGACAGCATACTTAGGAGAGATGGCACCAAGACAAATTTTGTTACTTCCTTTCCTCTGCCAGTTTTAACAAGGCTGATTACTACCATGAAAACACGTGCCAAATTTCTTTGAATAATATAGCTTCTTGTAATAATCAGAGCTTTTTATTCCTTTCCTTTTTCCTTTTTTTTCCACCAAGTTACCGTTCCTTGACTAACTTCTCTTGCAGAGATTCTAAGTTATTTCTTTTCTGAGATCCCAGCATTAGGTCTTTTCTGATAGCTTATCAGAAAGTTTACATCAAAATATTTTGATATTGTCGCAAAGTCCCACTTTGCAAACACGTTTTAAACTTCTACCATAAGGCAGTAAAACTGCTGCAAGGGAGAAGGAAAGCACCTTTCTTGGGGATCAAAAAGCCACAGCAAAATACTAAGAGGAAAAGAATTGTGTATCCCACTTTCTGGAGTTTCTCTCTGCCCTGCCTCTGCTTGCCAGCTCTCGTAGTACTTGTGTAATCGGAAATCTTATGTTCAATCAACTATTGGTCCATGAGCTAGATTAAAAACAGATAACAACTCAGCTTCTAGATTGCTTTTTACAGTGGTTATATACTGAGTTGACAAATTGGATCAACTATTAATGATAGGAGCAGACATTGGAATTACATTTACTTTTGAAAGTTTCTTTTTTAACCACAAAAAAAGAAAAAAAAAAAAAAAAGGTTATAAAATCTTTAATTCTTACCTGTAACAGAGCATAAGAACCAAAATGTGATGGCATACAAAAGCTCTAGCTATTTCTATAGCACCTGTGTGTGCAATTCAGAATGGAATCATGGATAAATTCTAAAGTTCAAAAAATAAGAAACAAATATTATGGAAAAAAAAAACTGTTATGATGCTATTTTAAAGCACTAAGCAGCTTAATAGCCCTGTATTGCTTCTTTATACTCTAATATCTCAGAAAAAGAAAAAAAAGGAGCAGCTACAGAGCCAAAGGCATAATGAAAATTAAAACGAAAGACAACATCAGCTGGCTCCAAGATCAAATTACTCACGCATTTGAGGCTGTATATACAACAACATCCTTTGTTTCCCTAATCTACAACCGGCAGAGTATTAAGAAAGAGAAAACCTGTAGATTACGTTAGAGAGATAATTAAACCGTCATGTGGTGCTCCTCTCATGTTTGGCCAGTACAGAACTAGTGAAGAATTTAGGAGTTCTTATTTTAAAAGTGACAAATATTTTTACTGAGTTCTTGAAATAACGGCAATAAGAAAAGATAAAACACAGGAGTCTCGGAACAAACCTGCCCAAGTTGCTATGTGGTGCCCTCCCTGTGTTCTGGTACATCTGTGCAGCAAGCATTCAATTGGATCTTAAGCAGAACAGAAAATAGACCGTGGCCACCATCTCCAGACTTCTCTAAGCACACTTTATGCATAAGCAGCACTACAGAAGCCAGCTCGGAAAACCTGAATGCTTCCCTAAGACATAAGGCAACTTAATGATCCCCAAAGTAGCAGAATTTACCAAAGAGCGATGCTCTCAATTGAAGAAAATCTACTCAGAGTTGAGGACAACAAGAAATTATTTGTAGAAATATTTCCAATGCCTTTTTTGCATATTTTTTTCCTATGTGGAAAGCTGGTAAGCAGTAGAAGTTGTCTACTTCAGCCTTTCAACTCGACTTTACATCCAGCATGAAGTTACTCCTTGAGAGCGAATTAGTGGTACCGTGCCTAAGATCACTGAGAGAATCTACCTGCCACTTATGAATATCTCTGCTCAATAATTCAAGTCAATAAAAACACGACACTGCAGCCTTCCATCCTGTATATTTCTGTGACCATCTCACCTTTCCACCGCTCTTCTTCTCCCAGGGGAAGGACAAATAATTATCTTGCCTCACATACATTCAGTCTTCCTTTAGAATAAAAAAGTAATACCTAAATCACCTTTTATATGCATACTTGCAGGTAAAGTCTTGATACATTACACACCTCATAAAGAATAAAAAATCAAGATTTTGATGGTTTTCCATTCTCTCAGATGAAAGCAAAATGTCTGTTGCTGCTTTCTTAGTTTTAATCTCACACTACTCAACAAGATTTCCATTCATTTACTGGCTGCTGTAACAGCAAACCTGCCATGCACTCCTTCCTGCTGATACTCTCGCTGCCACACAGAATACCGAAACATAAAGGAGCATATTTATAATTTGTTTTTATAACTAAAAATGTTAATCCCAATTAAAGAACAAAATATTACAAACAGATGTATTTTTAGTAAGCAGCTCAAGAGGAAACATTTATACATCAAACTGATTAATTCTACTTATACATTGTTGCCTTTAAGAAACAAATTCTTTGATTATCAAGGAAAAGAATACACTGTCCTGACCAAACCTTGGTCTAGCACCTGGTAAAAGGGGTATTTCTGTGGCTCAGTTTCCCTGGAACTCTGCCATGATGCCAGCAAAGATCCTCTGTGCGATAGCACAATCCAGTAGGGAAGAAGCGTTGCCTTGCGCTAGGAGCAACATCACAGGGAAGGAGATTTCAGGTCCTACCATCCATCCTCCCATAATCTCTGTGGCAAACAAGTTTCTGTGCATGTTCGCACTTTACAAACACACAACAAACAAGGACAGTTTTCACGTGATGGGTGTTCATTTCCAAGCAATAGTGGTATCTACGTGGCAAAGGCTTGAGCAACCAAACACAATTCTTTCAGTAAGATTTCAGTAAGCTCTTCAGATAGGACTTCAAACATTCAGAACATCTCTGTGAGGTCCCAGAAGTGGATGAAAGATCCTGTTCTTACTGTGCATGACTCATATCTGACAATGAGGTTGACCCATACTGGGAACAGACATTTTTTTTTGTTTGGATCAGTGTGTACATGGTACTTTCCTACAACATATCCACCGAGACCTCTGCAGCCCCATCCTTTGACATCTCAGTTCTTCAGTCACCTCCAAGTACCACTGCTTGTCCCCTCCATCTTCCTGGTGCTCTGTCTTGTCAATTAGCCTTCAAGCTGCCAGCAAACACAATTCACAGAGAAGTATCTTTTGCAAGACCTATGGCTACTTCCCATTGCTACGAGAAAAAATACTCATACATCCACTCCTTAGTGATTCTGGGAATGTCTCTGGGCTCCCTGTACTCAAACATGGGTAGTGCATCACCCCTTATCTTCCACAGTCATTTAAGCACCAGACTTCACCTACCAGTCACTGAGAAAACAAAAATATTTATCTAGTTAGATGAAAGTCTTATTTATCTCTGAAAATACAGAACATTCGCCAGCTACTCAGCAGGAAAAAAAGAGTGCCCTAAATATGGTCTGTAAAATATAAAAACTATTATTTCCCAGGCACTTGAGTTCATGTTTTCGGGGTGATGGTGAATCGTTTTGGTTTTGCTTGTTTGTGTGGAAGAAACAGAAAATTGGAGAGACTGGAATGCAGAAGTTGAGATTCATTGCTGTATCTTACAGTCTGGCTGTATGAGCAGTTGAGCTTACTGATCTTTGAACAGACTGACATTCAGCACTGCAGAAAACTATTAGCAGGAAAATTCTCAACCAAATTTTAATTGAGCACAATGGACAGCTTGAAGGCATATTCCTTTACCTTCAGCTTTGTCATAGTCTACAGTTCAAAGGTCTACAGTTAAACAACAGATTTTAGAGAGAAGCTCCAAACAACTCTTCAGAATAGCTTATAAAGAAATGTGTGACAATCTAACAGCACTGGTTACAACTAGCCCCGTTTGCAATACAAATCACAGAACGCAACTTAGCTGGCCGTTATCTCATTATATCCAGCCCCTCTTCCATCTGCCTTTAGACCTGCACCACTCCACTCTCACTGTCTTTTATTCGGCCTTCTTTGTACTGTAACGCTCATTAGTACAGATTATCTCCTCATGTCCCCCAGTCTTTTTGCCAAAAACACACAACCTCACAACTCCGGAATCAAGCTACATGAATATTCCTAAGTAAGTCAAGATAAACCTCATTATTTTCTGATAGATCCAACAATGTAATTCCTTTGCTATGAGATGTGCTTTTCACAGTGCAAGACACACTTTAAGTTGCTTTGTGACATTTGAAGAAAAAAATTTCAAGGTGTACTTTCAAAGCATATGTACTGAATACATCCTCCAAGTCCCATACCACAAGAGTGTATCACTGATTTCCTTAAGCATTACAAAATGGCAAGCAGCTGGATTCTTGAACTGAGATATGCTGTAGCCAGAGGTTATTTTTGTTAAGATTGTAAACCTTTTCTTGCTGTCCTTTGAGAAGATCATAGTGAAAATATTGGTATTATGACACTGTAAAAATTCAAATGCTTAACTAAAACAAACAAATCAATCTCACTGCAATGGAGATGCATGAGTTAGAAGAGCCTATGGATAATTTAATAAGCTGTGTCTGTTGAGAATTGGGCAGGACATGAAGAAAAGAAATCCAAATTTCTAGCTAGTGGAAAATTCTGAATCTGTATTTGAGCTTCTACTTTTATTCTCCCAAAGATTATTACCAGAGATTATGCAGCTGAAAAAGTTTTCTGAGGTGATCTTAAAATAGACCTAATGTCATATTGACCTCCCCAAGAGGATACTGCACACCACAGAAATGGATTTTGAAAAGAAAAGTGAATTAGGAAGATTTAAAGTAACCTAATCTGAGGAAGAAATAGAAAAAAAAAAAGATTTTTTTTTTTTATTTTAGAATATTTTGTAACATGACAGCATGACAGCAAAGAACTGAAGAAATCCCATTGACTATGTAGTTCATTCCCTGCTCACCTCTTAAATACAGTATACAAAAATGATATAACAATAGGATTGAAGTTTAAATGGCATCTAATTGCCATACTTGCTTGTTTCATATTACATACAATACCTTTCTTAATATATCCCAAAGAGACCCTTCCTTTTCCTGAAGTGCACAATAATGATCATGAACAAATTAGTTTGCAATCTCCTTTCCCTGTCTTCGTCATCTGTTGCACCACAGCATAGATGTTTAGACACGGTTTTGCATTAATATTTTTCATTTCTAAGAACACAGCACCTGTGCAGTTAGCCTTGCCTGGTAACCCTTTCACAAATCATCACTTGTGTCATTGGAGATTTACTAGTATACTTGAAAACAAAATGATTTCATGAAAAATGCTTCAAATGTGGAAGATTACCAAGCAAATAATTGCTTTAAAAGGAATAAAATAGCTGAGAGAGGTTTTCCTATCTACTGAAAATGAGGTGCGGTTATTGCCTTCATGTCTGGGAAATGAGAGGCATATAAAAACAAAGAATTTATTAAGAGATTATGATAATTTGAAAAAAAAATATTACAAGATAGTGCAAAAATATTTTAGTGTGCGATCAGTACCGTGACTGTAGCTTGAAATCATAAATTGATTCTTTGCTGTGCTACTGTAATGCCATACACTTGTCGGCTTAAATCCCATAGGGAGTGACTAAGTAGTTCCTGATAGGATAAAGGTATTGGAGCCAGTTCTCTATTCTTATCAGTTAACTCTATCAACTTAAGACAGATAGAAGTAGAGAAAGCGATTTGGAATTAATCTCCAAGATCTTTGCTCATCAAACGCTTCTTCGTGCTTTATGATCAATAGTAAGCAAACATGAGATATCCCTTCAAAGGCAAAGCAGGTGGTCCTTGACAGATTGCAAGGATAACTGATACATCATCTGCAATACAGAAGGCCCAAACACATCTTAATATGCTTCCTGCTGCAGCACTGCTAAAATAAGTAAACAGAAGAAAAAGTGAACGGATGGTGAAAGTCAGGTCTGTTAAGGCATGCAAAGGGAAGCACAAATATTTGCACTTTTCCTGCAATGACTACACATTTTTTCACGTACAACCTGAAATCAAACCACTGCTGTTTTCATGCTTTTTCCACTTGTGCCCAGTCACAAACTAGGTTCACAGCCCCTTCGAACAGCAGGTCTGCAAAGAACACAATGCTCCTCTGTCGCCACACCTTGGGGTGAACACACAGACATTCAACACTTTGTCCTGGGACTGCCTTAACCAAGAGAACAGAATCAATGTTGCAGAGGCTACCTAAATGCTGAATAATGTCCACCAGCTCACAGGCTAATTTTTATCGGTTTAAAATCAATTCTCAGTAAGAAATATGCTGCGTCTCCTAGCGTGAGTGCCCAACTTCACAGCTTCAGTTTGCCCTTAAAATACCATTTTTACAGAGTAGTACTGATACACCTGATTACTGGTGCAAAATAGATCTCTTCAGAACAAGATGTGCTGCTTTCAGACCGAAACTAGTAGAAAAATCAGTGCTAGTTTTACTGGACTGTCAATACCTACTTTATACAAGTGAATATCCAGAATGTGGACTCCAAGGAGAGTATTTACCTTCCCAGTGTTTCCTCCCACTGCATATGGGTCAGATGCTAGAATCTAATCATGCTTACATCAAACTATGCACACATCAGTTCTAAACAACAGGAAATTAAATTCCAGAAGTTATCTACCCACAGGAATTAAGGAAGGGAATTTGAGATTTAAAACAGTGGAAACAGAAATACAATATTGGCTGAGCTCTCATTCCTCTTTTTAATCCAACAGTCCCAAGTCCAGAAGTGTATATAGCATAAAAAATGTCTAGAAGTGGAAGTCTATGTAGATGATGCTGGATAGTGAAGACTTTGGTTGATCGTGAAACATTTTCTTGCAAGCTTGCCTTCTCAACTCTACTCCTGTTCTCAGTTTGACTAAAAAGCATCAGCTCCCGTATCAAAGGAACAAAAGATGCAACCAGTACCAACAGCTTTAGGGAGAAAATCATTGGTTCTCTGTCTGAATGTGGATGGAAAATGTGCTCAAATATACCTATCTGCAAAGTGCCTGGAAGATGTCAAAGATCCCCTACATGGAAAGTCATCTTAATAACAACAGCCCCTCAACGGAGGTGAACAATCCTATGCCATGACATCCCATTTTTATCCCCAGCTCTGCAGAAATGCCACATTCCGAGCACAGTTAAATTTCACCCAGCACATGTTCAATCAAGGCCCTTTTTGGCAACTTGGCCTTTAACAGCTGTATTGAACAACCATCTCACAATTAAAAAAAGAACATAGGTTACACAGAATCACAGAATGGCCAGGGTTGGAAGGGACCCTCAAGGACCCGAAGCTCTAACTCCCCTGCCACAGGCATGGCCACCAAATTCCCCATTTAATATCTGGCCTTGAACATGATGGGGCATCCACAACCTCTCTGGGCAGCTGTTCCAGCACCTCACCACTCTCTCTGTAATGAATTTCCCCGACATCCAACCTCAATCTTCCCTCCCTCAGCTTAAGACCACTTCCCCTTGTCCTGTTGTTATCTACCCTTTCAAAGAATTGATTCCCCTCCTGTTTGTAGGCTCCCTTTAGGTACTGAAAGGCTGCAATGAGGTCATCCTGCAGCCTTCTTTCCTCCAGGCTGCACAAGCCCAGCTCCCTCAGCCTGTCTTCCTAGGAGAGGTGCTCCAGTCCCTGATAATCTTTGTGGCTCTCCTCTGGACTTTCTCCAACAGCTCTCTGTCTTTCTTGTACTGGGGACTCCAGATTACATGTTTCCTTATCTAGGTATGTTCAGTTTCTATTTGTGTACTCCAGTGTTCCTTGACATAACTCACATAATCCATCTACAGCAAGCACGAGGCAATTAAATACCTTTGGTCCCTCTAAACTATTTGGTTTAAATGTTTTTACCCCAAATGCTTGACTGATAGAGGATGCAACACAAGAAGGCACAGTAAGGCAATGGACAGAATGGAAATTTACCCTTTTGTGAGAAAGTATTTAGGCAAAGGGACAATAGTCCCAGGCTACTGGCTGTACCAGTGTCCAATACCAAGTGTCCATACCAAGGGCACCTAGACAGTATTTTTTAACCAGGAGCACAAGTCTACTTCAGCAGAGCAAGAGAAGCTCTACCCCCAAATAGTCTGTAATGAACAGATGTGTTACCTGCATGTGCTGTCATCCATCTCCACAGCATGATGGGGACGCGGGTCTTCAGAGAACCAGCAAGCATTTGATTAATTTTCTCTCTTTTCCACCTCATGAAGTCAAGCAGTTTTGGTAAGACTCACAAAATATTGATACCATCACAATACTTTATTCACACAGAACAGAATTTATTTAATCACTGAAACTGTGTTTTTTCTTTAAATGGTATTTTACTTCTGTCTATATAGGAAAGCAGACAGAATTGGAGGGTGGATTGGTTTTTTTTTGTTGTTTTTTTTTATTTGCTTTGTTTTAAATAGACAATGAATTGAAAAGATATTGCTCACTGCCCATAAATAATGGAGTACTTTGCAGAAATTCAGTTTAGATATTTATTGGAATGAAAGAGCCTACAACCTTCTGTTTGCAGAATATATTAATAAGGGAAGGATGGATATGACAACTCCATATACAGGTTTTATCTTTTGAAGAAACCATCATGTTTCTGAAAATAACTTTTTTTCATATACTTCCCTTACAGCTCATCCTGCTCTGATCTGTAGCCCTCTCCTCCCAGTTGCCTTCTTTTCTGCCTACCTAAGTACAGTTTGAGTTCTTCTTAGTTTGGAAGGCCCACAGAAAATGGAGTTACAGTCCAGACCTGTAGGATTAAGGTTCAGCCACAATTTTAGCGCTTCTAGAAGACCTTCTGTTCATCAGTTACTACAGACAACATCCCTTTCCATTTTCATGTTGATAAATCGACCTTTCCCTTCGGTCATTTGGCTGTTACCTCCACTTCTCACTGTGTGTTACAGAACCCACTTTTAATTGCTCAGCAACAGCCAAATTAAAACCATTTTGTGCATTTTTAAAGTATGCACATTGGAAATACCTCCATCTCCTGTGCTGCAAGACTCAGTCACTAATCCATTTAAGCAGCATGAAGTGTTAGGAAAGTCAAATGTAAATTCAAACAGGAGATTAAAAAAATTTCTTTTTTCCCCTGGCCCCAGAGGGAAATCAATTTTTGGCATCTGTGCCCACACACTCAAAGACTTTCAGGTGTATAGCTGTCATGGGTTCAATGAGAGGCTTTGATGATGTGTTTTTAGGAGCTTAAACTATCTCTATAAAAAGTTCGATTTTTAAAAGCTGTTTAAACAAATGAGCTGCACCTAAAGTAAAGTGCAGTCTTCAAGCACACAAAATCAAAAGTAATTCATGTTCTTTTTTGAATCTCAGAAAACTCAGTTCTTGTTCTCCTGTATATGTTCTGGTCTAGCAATTACATCCCGAGTTTTATGGAGACAGACACTGAGAGGTATTAGCAAACGCAGCGAGGGTCAGTGTTCAGAAGTGGAGAGGCTGTTGATTTTATTTCCCACTGGAATCTACTGGGAATAAATGAACTACAGGATTCCAGAAGAACAGCTTGTTCTCCTGGCTTTGCTCTGCTTGAGCAGAAAAAAAAAAAAAGTTATTAAAATACATACCCAGAGCACAAAGCCTGAAAACAGGCTGTGAGGTCTTCAGCACTCAAAATCACAAGCACAATCTAGACCAATGCCAGCCAAAGCACTTGCCTTTATTTTGATTACTGCTTTATCGTGTTTTTTGTATCATCCTTATTATTAGCAATGGTGCGTCAGTATTGCTGTTGATACTGCTTCCCTCATGATGCTGCCCAAATAACAGACATTTCCATTTGAACCACTGCATAATAGTGGGAGCTAATGACCAAATGAAGGGGTGGCAGTTCACTTTAAAAAGGCTCAGTCTTACAAACCACCACACATCTTTACATCTGACAGGCTGAACTCTGACACTTCAGAGGAAGATCCTCCTAGGCCAATCTATCACTAAAATAATCTATCTCTACACAACACACTTTCAAAATCCCATAAGTTGGGCATTTAATTACAATCATCAATATGAGAATTTATATCTCTTCGCTATACAACATTTAAGTAGGGAGTCAGTAAGTATTGCTCTTACACAGGTTTCCTGATACTTACCCACTACAATCTCTCCCCTACATCCAAATTTGAGATTTAATCTCAGGTTTTAGAAAGGATGGAGTTAATTTAGTACCATCAGAAACTGCACTAACAAGGCTTATGTGATTCCCTACTTGATCATTAACCTGTCAAATTCAGCATAATAAACCCTTCACCAGTTTAAGGAAACACAAAAGACTTGTCACGGAGAGAATTTTAAGAACATGACAATCATGTTTAAATGAAAAAAAAAAAGCACTTGATGCTACTTTCCACAGCTGTATTCACAAGAAATAATTTTCCACCTTCACACATTAAAAGCAACTGTTTCTGAAAGTTTTTTCTCTTTTTTTTTTTTTTTTTTTTTTTTGTTAATTTATTGAAACTTTCTGAGCTTTTAGGCTTGTAAAGGACTTCTGAATCACAGAGTCACTCAAAGTGACACTTGAATGCTTTTCAGGCACCAGGCAGTGGTCTGGTATACGTTAAGTTTACAATCTATATTTTCTTGTAGTCTATCACAACCTAACAAAGCTATGTCAACAAGCATTAAAGAAGGAGAACCAACACGGTAATTTTCCAGTCCCATTATGTCAGCTATCAAATGCCAAACTTCTATTGCCAATGTGACTGCAGTGTCTGAAGAGTCGGTGCACGAAGCATACTGCAACTCAAGCTGTAAGCAAGTTAACAGTGGCTGGTTTTCTCATAGGTGTTCAAATGCAAGAAAGACTTCCAGGATCTCTACAAGTAGTAGGAGGGTAATATTCCAGGGGCAATTTGCACTCACGAGTTTGGGAACATCTGCACTAGCGGATAAAAGCTCCTTTTATAAGCAGTATCAAGTTAACAGACCTTTCCAAGGTGTAAGGAGAGCCATAAAACAGATACCTGTAAGTGACAGGACACTGATAAATAATTGGGGCTGTAACTGTGGGAGGAATTTCAGCTTAACTGTGTTTACCCTCAGACGGTGATTTCTGGTGGTGAGCTCGACTAGCTACAGCTCTCCTGCAAAAAGGGTCTGGAGACTGGCCAGGGGTTTTGAGCTTCAGGGTCTGCCTGCACATTCAGCCACAGCAGGCAGTCACTGCTCGTTCTTTACAGTCTTTAACTATCTTCTGCCACACCAGCCATGCTAAATCACCTGATAGAAACCCTGAGATCTGGGACTCTGCTGCCGCAGTGATGCCCTCAGTGCCCCAAACACAGTATATCTTTCTCTAGAGATCACTCCTCCTGTCCATACCTCACAAAAAGAGGTCAGCCCTTAGGAGTTAAAAAAGGGAGGGTCTTCAGGGGTATCTCAGAAGGCTTATTGCCCATACTTTTAATAACTGATACGTGAAGCTCTCTGGGTATTCACAGGAAGGAATGCTTCTGGCTGAGGTTTGGCTAACGCTCTAAGCACATCTTTATATAGCCAGCAATTTCAGCAGTGAAGTGAGCAGACAACACTTGTCTGATAGCAGTGGATGAGACTGTCCTTCCTCATTCGCTCACTTCTTCACTTGTAGCTCTGCTGATTTATTTGTAGCAGAAATACGTTAATGTTATCTGACAGCTACTATTGAAGTGTCACAAGCATGTGTATGCAATAACGCAGATGCTGCAGGGAATCTGCTGCAGGCCACTATCTTCCCAGGCACAGAAAGCAAGGGGAGGGATGGGAAATACCTTACAGAGCAGAAACGTTCTACTACTCCCTACTGTGCTTGTTCAGAGGGAAAATTGACAGACAGGTGAAAAGGCTGAAGTAAAACACATGCAGAAAGCATGGGAATATTCAGACAAAATCTATGTTGCAAGCTTTCCCACCTGTGCCTTGATAATTAAAAAACCTAACCCAGACCCAGCTACTCCAAGGACACCATCCCATGCAGGCTCCCAGTGCAAGGAGCTGATAGTGATGCTGTATGAACAGATGGGGGATATGAATTGTTAGAATTTTAGGAGAGGTAAGAAAAATCTTTTGGTTTGAAGCTTCCTTCTTCACAGCAGTATACAAATATGATGATAACATGGCATAAGTTTGGCTTGACACTTCTCCATTGCCCCTCAAGTACTTACAGACTAATTGTTTTAACACCCTTGCAAATGAGAGATATTACCCTCGTGTCTTATATATAAAGAGTGATCAAAGAATTACTCCAAGGTCACAGAAGAAACCACAGGCAAAGTCAGGATTTGCATACAGATTTCTTAAGTACCACACTGCCCAATGCTTCAAAAAAAAAAACACGCACCATGTCTTCATCTCCACAAGAAAAGCCATAGAGGACAAACCAAGCAAAACATTCTTGATCACTTGAAGTTCTTAACAGTGAAAGCCATCGGATTGATTGTAGAATGGGTAAATGGAAGAAGTTTTTTACAGTAGGGGTGAGGAGGCACTAGCACAGGCTGCCCAGAGAGGTAGTGGATGCCCTATCCTCAGAAACACTCAAGGTCAGGCTGGATGGGCGCTGAGCACTTGATAGAGCTGTACATGTCCCTGCTTATTGCTGGGGAGTTGAGAAGGCCTTTAAGAGTCCCTTCTATCGCAAATGATTCTATGATGATTCTATGAACTTGCCTTGTAGAGCACTTCGCTGGCCACTGCCACTGCTCTCTGGGTACCTTTGGCTGTACTCAGCAGGAAGGCTGATGGTCCCAGGAACAACTGGGAAACAAGCTGCAACCTATTAACTGCACCACCTACCTCCTCTCCTTCTAGTGCCAATATGGTTAAAATTCAGTGCAGGTCAGATTTGCACAAGTATTTAGGCCAGATGTGCAGATAAGCAGCTAAACTATTTAGATGAACGTTAAATCACATTAAGTGCCTATCTGCGCCTTTTTAAACTGAGCTTCTTTCCCTTTATCAGATTCATAGTAATTTAATAGGAGCTGATTAGAAATGATGGTCTCCAGGGCCAACGCTCAAAGTTTACTTCAGTTCACTCCAACCCACAAAGGCAGCCACAAACCACTTGTTGCCATGCGAGCAGAGGCACAGCACATGTAGAGGTGCCCAGCCAGTGAACTGGGGAGGCTGGGAGCCCAAGGTGTGAGCAGGGCAACGAGGACCAGACTGATGAAGGCTAAGTGATTGTGCTGCAGCCCGCTATGTTTCAAGCTGTGCCTCAGCTTTGAGTCCCCTTAAGGGGAGAAAAATGCACTAAAAACAAAGGCCAAATAAAACACGCTTTAATTCTCAGCCATTAAAAACTCAGCTGCAAATATAACTGAAGCATGTTTCTTTTTAAAGAAACAATACAACACTCTCTCCCCTACAGCACTGATGACTTCAAAGGCTTCAAAAGGAACCTGATGCCGTGACCAGAGGCAAAGCTGCCTCTAAGTGCTGACTCCTCAGTCATTGTGATTTTGAGGTCTCAAGTTCTGTTGTGATTCTCCCTCAGATTCTCCCTCAGATAGAACATTAAAAAGAAGGAAGAAAAATAAGATACAGAGCAGCTTCCAACATGGTTGCCTGAATGATCGCACGTATGGCATAAGCTGTTGGCTGAGAGAATGCCCAGAGCCCATGTTTGCAAGACATGGCCTTACAAATGCCACCAATACATGCCAGTTTGAACTATCTCATCCCACCAATGCACGGCCCTGTCCCTCTTTTTCCACAGTTCCTGGTAGCAGGCTCAGCTCCTTATCAAGTTCAGCATTTGCAGAAAACAAGTCTAACCCCTTTTAAGGTACCTTCTCCAATGTGCTATTGCTACAGACCACTAAGTCCACAGGCTTCAATTCAAGGCTTTGCACATCAATTTCAAGAGGCACCAATCTTCTGCATCCACAGCACACACACAGGCTTAGGGACTGCAAGGCAGAGGCTGTGGCTTCTCCCTGCATTCAGCTGCAGGCACTGGGTGGATTACCCTGGTCCCTCATTTAGACTCAAAAAAACCTTTCCTGACCTGAAGCCATAGTCCAAGATCCACACTGCCCTTCAGACACAGCAAATGAAGGGTTGAAGGAATAGAGAAGAAAGGAAAAACAAAAAAAAAACACCAAAAAAGAGATTGAGGCTCATGGCTACCATGTACTTGGATGATAGATTGATTCTTTGCTTATGTTGATGATGCCCTGGTACAGACTGTACATGAACAAGGCATTCCTGAGCTTTTAATTTATTGCAGTGTTCCCACCAGGCACAAATAGAAAAGTTACATTTTAGGATTTCTTTCATACTTAAAAACAATGCAGCCATGCTGAACTACCTTGGCCAGTGGGTGTAGGTCTTTGTAGACATGGAACAAAGCAGGCAAAAGCCTCTCTGTCCTTTCCAGTTCTCCATCAAGAAGATGGGAACACGGGGAGAAGAAAGAAACTGAGGAGCAAATTGAATGGGCTGGCTCAAGCCTTCAAAGCAGCTCTAGCTATTCTATAGGTCAAAATAGAATGAAGGCAATTCTGCATATGAAAGTATCTTGCATAAACGCCGATGCTATCCACAAAAGCTTAACTTCAAAAGAAACAGACTCAAGGATGCTTGGCATTCCAGCCAGCATAATAACTAGTCATCTGTAATCTTTTAGTTATGTTAATAGCGATAGCAGAGGATTGAGAACAAGCAGTCTTGAGGGACATAATCCAGCCACATTTGTACACTCATCTACACCACTCTCTGGACAAGAGCTGAAGGAATAAATGGAAGCTATCAAGTGAGAAGAACAAAAATAAAAGATTTTTTTTAAGTGCATAGTGACAGCACAGGGGACTTAGCTCAGTTTCCACCTCTCCAACAGACCTACTACACTACCTACAGCTATTCACTTTAGTATCACCATGTGCCAGGGCTTGTTGTGGATTCTTTTTTCATTTAATCAGGCTGCTCAGAGGAGAGTTTACAGTTTCTTACAATGCAGCTTCCCAGCACATAGCATAACGAGGCTCCGGTCCTGGTCCTAAGGAGTGTAGTTTAATAACAATTTATTATAAACTGCACAGCATGCCAGTGGCAGATTTGAAGGGCTGGTGGAAGGTACAGCATACACAGCACAATTACTCTTCATGATTTAATTCTGCAGTGCCTTCCCTTGGGCAAACACTATCCCAGTTCCTTAAGTGGGAGTTCAGTCAGAGTAAACTCATAATTTCTAAGAAATAAAGTCAATGCACTTGCACCAGCATAACGAACAGTTATTCCTTATTATCTGTCATTAAGCCGTCAAAGTTGTCGAATCCCTTCAGTTCCAGTCCCTGCATGGCCATGAAGGTCAACCACTACAGGCAATCTGAAGCACTGCCTCCTCCTCACAGGTCAGTTGTGTCTTCTCCAGAGACTTATTTTCTTAAGACAATGAAGAAAACCTGTTTTGCTGTTTATATTAAGCAATTCCTAACAAGAAACAGGGAAAATGACAAGCAGGAGATGTGTTTTTCTTCAAAATTTTCAACACAAAATAGGAAAGTGTGCCTAAGAGTTTCCAGGCCAGCAAAGTTTTCTTGTTTTGTTTGTTTATTTTAGCCAAAGTAATTCAGAAAGCATGAGAGCAGGACGTACTGGTACCAACTATGTTATCTCAGCACGGCTGCAGTTTCCCATAGCCTACGATATCTGCAGGACCTCTGTTTCTTTCTGGTCGTTAATTCAGAAACAATGATAGAGCTGAATAAATTTGCGTGCCACGATGAATAGAAGAGCACAGAAATGCTGTATTTGACCAGCACTTCCTGGCTGGTGCCTGCACGGAAAAAGCTTGGCATGAGCGATGCTCTAAGAACGCAAACACTGACAAGGTCCAGTCTTTGCCATCAGGCTCTTACTGTTCAGAGGTCACACAGAATCTGCCCTGCCACGAGCCCAACCTCTCTCATGAGCCTGAAACTCATTTCATTTCTCTTCATCTGCCCACTTGGTTCAGGGCTGCACCACCATAAAATGCATTCTGCCTGTTCTGAACATGTCTACGGGGTGTTGGTGAGCACTGGAACCTCAAAGATAGCTGTGAGCTCTCCTGCATAGAGCTTTTGGCCCTGGAGTGCAGTCCACCAACAGCGAGCATGCTTGGATGGGCTCACATCTGCCTGCAAGACATCTTGCAAATGTAGCTTTGGCCAAGGCTGGGAGCTCTTCTTGTCAGCTAGCAGCTGGCCCAGAGCAGGTCACCCTGAGCAGTAGGGACAAGAAATGTCAGGGGCTGAACAGCTGGTCTTCCCATGCTCTAAAGGTCACAGCAATTCCATGCTAACCAGCAGCTCCAGGCTGTGAATGAGCAGCACACCTGGGAGCCCTGACGGGAAAACCCCTACATTACTCCCTCGTGGAGAAACCAGTGTGTCCTCAGATGAGGGTATGGGAGACATGAGGGGATGGGCCCACGTACCCTACCACAACCCAAGTGTACCAGACGGCAAGCAGCACAGCACAGAGCTCACAGTGTAATTTCCCTCTAGACTACTCTAAACTTGGAATGAGCTTTTTCCAAATTTATTGCTTCTCTGATTTCATAACAAATTAGTTCCATGTACCATTACAAGAATTGCTTTGCTGTCAGCCCCGCAGGCTTAATTTGGGGTCTGGGAAGCAGAGGGCTCTTCCCTTCTCACACATTGTCAACAGCCATACAAGATTTTAAACACATTGTTCCACCCACGCTTGTCCTTGTACAACCCCAGCAAAGCCTTACAAAAGGTTGGACAGGTGTAAAATGACACACATTGACCTAAAACAGCACTAAAAAGACATATTGAGGGGGGAAAAAAAAAAAGAAAGCTGCAGCACTGACTGCATATATTATTAGACTTCAATTGACTAAGGGTTTTTAGGGCTTTTTTTTAAACATCAATGTATGAAATCAGAAAGATGATAATGGAAGAAAAGGGGTAGGAGGAAAGAGCTCTGCTGCCAGCAGGCCATGCAGCAGTACTTTTTTTCACGGAGCGGGTGTCCCCTTTGGAGGGTCCGATACACTGATGCTACAGCCATCCTGCCACTCATGCAGTGAGGGAATAAAAACCAGGAGTACGGCGTTGCAGGCAAGCTGCCACAGATTTATGTAGGCGACTCTCAAATCTAATTACCTTTTTTCTTCTCCACTACGCAGATCTCTGACTGATCATAAGTACTATGCATCAAACTAGCAGCTCCTGCTGGGTGCTGTGCGAGCTGGGGTAACACTCACATTGACAGGCACATGGAAGCAAAGGCTCTGCATTTAAATAATCCAAGTTGGACTTGGATTTAGTTGCACACGCTAATTGAAAAGCTTGTTCTAAAGCTAGAAAAGTCCTAAATATGCTGAGTAAGAGTGCAGGCAAGCATGCTGTCATGTTGCTGACAGATGATGAATTTGTTTGTGCAGCCAATATACATGAGTGAAGCAGCCTGAGCCATACTCGGATGTGCACTCTGTACAAAGGGATCTCTGCTCAGCTGGGTGACACTAGGCACAAACACAGGTATGCATTTCTCCTTGTGACTCAGGGATCAAGCTTAAAGGCAGATATTTGAGGAAGGGCCAGCACAAAGTATTCTAAAATAGTATCGTTTGAAGAGGTAGAAACATTCTCCAAGGGGGTCTGAAACTAAATGATCTTTGAAGACCCTTCCAACCCAAGCCAGTCTATGATTCTAATCTTCACTTGAATTGACTCACAGCCAGGGTTTTTGAATGATGCCCACCCTTTAACTCAGCTTTTTACCCTTCTCAGTTTGTTCACAAATGCGAAACAGACTATACCACAATATTTCAAAATATTCAGAGGGGTTTTTTTTTGTTTGTTTGTTTGTTCGTTATTAAGTAAGGAGAAGCTACTTTCTTTTAATTTCCCTGTGTAAGACAAGCTCTCCACTTCTTTGCTAACCCAGGAAGCCCTTCCTCTTACAAGTCCACAAACAATTCATTCCCAAAGCTGGCTAACAAGAATTGCACGCAACACTCCCAGCACTGTGAGCCCTTCGCTGAATGCAGCCCAGGGTTGCACTCATCTTCCTGGGCTACACCACCCTGGCAGCTTAGTCACTGCAGGGCTGACTCATGCATGGCGCTCCTTCTCCTCTTCTGTCATTTCCAACCCATGAAAGCTAAGTGCAGAGCTGAAATTAAATATAACATGACTCAACAGCTGTCAACTGGTAAGACCCTACCTCTAAGAAAGAGGGCACAACTGCAAAACAAGATTGAAGTCCAAGATTTCTATTTGTCAACTGAAATCACCACCAAAAACAACTAGGAGACTACCCAGACCTTCACTTTGGTGAGTCTGCATTCTCAGATATTCTTCAGACCTATTCCATCCTCTCAATACAATGCATTTATTAAAACTCCTTGTGATGTAATGTACCACTATTTGCCTATTTCAGGATTCCTCGGCTCCTCTCCCTCCATTTAAGCATGCAGTGTTGCTTACATTTGATGTGACAGCTGCACTACTCCATATCTCCTCACAGTACTCCTTTCACCTTTTCTCCCCTTCTCTCCCTCCCATGCTGTTCAGCAGCACTGTCCCGAGGCAAAACAGCTACTCACCTTTATTCCATTCCTAGGTGGTCTTAAACTTAAAACAGGCCTTGGCAGCTGCTGTTCTTCCCCTGCTCTATTTTTATCTATGTAAATATGCTCAGGCAGGCAAAATAAGAACAGAAGTGCTGCAATTAGGTGAGTAGTTCAATGACACAGTGCAATGGAGAAAGTCAAAGTGTGCAACACTTTAAAGCCCCACTCACTGCAACCCAGCCCAGAACCTCATGGGAAGCAGGCGAGCCACTGTGCTCAGCTCTCACCAGCCTGGTGTCCTCTCAGGAAATATGAGGGTACCAGAAGCTTGCCTGCACTGTGCCCTTAGACGTTGCTGGCTGCCAGCTCACCTTGAGTATAGCTGTGACACAGTTTTTTCTGCCTCTGCAAGGTCAGTTCTAAGGAATACTCAAAATCGATTCAACACTGAACCTCAAAGCAATACAGAGCATGGAATCTTTTGGCAGCATCCCTGGGATTAAATGTTTACTGGATACATTTCTATTCTAGGGACTTTGCCAAAACGAGAGCGAAGGCACGCAAAGCCAACCTTTTCCAAGGCAAGCATAAAACATCACACACAAAAAGCCCTACATCCCCTGCTGAGAGATCTCAGAAACCTGGCTGCCTCGGAGATCATTCATCTGAAAGGAAAAACAAGAGTGGACGGGCAGGCTCGCGGGCACATCAGCCCCATCTTGACTGCGGTGTGCCAAGCAACAGCTGGTCTGACCCTGCCCTCACTCCCCATTCTCTAGCAAATATTGCTTCTCGTGCAGCCGAGCCAGAGCTCCAGCAAATGTTTACATTATCACATGATGAAGGTAAGGTTTAAAAATACTCTACTGCGCATTTTACTCTACATGTGATGAGAATCTGTGATAGCCACCGCGCTCTGAAACTAACGGGTTACTTTTGTTATCACCTTCCTTCTCCCATAGCAACCCATTCCAATCAGGTCATGCTAACTGATCTTGGAAATCAATCAAGCTCCTATTCTGTTTACATACAATAGATCACCGTGACTCACTTTCATTCAGAGCCCCTTAGGCTCTGAACACTGGTTTAAAACTGGACAGAGAATATTATAATCATGTTTACACACAAAATAAAATGTGCCAACCTGTCAAAATATGGTCAACATTTACTCCACATAAATCTATCCCCAAAAACAGAAGTGAAAACTTGATGAAACATCAGTACTGAGGAAGGCTGGGAGAAGGGCAGAAGCAAATACTGGAATCAAACAAAAAATTCAGAGATAGAAATGGAGGAAAGAGACGAGTATCAGAAAGAGAGTTATCTCAAATCAATTAGACAGCTTCATAGCAAGCTGCATGACACATGAAATTAAAACTTTCATGGCTATGGAAGACATAAAGCCAAAGGGAAAGGGCAGCAGGCTGCTGCTGGCATCAGGAGGAAGAAGTGCAGTCCAATGGAAAAGGTGAAGAAAGGCTGGCCCCATAGAAAAGCAGAGGTACCAGTGAGTTAGCAACACGCCTTGCTTTTTAAGGAGAAAAAATTAAAACTAGAAGATGAAGCATCATGGCAAGACAAGCTATATTTCTACCAAAATGGAAACGAGACATGCCTTTTAACTACCACTGCTCAAGGAAAGATCCGCGTACAAGGGAGTTACTCTATGCTGGAGGGCAGCAAGCAATCTTTACAAACAGACAGTATCATGAAGCTACACCATGTTTCATCTCTCCTTGAGGGACCGTTTTTTTTTTCCTGATGTAGCTTAGAAAAACCACAGCTGATTTTCACATCATTTACTACTTTGAGAGATTCTGCTCTGCTCAATGCAATGCGAGCTTGGATTATTTTAGTGGGAATTTGCATGAAGAGTTAGTAGCAAAGCTTGTCAGCAAATCTCAGGAAGGAACTCCATGTTATTTTAATCTAATCGTATTTTTCTATGTGATGTCATGTAGGGTATTTTGTTCTTGCTGGAACCCCACAGTCCATGGGAGTTTCAGGTAATCTATGTCTCGACTAAGCACTGCACAAATAAAAGGGCTGACTTATTTCAGAGTTAAAGTTCTTATCTCTCTGCCCAAATTCCAAGCCGTATAATGCAGGACGATATAAAATGAGCCTGAAGGGATCTCAAGCCAAGTCCTATTTCTATATCTAACCTTTTATGGAAATCAGCTGTTCTCAGTTTTGAAGCACAATTTCTCTCAGTTCCATGAGTTCCCACTAAAACTCTTAAATCAGAAAAATCTGACACATTAATTCAGTGGTTCTCGAAGGCATGTTCAGAACACCAGAACAAATACAACATTAACACTACTTTGCACTCATCCCTTATCTTCTGATGGGCCAGATAAAATCGTTTGTGAGTTTGCACAGTCCTTCGTGCATTAAGGTCCAGATCCCTGGCTGCACACTTACAGCATAACAGGAAAATAAGGTCTGTATGGAACGAGTCAGTAGTTATCTCAGTCTGGACCCAACACAAACACACAGTTTGTGAGGATAAGATTGTTTCACATCAGTTATTATTATGCTATTAAACCCCATTGTCTGCTGTTATCTCACCAACAAAAATCCCCTAAAATCGCTGTATTTCCATTACCAAGTTATGTTAATTGGCTTCTGATCTTGTTGCTGGTTTCTCTCCCTAGAATTGTTAGGGTCTTCAGTGTTTGCACTGATGTAAATGGGCCAAAAGCATTTGCAGCAATTTGCAGACCACTGAATGCAACCCGTATCGTTTTTCACTCTTGCCTAAAGAATACATGCAGCATTTGATTTTCTTTGTTTAGATTGCTCCTTAGAATCCAAGTTTGCCCAGGATCTATGACTATTACTTCACAATTCCACACCACACAACTGCCTTAACAGCCTTCCCTCTCTATGTTCACTTTATTTACTATTAGCTGAGGAAAAATGTCAGGATTCTCTCCTTTCTCCATCAATATATTCCTTACATAGGTGTCTCCCTCAGTATTGATTAGCAGTAGATACAAGACTTAACATTTGTCTGCTGAAACTGGTGGGAATTTGCCTGTAATGCCAACAGGGTCAGAATTAAGTTAAAAATGTATTCAAAGACAGCTGTTGCAACACAATGCAGAAAGTGACCCACAATGATACTTTGTCAGCCCCTCTCCTTTCCAACAAAGCTCTATCAAAGCAACCCCTGAAGTCCTAGTGCTCACAGGCACTCTCCTGCAAAACCAGGGGTTGCACACAGTACCTAGATCCTCACTCTTTCTCATATTGCGAGGTAAAGCTGATGCAGAACTGTACACCATCAAAAAGCAGATCGATTTTGTGTTGCATCAGACATGAATATACTTGTAGCAGAAGCATTATAAAGCTGTGTTACTAGATAATCAATACAAAAATCAATGCAAATCTGACCAACCATTACTGCATTCGGTATCCTGTAATTGGTAATGGATGGTAACCGATGGAGCAGAAGCTGAAAAAAATTCGTCAGACCTAAATTAGGTGATAATCTGCATACAGAAGGAAGTCTCTTCCTAACTTCCACCACTCACCATAATTCCATAACTAATGGTCAGATGCATCATTTTTTCCTATATATATAGTAAGAAAAAAGGCAGAACCTACAAGTAGACACTCTCCAAACACTGGGTAAACATTATTTTGCTCAGTTTCATCACTTGCTGACATAGAGATGCAGCAGAAACAGGAGTGACAGAAAATGCCTACTTATAATAATGGGAAGTATTTGCTGTCCTTTTCCTCGCAGTCCTGACATATGTTCTATTAGATCACCACCACGCACTGAGCAGGCATGTTCATTCAGCTTCTCACAGTGAAAGCTGTGGGAATAAATATTTTTATTCCCCAAAATATTTTTTTCCACCCACAAATGATAGATGTTAATTTAAAATCCTGTAGCACACACAAATCAGTCTTGTTACTCTTTGCTCTGTGCACGGCTTGTGACAACATTCATTTCACGTGCCACCACGTCCATTCACCTCTTCCCTCTTCTTCATTAACCTGCACAATTGCCCATAATTTCCAACTTCTGCTACCACTCCTTCATCCCACTGTCTCAATTACATGCACATTACCAAGGGTCCATCACATGAAATAACGAAGTCCCTTACTTTGCCAAAAAAAAATGATTTCTAAACCTTTGTTTCCTGTTTCGTGCCATTATGGTTAAAGTAATCCGACAATTAGCAATAGCAGTGACTCAGAGAGAGAGAAGAGGATTAATAATGACAGTGAGTAGTTTCAAAAATAGCTTCAGAGAAGTAGAGAGCAATGTAACAATGAGGTTTGCAATACAATATTTCAATTGGCCTTGTGCCCTCTGGTTCTGGACACTTTACTCCAGCTCTCAGTAGTTGCCCAGATCTAAAGCGTAATGGTGGGTATTTGACCACTTCTTTTCCCTGACAAAGCCTATATCCCATGGGAGGGGCTGGTGATGAGCAGGATCCTAGTATGGATGCATATCTGGTGAGGGACTAAGCTGGGTTAGAAAATCCTTGAGTGGCTAAAATACACAGTAGTATTTCTACACTGAAAAATAAATTCTGCTGAAATTACTTCCACAGTTCTTTCAGATACTGACCTCAGGTATTGAACTGCACAGGGGACAAAAAACTAAGGCATTATACAGAGAAGCCCTCCCTTCCTTTTTCCCACCATTGAAGTCCCAATCATTCACTTGCTTTGTAAATTAAGGAAAGCATTCCTAAATATTATTTCCTGTTTCTTAGCATTAAAGTAATCCTACAATTAGGGTTTCCACCCACATTCTCCCACATGCTATTTCACAACAAAGTGAATTCATCCTCCATTCATCCTCCTTCTTCCCCAGCATCAGCTTTGGGTGTGCCAGTACTATGTGGCCCACAGCCCCAGTCCATACCACTTCACTGCATGGCAGCATGGGCTAAAGTGAACATACTCTTCAAATTCTCACCGCAATACAAGTGACATCTGCTACTCCTCCTGTGGATGAGACGGTATTTTAGCCATGTTATTTTTCTCATTTCTTCCAAATTCACCTGTCAGTTAATTTTTTTTTCCCCCAGTAAATCTTCCATTATACTCCAAAGATTTTTATTTCAGAGCTGGGTTCAGCAATAAGGACTGCAGGTGCTTGTCTGCCTTTGCTCTGCTGCCTAAATGGTAGCATGTTTCAAATTACACTGGATTGCCTGATTCTGAAAGCCTTTCCCTTGCAAAATGACAGTACAACGCATTATTTCAGCTTCTGAGACTGGTTCATAACCACAGAGCACCCTGCACACATCCCAGAGCTGCACATCTCCTAAGGAACAAGGAATCCCTTCAGTCCTTCAGCTTTTCACCAGGAAGCTTAGATCATGGTCATTGTTTTGGTCTCAGATGAAAGATGATTTCAGCACCTTTTTCTTGCACTGCTTTACCAGTAGCTTTACCATAGTGCAGAACTGTGAAAATAAGCAATGCTATGAGGACTGAACATGTGTCCACTTCAGTTTCAAATTCTGTTCTTAATCTAGAACATAATCTCTCCTATTTCAATACTTTTCACGTGACTTGTTGCAGGATGCATCCTGAAGGCAAGATGGAAAAGCCCTTTTTGGTGGCTTTTGGTTTAGAACATGAAAGTTCCATACTTATCAATATGAACTTCACTTTGCAGAATTATTCATTAAGAACATTAGTTTAGAGGTACCAAAATAGTTTTACACTGAGGGATTTTGTACAGAAGAAGGAATTAATGAAATTCTAAAGGAATGCCTTGGCATCACCATTTCATTTTCCATTTTACTGTTAATCTATTTTTTCTATGCAATTTTTCTGCTTCAAACGGAAGTACTGTGGGTGTGACATTTCACAGTGAATATACATAGGAAGTCACAAAAGAAGATAATGGAACTGATTATAAGCTACTATGAAAAAGTAGTGTGCTGGTTACAGAAATACCTTTCACTAAAGATAGACTGGTTATCATGTAGACCTAAAGGCAGTATATCTCTCTGCATTCAAGATCTCATTATGTTAATATTTTACTCCAGCAGTGTCAGAATACAGAAATTCCAAGTTGTTGATTCTTCTTTTAAGGCATCTATGAGACAGTAGACAAGACAGTATAAGAACACAGAACTATTGCTGTCTCAAGACAGTATATGCTTGCACTGCATAGTTCAAAGCCATGTAATTCTTAATAACTCTAGTTTAAGATGCAGTGAGTTTATTAGGTTGCACTAATGCCCATTCTAAGGAGTTCATTAGTGAGTAACATTCAAACTGACCGTATCCAGTTAGCTCAAGTGTCTTTCTACTGAATTCATTAACACTTTAATGTCTCAAGGCCAAAAGAGTCAGAGTAGACTTGGATGTGCTTGATAACAGCCTAAGATAGGTGGGGAAACAACAATTCCTTAAGGCTGTTCAATGCCAACATAAGGATTAAGAAATGATGCACAGCCCAATTATTTCACCACATCTCAGCTCTTCCACACTGACCCTACTGGGAAAGAGTAATGAGAGGCAGACGGGGAAATTACGCTGTTGGGGACTCTCCCTTCACCTTCTGTATGCCAGGAAGCAACAAAGAAGAAAACTATCATATCACTGAAATTCCAGTCCTTGCTGACACCTTGTCAGATAGTATCACTAAAAATGTGAAGATGCATGCACATTTTTACCAGGAAAACATGCAACAGCCATTTATAAAACCTTTACATTTTTCAGTATTTTATGGCCATGGCACATAATTCTCCTCTTTGTTGGCGCTACACACAGAAAAGACCGGTTCTCGTTCTGCTTTCTGTACAAATACTGCCATTTTTGTCTACATCCCGTCAAATTAACTCATCTCATCACAGAAATGATGACACTCAGGATTATCTTCAGCAACTTGAGCTATAAAACCATAAAAAGATTAGAACTGTAACTGACATTTATATTTCTTAGGCAAGTTATAAAAATAACTTACCTAAGACATTTCAGTTACTCTGAACACACGGCTGATGGCATGTAATTTAACTATTCCTTTATGAGCTTTGGATCCCATGAACATCAGCTGAACTCAATTACTTAATTCGACAGACAATATTAAGAAATAATGCATTTGCCTGCATGGCAATTCCTCAGGCCAGCAATGTTCAATGGAAGTAAACTATAAGGACTTCTTCAACCTCTCTCTTGCTTGGACAGTGACATACGATGCAGTATGCAACGGTTTGCAGGTTTGTGTAAAATGATAATGGCTGCATGATAAATTAAGCTGTGGACTGGAATACGCTAGGTGTCAGAAGATGGTCACAAAAATAGAGATCCAACTTAGCAGAAGGATGGAAACAGACTTTCCACGTCTCTTCAACAGAAGCACTGATAGGAAGTTTTATAGTTGATCTTAAGTTTCTATCATCCCTTTCAATTCAATTCAATTCAATTCAATTCAGGCACTTCACAAGTGCCTTCTGGGTTCATAAACTCCAGCTCTCAAGAACCTCAGAAATACTGAGATACTGCAAAAGGTATTGTGAAAGTGTTCTGATGTTCAAAAACATCAAGATCCAGATTTTTTCAGGCCAAGCATTAAAAATGTATTGAAAACAATTCAAAGATCACTACTGAAAGTATCACAGAACCATATTACTACGAGACCCCATGAGACAGTTATTTATAATTATTAATATTCAATTTAGAACTAATAAAGTACAACACAAGTGGTAAACAACATAATTGCTACAATTTTTACCAGCTTTCCTCCCTTCCAGCTCTTTATTCTGGTATAGAAAAAATACCCCGTAATGTGTACTAAGATTCTTCTTTAAGGGAAGCAAGAGCAACATAATAATATATTCTTCAGTATCTGATGGGTTACTGCTAAGAAATGTAAGGGAAATCACCTTTTCTTCAGGCCGCTGTAAGCCAGATATAATAAAAAATGTAAATTAAAAAAAGCTGATTATCATCATCAGTCTGTGTTTTACCAAACACAACTTTCTAAAGGTGAAGATAATTAAGCACTGAAATAGATTGCCTAGGGAAACTGGGAAATCTCAAACTCCAGAGATGTTACATAATAATTTAGACAGGTCAAGAATGACTCGAGCAGATATTTAATCCTTCCAACTTGCTGTTTTAATTATTGTCTTATGAGCATGACTTTTTAAATGGCACAGTTTCTTTTAAATATGGTGCATCAATTAGCATGTCTGAGGATTATGCATTTCAGTTGGCTTATGCAAAAAAAATGAAATACACTGAGTAAATTCTCAAATTATTTTATTTATTAGAAACACTTATTTCCTAATTAAGAGGAAAATGCACACTTGCATGTATAACTATGGGATTCAGCAGTGTTCTCAAAGAGGCCAAAACTCCCACCAATTTCAGTGAGATAGCAGTAATTTGGAACATCATTATCCGCACAGGGCTTTTTAAAACAAAATCAAAAGAAAAGCCAAGCAGAACAATCCAATGCTTAAGAAGAGAAAAAGCACCCGCATGCTTTGCCAACAGAGGTTGGCATGGATGAGGAGATCCTCCACTGTGAGAGAGAGCAACTTACTAGCTCCTTCCTATGTTGTGCTCATTTACTTAATTACATTATTCAAAAGGAATTACATTCCATCTGCTTTATTGGTGACAATTTGCTTGTATTATGGAGTTACTACAAAAGTCAATTACACAAACATAACAGATGTGAAACGATAAGACACACATGGAAAATAAGAATGATTCCATTAGTTTAAATGTTCGGGCTGTTTTTTGTGTTTTTCGTGTCAGTTTCACATTACAGTGAAAAATATGCTCATCTTCCAACTACATCATTTATAGCACTGGTTTTGTTCAGCACTAAGATGTAATTTATTCAGACACCAAATCTTAATAGGCCAAAAGTCATTTATCTGCTTAAAGCAATCTCCATCCTGCAATTTGTGTTCTGACAGGACTCTGCCTCACTGGGATATTTGTATTTAATCACAGAACATCTGAAATGGGAACTTCATAGTAGCAAGGTTTAAGGACAGAACTATAGGTAAAGAAACCCATCTAACTTCTAACTGACACGTGGCTCTTTTCCTTTTCCATAAAGTTGTAGCAAAAGCTTTTACAAATCATAGCTTCACTGTCATGGACACATTTAGTGGGCATGGTGTTGATGGGTTGACGGTTGGACTAGGTGATCTTAGTGGTCTTTTCCAACCTCAGTGATTCTACAGTCCATCTAGAAGACTGCATCCCAAAGCATTCTCACCATTACAAGGTGATGAAGAACTGAAAAGGACTCAGAAACAGATGACAATGATAAAAAGCACGAGGGGAGAAGGGTTTCTCAGGAAATGATATTGAAAGACTGGAATCCCTTAAATAAGGTGACTGACAAAAGTACGTCCAGTCACTAATAAGCAACAGAACATGTCTAAAACTTGGGAGTTGACATCAACCTCTCAGCTACTGGCTTTAAGAGGAATGACGTCCTTGTGCAGATTAACTGCTTTCTTCTGCAGTCTGTAAAACGACCTCTGAAATACCTGGGACTGGTTACTGTCAAACAGTCAGTAAATTTAATATCATACACTGCTTCCTATGCTTTGTTTCCAGAAACAATGCTATGGAGATGCCCTGAAAATGCCCACTTACTTGCATTTTTCCTCAATGAACAAAGTCTCTCTGCAAAGTCTCCTCAAACAGAATGCTGAATCATTACCATTTAAGTAAACTTGTGTTTAAAAATCAATGCAATACTGTGAGAATCACATGCCACTCTCATTCTATTGTTAAACATCAAGTCAGGAAGCTGAAGTTGTAAAAACATCTTCGTTGTAAGCAGAGTTCACTTGTCAAATGACTTTGTCCGTTTTACTTTATGAGTGCATACTAAGGGATATCATAACATGTTTGGCCAGCAACCTCAAAATTATTAAACACTTACCACTTATCTCAGTGCAGGATACTCAGCTGCATACAAAACACACTTTTTCCATGAATTACAAGTTTTCTTGAGCTGTATAATGCACGTGAATGGCAGAAAGATTTAACGCTTTTTATTGATAAGGCGAAAGTCTTTCTCTCCTGTGGTAGCAGCCAGCAGATCCCTCTGCTTCAAGATGCAAAGGTAAGTTTGCTGCATCCACATAAGAAGCTCGTTGGAATTAGCAGTGAATCCATAACACCTTGGGTGAGTATTACTGTAACAACCCTCATTATTTTAAGAAGAGGTTTTCTGCCCTTTGAAATGAATAGATACAATGACGGACTGCCTTCTGGGTTGAGTCACTGCAATAGTTTTGCTGATGACCCTTCAGAAGAAATTTTAATCCTGCCTCAAATTCATCTGTTTATCAAATAGGGATGCTACTTCCCTGCTTTAAAGAGGAATAGAAGACCAATGTTAATTTGTAGTGCTGCTAAAGTATGAACCCTTTGCCTCTTGGGTGTAATCCTGCTACTGAAAAAGGATTGCAAGATGTTATCACTGCAGTAATAAAAGAAGAAAACATTTCACAACAGCAGAATGCCTTTATCCCAAAGGCTCTGCAGAGATAGCAGTACAGAAATTGCTCTCTCAGTACCGAGATACAGTACACACTCAGTAAAGCCAGTGCTGTTAGACAAACATGCTGGAAAAGGCTAAGACAGCTCCGCTCTGCAGAGAACAGAGAGGAGGAAGCAAAGAGCATCACCTCTAAGCAAAATTCTAGGGGAAATCCAGGTAGGCTGAAAGCAATAATCTAAGTGGGTACTTAACCAAGTCTAACATCATCTGTTATACAATTAAGTGAATAAATCCACCTTGCCTTTTTCCATGTGTGCCAGAGATCTTATTTTTCAATCTGTTTTGGAATATACTGGTCTTGTATTTAAAGGGACTCAAAGTGAACGAAAATCTAACAAATCTGATGGTTGAAAAAGTATTCCTTGGGGCAAGAAAAACAAAACCCAACACACAAACTCCTGGAGATGGTAACTGGCCTTTCAAAGTCATTTGACTACTTGTATGACTGACAAGCTTTCAAACAGAAAAATACCAGACAGAAAACTACATAAGCACCAATATTTCAAAGGATATAAAACACTCTCTTCAGCTGTAAAACACATCTCTCCAAAGCCTTCGTGTATGAATCATGGCTTTTTTTGTTTAGTTTACTTGAACTGTAATTATGAGCTGGAAGACAGAGGGGATGGAGGAGGACAATGGCCTCCTGTCTCCCCAGCAGACCCAGAGAAGATCTCTTGGTTCATTAAAAAAACCCTGAAGATATCTTTCTCTCAAAATGTGTGCTCTGGAGAGCTCAATTCCATGCAGCCCAGCTGTCCAAGAGCGTCCAAGCCCACTGCATGGGTTTCAGATGAGACCCTTTAAGCTCTAGCCCAAACTGCACCAACAATGACTGGCTGAATGATTAACCTAATGAATCATTACAGTTTGCTTTTCGTGACAAGCAAATGTCTGAGTAGAAAAATAACAGTCAGAAAATTAAGAATGCTGAATTACAGCAGCCTCTTCCTGGCTTCGCAACATCCGTTGTCACAGGACTTACAAGTCCAATGCAGATCTCCAGGTAATATTTCATATCACTCACAGTAAGGTTCCAGCAAGGTCCCATCTCTCAAAGTCACAGAGGTCAAGCTGTATTTATTAGTAATTCAGGCTGAGCAATGCAACAGTATTAACTCCAGCATGAACCACAAGCAGCAGACATCCAGCAACAACTGTTTTCCTACAAATAAATAAACTGGTGTGTTGAATTTTGAGCAGCACCTAAAGGGCACCAAACTTCATCCAGAGACCCAGCAGAGAATTAAAACAAAGCAAAGCATACTGCTAGGAGATGCTGAACTTCCTTATAGGGGCAAAAAATGTCTAAGAAAGTCAAATGATATCAAGCTCATGTTCTAGAAAGGAGGAGGAAAATATCAATAGATTGAAATTGCTTATTTTATTGCACTTTGTAGAAATAAAAACAAGCTTACGTTAGTGCATCTCTGCTCATAAAAAAGTTCTCAGTGTCATCTCAGTATAAACAACTGAACTACCGCTTTGAGCAGGCGTTTCCTATACGTACTTATTTCAGTCATTACTCTCGAAAATCAGAGATATCAGCCTTACAGAGGTGGATGTTTAAAGGCTGAAGAATCAAACGCCTCCCTTTGTTTATAGTAATGCACTAAAGACCCATTTTCCCCCAGCTGCGATACATAGCTTTCCCATAAAAGGAAACGATTTTGGCTAACTCCAGACCAGAGGTAAAAATATATATATATATCTTTTTGATCCCGACATGAGAAGCACCTGGAACAAAACTCCGGGAGTTCCAGTCCAGGAGCGGAAGATGCCACACAGGTTTCAGGAGCCCTAACGCTTTGGGAAGACAGGATGTCAGCAAGGCACGCTGTGCTGCAAGGAGTTTTCAACTCAGGCTGCTCAAAGTACTGCTCCTACAGAGCTGCACTGGAATTAGGGCTGCCCATGCAGAACCTCATTGCATCCACTGCCTCCAACAAACAGCTCAGGGCCCCATAGCAGCCAGGAGCAACAAACCCTGCTGATGTGCTGCATCTATGGGGCACGGATGCTCTGGGTATCTGTGCCATGCTCAGCTTCCCCAGCTTGCAACAAAGCGAGGAGAAAGCTCATCAGTGTTGGGCGATCAGCTCACACAAAGCACTCCTTGTTCTACATGTGGAGGCACAAGGGACACAGGACAAGGTTTCTCTTGTTTGCTTCCTGGTTTTGCTTTATGCTGAGATTGGATGCGTCTTCTCCCCTGTGCCCGAGTTTTTCGTTCGGTGCAGCAGAATGCCCCTCTCCTCCCTCAGAGGATGACACATGCCTCGAGCTGATGGGGAAGCACAGTGCATGCTAAGCGCTATTGACAGCTGACAGGAATCTCTCCGTGCTGATGCAGTGTTTTGCACAGTCACTGCCTGCAGTACTACTACGATTTGTTATGAGCAATCTAATGGCACTGGCTAACTATTTTCATGCTTGTGCTCTCGCTGAATGTGCTGCTCCTCGCCACACCACGAGCAGCACTGCTATGTGCCAGCCGCAAACCGTTTGTAGATCTATCAGCAAATGCCTTCCAGAGCCCACATCCAGCACTGGCACATATAGATACAATGATATTTTAACTCATGTTTAGAGCTCAGACACAAAAGCAGCATGTTCTGCACCAGTGGCCGTAGAATCACAGAATGTCCTAGGTTGGAAGGGACCTCCTTACAGCCCATCTCATTCAACCCCCTGCCATGGGCTGGTCGCCCCCCATCAGCTCAGGCTGTCCAGGGCCCCATCCAACCCAGCCTTGAGCTCCTCAAGGGATGAGACACCCACAGCTTCTCAAGGCAACCTGATCCAAACATCTTATGCCACAAATAGGACCCCTGTTGGGTTAGACCACCCTCAGTGACACTGATGGTGCTCTTTGACATCCTGAAGCTCCTGTCTTTGAGGGCTGTGCGGAAGGCAGACTAGTTTGAAGCCAGCATATATTCTAAGTGGAATATGGCCAGGAAGAGAGGGAAAGAAACCAATCCTCAAACTAAATGCTAAAGAAAAAATAATCCTTTTCATTTATTTACAAGGAAGCCACTCAATTCCAAAGAGACAGATGTCATCCACATTTGCGGCCTTAAAATGCATATAAATAAACAGTGCACCCGGCAGCTGAAGTTATTGATTTTCCAATTCCTGAGAGATAATAAATCTAAATAAATTGAATTAAGCACTTAAAAAATACAGAGCATTTTGTTCCTTTAAAATTAGCACAAGGAATAGAAATACAAGCTTCTGATTTCAATTTAATCTTTAAATTCAAATAGAAGGGAGATATTCTATCAAAAAAATACAATATGAGATGTGAAAGCTTCCTGCTGGAAAGCACCGCTAAGGAAGAGATAGATCCTCTTAATTAAGGTTGTCTTGTATTTGTCTCCCTAAAACAGACATGATCAATAGGCGCAGAATGAAATTGATTGCTGCAGCTCATTTCATTAGGTGAAGCAAATGTCTCCATAGAGATTAAGCATGTCTTTAATATCCGAAGGTGGTAACATCTGTCCTGGTGAAACCACAAGATCTCTGAGGCAAGGTTTAAAAAAAAAAAACACACACAAAACCCACCCCAAGCAGATTAGTCGTGGCTGCATAATTCTTACAGCTCTCTCCCCCACTCCGAATCACCGAACCCCATATTATAGAAATTATCCTTAGGGCTCTTATCCAATTGACCCTCTGTACTAGCACTAAATGTCACATCCTTCCCTAGTAACAGTTGCTAGACTGAGCAAGGACTCGTCTGTCACGCATATTTCTGCATAGCTATCATCCAGGGGCTCCGGCAAGGCAGCAGCTGGGGATCCAGGACATGTGCTCTCGTGCGGCCGAGGCAGGATGGCAGCAGGGGAGCTGCAGCTCAGAGCCATGCTGTAGGGAGCCCGTGCAAAACAAAACTGGGCAGCAGAGGAACCTTGACAAGAAAAGACCTTATGCTGAACATAAGGTTGAGTACAGTTTTACCTCAACCATCACTATGTGCATGCCCTGTTTTTGCTCTTGTCCCAGCTATTTCTCCATTGCCAAGCCCCTATTTTAAATACAGTGCCACAGAGCATGAAAACAGTGGGTGGGAATGAAACAGGGACGGAGAGGACTGGATGATAATGGTTGGACTAGATGATCATAGTAGTCTTTTCCAACCTTAATGATTCTGTGACAGGACAAAGCCCATCTCATGGCAACAGGGAGTCCAATCTCATAATCTCTGGTGTCAGCTCAAAAGGAAGTTCTCTGTGCTCACTGTGCAAGTAGAAGGCATAAGGCAATTTGCATCTGCAGAGCGTTGTGTAGCACTGTAACTGAATAACTGAGGATCTGAAGCCCTCAGGAATTAATCCCACCATTGTTTTATGTTTTAATTTGGGGAAGGGTAAATAAAAGTGTGTTTTGGAAGCCAAAAATTAGGAAGAGATTTGAATGAAAAGCAGCCAAGCCAACATTACCTCTCCATCCTGCATCCTTGCTGAGGTGGGAAACATGACAGCATTCAAGCTACCTGGAACTGCAGAATGCAATTTTCAGCCAGAACAGCCAGTGATTCCAGGCCCAGGTCCTGCTGGAGCTTCCCCGCAAACCAAAAGATGTGAAACATTCCCCCCCCACCCGTGTTTAAGGAATTGTTTTCATTGTAACTACACTCGTACCATCTGTCTCAGTGCTTGAACAGTATCATGTGTGCAGTTTGTGCTACCCTCCCTGTAAAGATATTTACATACTCTTGCACAATGCACTTGCTGAAAGCTGGATGAAAAGAAAGCACAATCCCACTGAGGCAGCTGCAGGGAAAATAACAGAGAGGCATTTGGATTTGGTGTGACTTGGCATGCTCGGAAAATTATTAAAAGATTCTCATCAGCACCTCACGAACACATCTATGTAAGCTGGGAAGGTAGGGGCCAGGGAAACACTTCCTCTGCTGCTTCAAAAAAATACATTTCTGTTCTTATCAACAAAAAGTTTAAGCCTTGCAGGAGCGTGCTAAAATGTGGTAAGGTCCTAAGTATCTGCAGACTTGAGAAAATCTCAAGCAACTTCAGCAATGAAAAAAACATCACTGTCTGGTTATTTACCACGTTTTTTTAAATGGTGCTTTCCCCACTAAACGCTTCTGAGCACTTTCCTTCCTTTCCTGGTTTCTCCTCCTGTCCCATAGCCTGAAGCGATGCAGGCCAACAGCAATCCCAGAAATAAGAATTCAGGTAGCTGGCATCCCAGGCCCATTCTCTGCCCAAAGAACACAGCACAATGCTTTACAATTGCAAGGGAATTTCATTTCAGGTTTCGCTCCTACTCAAAATGAAAACCAACCCACCCAGATGCAGAGAGGCATTCCCCACTGACCCAGCTCTATCCAGCTGGCAATGGACAGTTCCATTCAATATTTGACAAATGTTCAATCAAGGTCCTGCAGTACGATAAAGCTTACCTAACAGGGCAAATATACACAAGATGAAGATTTTAAAAAAGAAAAATTTAACCAAAGGCGTTTGATGTAGGAGGACACAGTGAAGGCCCTGAATAAGATCGGAAGTGCAGGCTGACCAGCAGCGAGCAAACATTGTTCCTATTGATGCAAAACCCACCAAACTGACATGGGAAGATTAAGGGGTGCTGCACCATCCACCTGCTCTGCACTGTGGTTTGGGGATCCAAGTGGAATTTATGAGAAATGCTTTCCTGGGTTGTGACTAATCATTTCCAGCAGAAGAAGATATTGGCCAGTCTTGTCTAAACAAACCAGGCGAGGTGTGTTTAGGAAAGGTTTGAGCTAACATTTTAAACATCACCTAGCACCTCCTTTAGGTAAACGACTTAGCTAGAGCAGCTCGTAAACACTGGCTGCCTTCTGAGTCGGGACAGTGGCAGGAGAAATCACATATCCAGGTTTTACTACAGTGGTTTATATAGCAGCCAGTGTGCTTTAAATAATTCCTTGGATGGAATGGGCTGTGATGTGCACCAGGAATGGTTTCTGAAGGCTCCACTGTGGCCTTCCCACCACTACCCTCAGAGCAGTTAAAAAAACAATGGAAATAATAACTACTTTTGGCTAAGAATCAATATAAAATAACAGCAAGGCTCTCCCGTGACAAAATCAGAATGTACATCACAAAAAGTGCATCACGAGTACCAAGGGACATGAAAAGTGAAGAAAGAATATTCTCTAAGCATATCAGAAGGAAGGTACAGATCTACTGCTTAATAACAAAGAAAATAACTGATGACAGAGAAGTTCAAGTAATCCATGCTTTCATGGTTCCACATCTCCATACCACATGTTAGCTATGGCCAGAAACTTCCCATCACTCTATGAATGAGGTAAAACCACAGACTAGCATAAGGAAAGAAGCAACTAAAAAATATAAGGTGGATTAAATGTACTCAAAGCAGAAGTTCTAATTAACTCCAATAATGAATTCTACCCAAAATCCCAAACCTTTGAATCACTGCCAGTTGTCTTTGAGAAGTGACACTGAACATCAATGACTCAGAAAAATGGGAAAGTAAAACATTGCAATTCTCTCTAAAAAGCAAAGGCACGGGGAGTAACTACCAGAATTACAGAGTGAAAGATCTGGATTAGTTTAGGAAAAAAAAAGAATTCTGGGTGCGATGGCTCTTCAGAAACGATAGTGATATTCAAAAAGACAGCAATTAATTGTTCTCCATCTTTATGAAGGAAATGACAGTGAGCTGGCTCCACTGGCAGAAAAGAAGTTTGCTTAGGTCAGATGGCAGGGAATTTTTTCCCAGGTAAGAACGGTTAAGATAGGAATATGTGTGCCAGGGATACTTGTGGACCTGGCCCCATTAAAGATGCTCAAGAACTGAAGAACAACTATCAGGAATGGCCTCAGGATATTTAGTTGTGCTAGAGAAAAAAGGAAAGAGACATGAAAAATGAAGCTAGATAGTTTTCTGAAGTCCTTCTCAGGGCTACATTACAAATTGTGACTCCTTAGGGCCTCAAGAACAAAATTGAGATGATGTTAGGAGGTGAAAAAATAAAAAGAACAAACCAGCAAAAAGCAAGGACTGTAACCAGGTTGCTGCTAATCTGTCAGCTTCTGAATCTTTTGGAAAAGGTAAAATAAGATTGCAAAAGTATTCAGAAGAATACACAGTTTTGGACGGTTATTCAAACCTGAATTTTGCTGTGTGTGCACTGAGTTGCCCGTAAAGAAGCCTAATTCCCTCCCTCTTGGTTCATTAGGCTGAGAAAATAACCTACAGAGCTACACCAACCATCATGAACACTGCTCTCAGTCCCTGAAATGACACAGGTCAGAACATTGCTACATATTTCACTTGGAAAAATAAAACCCTACCCACATTAGCCGTGGATTGCCTACATGAACCCAAAGTTCCTTCTCAAGGGAGCATTTCCAGTCAGTACCTCATACACACTCGCATTTTAAATGCTAGAGCTGGAAAAGAGTTTCCTTTGCCTGAGCATCACGGAGGCAACATACATTCTGTGGAGAACACGATGATATCTGGCACCCACAACTGCTACCAGCAACTTCTCTGCCATAACGGGGGCATTTAATATAATGGGGGCATATAATGGCCTTTAGAACAACTGAACAAAATTTCACTTTGCCAGACAGAAATGACTTGCAAAATATGCTCCAAAAAAGCCTTTGTTCATTTCCTGCAAGCCTTGTCTATTGAGGAATCCCACAGTCCATCCTCCACATGCAGAACAGCTCTTGTAGCTGACAGCCACAGAAGCAAGGACTATCTTGTAAGACTCTCATACTATGGGCAAAGACAAAACTAACCATGCAGCTTGTAAGGCAGTACTAAAATATGGTGATTTACCACAAAATAGCCAACAACTAGGATCAAAATCAAGGCAAATGACTACCAGAGCTAGATGCAGGAAATTAACCTGCAAGAATGCATCTGTGCATCAGATAACCAGAGCTCGCCTGTTATATTACTCGGAGCTTCTGCAGGCCTTGCAGTATATCCCTGCTATGAAGTGAACTTGCAGCCACTTACAGAAATACAGCTAGGAAGTCAGAAAAGTCTGTACTTAAACTCAGCTCTTAAAAATTCGGAGGCATACTGTTGAGAAGGTAATGTCCTTTCAGCTTTTAGCAGCATGCCATTCCCAGAGAAGGCAGATGATGCAATGAAATGGGAATGGCTATCTGGTCAGCCAGACAACAAAATTTACTAACATACCCTTTGGTGGATGGACTCTAAAGTGAGGCCTTTCTTTTCTTGCCAAAATAAGAATGTCACCACAGTGAATAGATTTTTACATATTATTTTGTATAAAATAAAACAAAAAAAGTATGTTCTGGAACCAGTGGTTCCCACCTGCACTACTTGCTGGAGTCAGGCATCTGCCTTTGCTCTGCCCACGGCTAGTAAATATTCCTAATAATAGCTAAAGAAAAGCCCTACAGTGGTGGTGGGAAGTCCTCAAATACTATAAAGTTTATACTAACTGTGCACATTAAAATCTTGGAGTAACATGATCTAGTGATGCGGTGAAACTGGCTCAGCAAGGACTGCTGTGAAATCACAAGGCTGATGAAAAGGTATTTTGGAATGAGCAATTGAAACCAGCCCTCCAATAGCTGGTTTGCTGCTCATAAAATCAGTAAGGCAGAGAAACAAAAATCTTATGGGAAATTTAACTTCAGGATCGCTAATGTGGAAAGATGAACATATTCCAGATGACTGAGGCTTTGGAAATTTTAATGCTAACCATTTATTGTAAATATTCTTTTATGAAGCCACACAGCTACAACATAGTGAATACACACTGTGTGCCAAGTTTAGCATGTTTTTATTGCAAATGCAGATAGAACATCAAGCTACGTGTAAATCTGCTCTGTGTTCCCTCTCCTGTCTCTTGTTACTGTGAAAGACAATGAAATGACAGAAAAATTGAATTATAGGCTGACTTGAGATCTGTATCTCATTCTAGATCATTTCGGATGCATCCCGGGTTTTTACCACACTACTTGACAGTCATTACAAATACAACAGATGCTCAGTGAACTCCCATTGCTATTAGTGGCACTGCATAGTCCTATGCTGTCCTGAAAAAGAAATCCTGAGAAAACTCTACAGTACATCACATGGCAGAAGGGAAAATGGGTTAAGTGTATGTAGTACGTACCTTAGAAAATAGTGTAACAGAAACCTGAAATTAATACATGCAGAAAAGTGAATGTCTGTCAAAGAAAAAGAAAAGCCAACAAGGTGCCCAGCTCCTGCAATAGACATTCACAGCAGCTCCTACACACAACTACTGCTATTTTATCTGTACTATTGCATTATCTTGAAGACGTGCCTCCCAAGAACTGAATGCATACTATAGATTGTTGAACTAGCAAATTTTTACAATTTTTACACAATTCTCACACAATATACCTAACTGCAGTTGTTTGAGGGGATGTTAGACATTAAAGAAAGAAGTGCTACTCATGAAATGCAGTTCCATTCACTGAGGATAGATGCCATCCACATGGCACCTCCTGGCTATTTCATGTTGTAAAATCTGTGCTAAAAAAAAAACAAAACACAACACAAACCTTCAGAGGAGAAGTTTAGAAATGCTTTCATACACCTCAGGTTGGGACTGCACAGACATTGCCATATGTCCACGTGTTGAGGCCACCCCTCAGCAGTCAATCTAGAAAGTTTGCCTATACAAAGTTAGCCCACATTGCCCCTCCTTGGACAGGCAGTATATGATCCAGCTACCGTGTCTGCATTGCCACGGGGGTTTTGATACTAGAGTATCAAAATATTAGACCACGTAAAGCCAGATTTACCCTGCTGTCAATCACAGCCTCTGAAAAAATTGGATTTATATTAAGATGCTCAAAAATGCTTTTTCTCATCAAGTCCAAGCACTTCACACATGTCTATCTTTCAAAGTTTAGGTAAATATAATTCCTATTTTACAGCTGAATATAAAGAAGCATGCCCCAGAGTAGAATTCATCATCGTTTCCCCAGATCTGTCAGCTCAGTGCTGTAACTTAACCTTCAGGTGACGTCACCAGGAGATGCAGATGCTGTAAGGATTCAGCAGTAACAGTTGTTTTACTTTGTGTTTCCAAAATAAAGGATTGTTTCTGGAAGGTTGCTGTGCGTTCACCAAGACTAGGGAAAAATTTTGCAGTGTTGCTACAACCTCATCATAGATGAAGATGTTTTCAGTTATGCACTTCACTCACAAGATACATTGTTTACTTTTGCAGAAAAAAAAAAGAAAAAAAAAAAAAAGCTAAAAAAGCAAAGAAAAAAAAAAAAGAGTACACAGAACAGACATTCCTCTCCGGCTAGCACTACACAGCAATTGCATTAGCAGAATATTCTCTTCCCTGAAGTTTGAAAAAGTTAAGTCCACTTGAAGCACTGGTCACAGATGCCCTCCATCACTTTTGTTTGAAACAACTGCCACGTTTTCGCAATGTGGAGAGAATTTGGTGGAAAGCAGCTGCTCAGTATCCTGGCTATTTCTGAAACTGGCAGTCAAAAACCACCTCCTACAAATACAGCTTTCTCCTGCTCTGGAGACCCATGCTGCTCACAACCTTGTCCTGCTTCTACTTCCCTACAGTGTTTTTTGGGACACAGCTGCTTTCCCCCAGAGGATGCCAAGGGAGCCACAGGCAACAAAGGTGTTGTGTTCAGCTTTTCAGGAACACATGATGAGGATTTACATGTGCTCTGCTGGAAGCTGCAAGGCAAACAGGCCTTTCGCACAACTGTCTTGTGTCCCAGGCAATAATATTTTATCTTCTAGCAGATGTTATGGGAACAGATTAGCAGCAAGGATACAACTGCATTTCACTAACACTCAGCAGAAGTTAGTAGGAAAGAAGTGTTGTGTACCAGGGTTATTGTCATAACGCTGCCCTTATTGCTGCTGGTAGCTAGGTGACACAGGTACTTCACTGCCCAAGCTGGGACTGTTATCCTGAGGACATGGGGATGATTAGAGCTTGGCTGGATTGGAGCACTTTCTGCCACTCTCCCACATTTCTCACTCTGAAGGTTTGGGTTACATGAACCGATCTGTGACTGGAAGCGAGGAGCTGAGGTTGGCCGGGCGGGAGCCAAAACTTCGCTTCTACTCCCAACTGTCACAAGGCTGTGTCTCACCTGAGCTTAGTGCCAAAGGCAGGCTTTCAGCAAACTCAGCTCCTTAAAAGCTTTGTACAAAGCTGAGCACGTGGCAAGGATGGAGTTGTGAGGGCTAGCTCACAGCACTGACATGGGATGTCACCACTGGGCTACCAACTCTGGGCTGGGCAGCAACTGCCACCTGTGGCCTCAGTTTCACCTGCCTTTCCTTCAGTACAACATGAATTTGGGTTGCTTGCCTCTACCCAGTCGCTTTATGCAACTTCTGGGAACTTTGTAACTTTTGAGACCTCAATTCCCTTGTCAAATTTGGTGGAAACCAGTGAGCTAGCTCAAATCCATCTTGGTGAGGGAACAGGCCAAATTCACAGACAGTGTGATCACGCAGCCTCATTTCCTCAGAAAACCAGGCTGTAAAAAGCCAAATATAAACAGAGTGCATGTCAAAATTTTTCCTAGCTTGTAAGATCTACTTAAAGGAAAGAGTGCTGGGCAGGAGGAGGGACTCCACGAGCCGCCCTGGTTACTGCCCATCCCACACACTGCTGCAGAGGAAGGTAAATGCATCTCCCGCTTCTCAGTAACACAGAGGCTATGTTCTCCCTGAGCCGGCCCAGATCAGAGGGAGACAGGTCCCAGAGTGTGTTTGACAGAGGAAACAAGCAGGCACAGAGAGGAAGTTGGCCAGCCACTTTCTGAGGTATAAAAACCACACTACTTCAGACCAAAAGACAACTCCAAAAATGTTTTCAGCATAAAGGTGTTTGCTTTTTTTTTTTTTTTTTTTTTTTTTTTTTTTAATTCCCTCTTTATAGAAAGAATCTACTGCCCTCTCCGTCTCTTAAAGATAAAATCCAAACCAGCAATATCTCCAACCAATCCATGGCAGATTTCAAGCTCTGCTCTCATCATCTCCAGAGTTTCCTCGGTTCTGTTCCATACCCACACAGGATCACATCCTCCTCACTTATGCCAACTCTTCTGAGGAAAAGAGCATGAAGAAGCCTGAGGGGCTAGCTGAGTCCCAACCAGTCCTGCCACAAACACACTGCACACATACAACCACACAATTATTTGAGTTGGAAGAGACTCCTAAAGGCCATCTGGTCCAAACCCCTGCAGTGAACAGGGACACCTACAGTTCCATCAGGTGCTCAGAGCCCCACGCAGCCTGACCTTGGATGTCCCCAGGAACAGGGAGGGCATCCACTCCTTCTCTGGGCAACCTGTGCCAGAGCCTCATCACCCTTATTGTACAAAATTAATTAATTAATTAATTACATCCATTCTAAATCTTCCCTCGTTTAGTTTGAAACCATTTCCCCATGCCCTATCAAAAACCCTGCTGAACAGTCTGTCCCCTTCTTTCTTACAGCCCCCCTTTAGATACTGAAGGGCTGCTATGTACAAACGTGCTATATACAAATATATGATAGTACAGAATCATATCATAGCTATGGCTATGTACAAAGTACTGCACTGACTTGTTTCGAGTAGTACACAGATGCATTGGAAAACCTCAAAAGCGAAGCTTCAGGGATTCACAAGCTATTTATGGAAATATAGCAATGCTACCAGAACTTCACTAGCTTTTAAACATATGCAGTCTTGGATCCTCAAACTGCAAGCATTTTACTGGCGTACAAATGACAAAACTGCTCAGCCTCTTTTGCAAAAATTTCCATTGCTCCCATGACATTCCAATTAGGTCTGCTACTAATAATTGTCAGCCTTATGGATGATTTCACATAATTTACATGGGCAGAAATATCCCCTACAAGTCTGCAGTTAGAACTGAAGTAACCAACCGTTACTCACTTTCACACCGTAATGCAGTCACAGCTCATCTTGTTAACTTTAATCTTCAGTGTCCAACTGTGCTGCCCTGGTGACACTTCCCTGCACTGAGTTACAATAATGCACAGAAATGTGTGCAATATGTGGACCAGGAGCAGCTGTCCTTGGATCCAATGCAACCTCCTGCACAGCTGAAGGCTCTCCCGAAGTCTCTCTCACAGATGCTTTTTCTCCTTCTGTTCCATACTGTCCTCAAGGAAGAATATCCACTTTTTAACTCTGATGTTGTCAGACACTTTCTTCATAATGTGAGGAAAATGATGAGTTATCAATCTAGTCTGGACCAGACATTAAAGCACGTTCAGTATTTCCATAAGCATGATCAGGGACATCAAATCACAGAACGGCTGGTGTTGGTAAGGACCTCAAATAGCATCTTGTTCCAACCCCCTGCTGTGGGCAGGGTAGTACCAACCACTGAAAGCATACTTAATCTAATAATATTTTTATTTTTTGAAGTTGTTCTATTTGTCTCAACTTCCTAACTTATTTTCACTAAGAAGAAATATGTGATGGTCAGTGCCACATGCAAAATTAACTCTCGGCCTCACAATCAGATTCAATAAGGGATGAAGAATTTTTAAGAAATACATATGTACTGAGTTTTAGACTGGAAAGCTTTTGGTCTTGCTGAGCAATAGCAAGAAAATCTCTGCTTCAAGTTTGCAGCCAGTGCTCTGCTGGCAGATGGAAGCTTTCCCAGAGTACACCCACAGCAAAGCAGGTGCAGGACAGGAGGCTTAGGGTACTGGACCCATCCTTGATAGTGATTTATACTGATTCCTGGAAAGCCTACAGGTGCTGTCAATGGCAGAGCAGTGCACACACTGGAGAGCTGTCAGCCCTGTCCTGAGCTGCTGCACAGCAGTGCAATTCACTCTAAGCAAGTGGTTGCATTCCTTCACAGAGGTGGTTGAGATGATTCAGCATCTATATACAGACACATTCAAGTACAACATGACGCTGATATTTTTTCTTGCAATTATTCTTAACATATGCTTTTCCTTTTCACATTATCAGGATACTAAAATGGTACACTGAATATTTACCAGACTAAAATAGAAACTAGTTGTGCCATCCTTTATAAATGTAGACTTGAAAAGTTTCTCAAATTTATTTTAAACTTTTAGAAATAATCTAAGAGAGCATTGCTAGGTAAGTAAACTTCCTCTTCACACTTGATCAGGTTCACTTTTGTTATTCAATGGTTACCAGATTAAAAAAAAAATCACCTATGTTTATATATAATAACACATTAAAGTACAATGGAATGTAGCAACAAGGCAGAATCTCTCTTGTATATTCTCCACTCGTACATAAGCCATCTGCAGCTAGGAAGTTTCACTGTTAGAAATCCATTAATGAGATCAATACAAGTTGTATCCACAAGGGATTATCTGGCTAATAGGCTATCAAAAGGCTCTTGGATTCAGCAAACTGTTTTTGTTTTTTCATGCAGCCATGCCTAAATATGCCCTTCCTTTCCTCCTTTTGCCATTCAAAACCTGAAAATGAAAGCATTCCCATTTTTTCCAGTGCCAGCTTTCACACACACACACTCACACAGAGAAAACCATACAATACATACATTCAGAGATTCTAAATTTATCTTCAGTAGATGCTCTGGTTATGACAAGATAGGTAAAAGGGAAGGATCTCTGCCAGATATTTCTTCTTCTGTATCTACTGACTTTTTCCCTGCTCTCCTTTGCGGCTGCTTCAGGCTTAGTTCTGCGTTCATCAGTTTTACTTCTGGTCCCCAAGCAAGGCCCTTGGCAATCATCCTCCTATACCCTCTACTCCCATCTTAACTTTTATTTCTGGAAAATAAAGGGACAAGTGAAAAAAATAAATTTCCAGATAGCAACAATAACTCTAAAGACTCTCCCTCCGCTTTTACGCTTTGGTGTGCAGAAACAGAAGGACAATAAACACAGAACTGCTGAGCACAAGGGTCTGCTTGTTTCTCTGGAGAATTAAAAACATCAAAATCAGGCGCATTTGCCACAGAAGAAAGCGTGCCTTTCTGGTTGGGTGTCAGCTCATATGACAGATACAAGTTGACATAACACTGTAGTTATTTATCACACAGATGTTTAAAGATAACTCTTAATAAAAAACGATAATCACACACAGTGACACAAACCCACCAGACCATGAAAGCTAATATTTACTCAATACTAAATACCTAATGGTCATGCAAGCTGCTCAGGAACCAAATTCAGTTGCTGTTGTACTGCCTGGAAAGCCAGTGCTTCAGAGAAAATAGATTTGGATTTTTTTTTTTAACTGAGTTATTCAGCCTTTGTGTTTTCCATCAAATAGTCACAGAACACAAGTTTTCAATTTTCAGAAATACTACAGTGTCAGCACTTAAGATGCCAGAAAAATGGATTTTCACCTTTGTATTTAGTTTTGCATGGTTGGCGTTAAAAGAAAAAGCAACTGAAGAACAGCGAAGACCTAGAGCACAGCCCTGCCTGGGCACAGGGACACAACTCACGAGCTCAAGGGAAGAAGGTCCCTCACTGCATCCTCTGTCCTGCTTACAGATTGCTTTTCTGGCCCTTTGGCATTTCCTGCATCTGCTTTATGAAGGACAGCATAAAGAGGCCTCCATCCACTCTTTTTATTGATGGCATTGACATGACCAAGTTATGGCCAAATGGCGCCATATATGCCACATAAGCTTTAAATTTTTTAATCTATAGTTAGTTGTAATCCTTACTACTGAGACATTAAAGCATTGCAGACAGCCATTTGTCCTCTCTGTGGGTACAGACACATTTGCAGGAGTGCAGGGCTAGGATAGCTTGAGCACCTGGAAACGTATGAACAGATCAGCGTGGTTCTTTGCTTAAGCTAATGTCTCACTTATTCTCCCTTATCTCTCAACCTTTCTTCATAAAGCATAATCTGAACTTGAAGAAATTGTGACTTACTTGAAAGAAGCAACAACCAAGGCAAAAATCCTTCAGATAAATTATTTGCTCAGTTCTACCTGCTATGAAAGCATAAATGCCATAAACAACAGAAAGATAGAAAGTCACTGGGACATACGGTGTCAGTAAAGGCAACAGGCTATACATGGATTAAACCCACTGAGTTTGTGCATACACAGTTGTGTGGTCTACATTATCCATTACTGCTTAGGAAAGAAGTCTTGGAACCACAAAACAGTTCTCAGTAGCAAGTTGAACTCTCATGAATAGTAAAAGGGAAAAACAACGTCAGGGATGATTACAAAAGGAATAGAGAACATAATCAGTCTCTACATAACCTGAAGTTCTTCAGTTCTATACAGGGTTTTAAAATGGATTTGGGAGCATTAGAAAAAATCGAGGAGAAGAAGGATGTAAATAACAGAGGTAAAAAATAGCTTATTTACAAGGAGAGACTATCTGGAGGATGACTTTTTAGCCTGCAAGACAGGTGATGGCAGAGAGGAATGGGATTATGGTCAGAAATCACAAATAGCAAAGACAGTGAATAGGAAGAACTCTCCTCATGAAACAAGAAATAGGGAGCACAAAATGAAGTGATCGGACAGTTCAGAAAAAGAGGGGGCAATTTTTTTTTTAAATTATTATTATACAGTACATTATTAAGTTGTAAAACTCATCACCACAGGACGTTTTTTAAGCCAAAAGCATAAATGGATTAAAACAAAAGCAATTAGAGAAAATCATGGAAGAAAAGTCCATCATAGACTATTAAGGACAAGGATGCAGATACAACCTCTGGCTCAAGAAATACCCAAGTGGCTGACTGCCAGAAGCTGGGAAGCGATGCTGCTGCTCCTGCTCTACACTGACCAACAACAGATGCCTTGCAAAAAGAGCGTGAAGAACTGAACTATGGTCAGAGTCAAGATATGAGACCAGGAGGATCTTTGCTCCAACCCAGTAGAGTTATTTTGATGCCCTTCTAAAAATCAACTGATTTGCCTTTGAGAATCTGATGCTTGTTAAAATCCAACTTTACTTTCTCTCCTATAATGAGAAGGGGTGACCAGAAATTACCAGAAATAGTACAAGCAGCAATTGTATTTAAAGAGCAATTACTTAAACTAACTACGTATACTTCATATTTTTTAATTGCCTTTAGGCTGAGAATTTCTACATGATCTAGAAGACACATGGCTAAATCTACTGCTGCTTGTAAGTTCATGTCCATGACAAAAACCTTTACAAGACACTATAATGATGCTTCTCTGTTTAAATGCGCAAGAAAAATATCTGGTTAAATGTGCAAAGGTCATTAGTTGGGGAGGAAAATAAATTTATAAAAGCTATGGAAGGTCCTATCCTCTCTCTCATTTATCAGTATAAACTAAGTCAACTGTGCTGACTTGATACAGATCAGCAGGTCTGTAGAAGGGCAGAATCACCTCATAAAAGCCAGTACAGATGTATTAAATTGCTTCAAAAATACAAATTAATGTTTTCATTCTTGCAAGTTTCTCTAAGGGCAGTGTAAAGTAGAAAAATCAATTACTAAAATAATACTTAATCAATAATTCAAGGCTATACAGCAATGCATATACACCAGGCTGCATAGATCACTGTCAATTTTTTGAGTTCTTCTGTTTCTGCTTTAATATTTCCCTAGCATAGTTTTAGCACAGTGAGTTATTCAGCTGGTTAAGGAACAAGATGAAGAAATTTCATCAAAGTGAGATTTGTTCCTCCTCTGCATTTTGAAAAAAAATCAGGAAAGATGAGATTCAGGTAGGTGGACAGATCTGAAATGAGAGCATTTTGCACCTTTTACAGCTTTGTAAGTTTTCAGTTTTTCAAATGTGTTCACTCCACTTCCCTCAGTCACTTCTTCCAAGAGAGACAACTAGGGCCCTGTTCTGTGCTCTACAAAGCATGGTGGATTAATAATGCAAGTCCCTAAAATATGATATAACACAAGATATTAACTTGAAACTTATCTTTATCACCATAATACTGAAAGTATATATATGTGCTCTCAGCAGTGATGGAGAGAGATGAAGGTAGAAGGAAAACAGGACAGCATGAACATACTCAGATGTTCCTTCATGGGCAAAGATGCCAGAGGAGTCCTTGCAAAGATGTTCCTCATCAATGTTGTATTCCACGCATTTACCCCACAGTGATGTAAATTCTACTCTGTCTACAGCTTAACAGGAAAGGGTTTTCATCTTCATTCCTTATCTTGAATTTCTTCACAGCAAACTGCAGCTCAGCACTCCTAAATGACTGCCAGATCTCACCATATGCAACACAGCGTTTTGGTCTTGGGAAAGGAATCATTTTGGGGCATTTGGTCAGCACATTGTCTCCCAATGATAGGCAATGACAAGCAAACGGTAGAAACAAACCACCATTTTAACTGAAAATGGGTGGTTCTGACAAAAGGGATGAGAATCCCACGTTTCCCCATGCCAAAACTCTTCCAAGCAGAATATCTCTCTTTCACGTGGAAGTTACCTGCATGAAGCTTCCAGCCTCCAGAGGAGGGCTTACCCACAGCTTTTCCTACAGGGAGAAGGTTGATTTCTCACACTTAGCTTGATAGTGGTACAGCGTTCATTTTCAGAGGCCTCACTTCCCACAGTTTGAGTCCCAGTCTCCTCAAAACATAGTATCTAATTCTTACTACCTCTGATGCTCAGGTTCTGAAACATTAGGTGCGTGTACTGCAAAATATTACTTTATTCATTTAAATATTGAAAGCATAATGTCAAAGCAGGTAAAGGGCACGGTGCTAAGTTCCCAAGCTCAAACAACACACAAGCTGAGTTGCTGTTCCACACTCCAAGCAAACAAACAGAAAAGCATCAGCTGCACAGCCAACTGCTGCGCTGTAATATGACTCTATTGCCAAAACCCCAATGCTCATACAGTGTTGTGTGGTTTCCAGCAGCATTATCATAGCCAACAGATACCATATAATCCTTCCTCCTCTTGCTGAACAATCCCTAAGTCTAGATCAATACAATTCTGCTTCATTGAACCCTTAATATTGGACGCAGAAGTTGTAGGAAGGGCCTGCAGGAAAGGCACACCTTCTGCTCCGGCTCTGGGTAGAACAGCTTTTGGTTACCATGGGAACACATCTTCCTGCAGTTCTGCAGTCTCCAGTCACCAGGATGAGTTCACTCCAGCACCCCGAAGCAATTCTGGCTTTGAACACTTCACCCTTTCCTCTAATGAGTGCACACACAGGTGTGCAAGCACACACACACACACAGACTAAGAGCACTTGACTTCTGCTTCTGCTCACGCAAGACAGGCTGCCTTCTTTTACTTCAGCTTTTCCTCTGGCAGTTCATCTCAGGGACCTGGAGAATTAGCTCAGGTCCCTTGAGGGTATCAGAAAGATTTACCGTTCCCAGTGTGACAGTGCTTCTGCTGCCTTTTGCCACTGTTCTCGGGTTCTGCTTTACATCTAACTCCAGCTTCGTTATCATTTGTCAGCAGAATTTGCTTGTGCAGAGTTAAATGTTGCCTGCTGATCCCTTTCAATCTCCCGGCCACAGATGGGAGCTGCCAGAGCCCATCATCCGTTACAGAAATTACTGCAGCATTTGGGGTTTGTGGGTTTTGGGGGGGTTGTTTGCTTGCTTGTTTTGGCACCACTGACATACATCAGCCTTCAGATCTGAGCCCCTGGCCGTCCCCCCGAAGCAGGAATAATACAAGCACAGACATGACCAGACTGCCAAAGGGAACCATGGAAAATGCAGCACTCTGAACAGCTCAACTCTTGTGCTGCTGGATGGAGAGGCGGAAATAAAACAGAAGCAAAGCTGAGCACAATATGAAGGAAAGTCTCTTAGAAAATGGTTTGCATTTTAACCATCTGATTTTAGCTTAAGGACACTAATCACAGCTTCTCCAGAGGAAGGGCTTAAAATGCTAGCTAAGGAAGCGCAGCTGGATAGGACTTCTTACACATTCCCACCTTCTCTTGCAAAAGAGCCAGACACTTTCCTGACCATCATCATAAGAACATGAATCATTTTTTATTTCCTAGACCACTCGAGCAAACTTATTGCATCTGGGAGTAGCAACTCTCCTCTGACAGTCAAGTATTAAAGGAAAAATAAATAAAGTTTTTAAATTCACACAATCTTCTGCTTCAAACACACATCAAATCCTACTTGGAAATGTGGATGCTTCATCCGGTAGCTCAGAAACATGCTGTAGGGAAGAAGAGGTTATCTGTGGCACAGTTTATTGAGGACTGTCCATCACAAATTGCATTAAGCTATTTGGCAAGGGAAGAAGAGATGGCCCATGCTTCCAGTTGTTCCTCACAATGAAAGTTTTACATTGTGCCAGACTGAAATTAAGTGCAGGGAGAGAAAAGAAAACTTTTCAGGGAATCCTTACAGAAAGTGATTATTTAGTATCGATAATTGTAGTGATTTATAGCAGACCAACTATCAATCTCCAAGCCTGCAAACGTGCAACTTACTAAGCGAGAAAGTCTGATCTTAGACAACAAGGAGAGCAACAACTGAGGGAAGATTCCTGTATTCATAAACTGATGCCAGTATTAGCATCATCAGTCTGTGACTTTTATCTCCAGGCCTCCGTGCACATTACCAACATGAATTAGCCTTGGGAGATACCCATTTGATGGGCATGAAGCAATTATGCCTACTTTATGGGTACACAGCAGCGAAAGGGCACACTCAGGATCAAAGAAGAGTTCTGGTATACAGCCACCAAATCTGTCCAGCAACTCATTTCTGTTCCATCGGTAATGCATTTCACCATTATTTATTAGACAAATTCTAGTGCTTCGGTGGACCGTCAGACCGAAATTTAGAAAATTTGGTATTTCCCACAGTTACGAACTGAAAAGCATTAGAGTCAATCTATGCAAATATGCCATCAAACAGCAAGTCTCAGAAACAGCATTCGAAGCTTTAGAAATTTGATTTTCCCACAATTGCAGTCAACAGGTATCTGCATTTAATGAAGAACACCTCATGCAAGTTATAACCACAGAGTCCTCATTCTCTTTCTAATCTACAGTCATCAAATAGTGCAGTGAGACCACAACCCATCAACACCATTACAAAACTCAGTTTTGTATACATGATTGGCAATACACCATGGTTGAGAGAAGATAGGAGAGTCACCATAGCATCAGATGAAGGAGAAATGAGCCTAAATACAAGATTTGGACTTGGCACAGGCACGAAGGCAAATTCTGATCAGAGTATCAGGTAAACGTAGGCATTTCCTTCTTATGCAAAGGAAAGAGAGAGCAGCAATCAGGACACTCAAATGCATGATACTTTCAGTTCTGCCACTTGTGGTATGTTCCACTCATATAAGCTCCATACTTGTGTTAGTTCCTCCGATAATAAAAATGACAGGAACAACCCTTTTCCAAGTCCACTCTCCTGTACCGTTCCAGTTCCTTTGCCATCCAGTCACTCAATTATATACAGAGCTGCAAGAATGAAAGATTTCTCTTTTTTGAAAGTGATGTATCCAGTAATCAAACTGAGAATTCTACTCAAAGATGTTCTTTCTTGTTTTCTTTTTTACTATTATTATTTTTGTGAAGTTGACAGAATGATTGCTTTATTATTATTAACTTCAGAAACCCAGATCATTTTCCAAAGATTCAGGTGAATTCAGAGGTAAAGATACCACTTATAAACAAAACAGAAAATGCAATTTACTGAGATCTCCTCTCACACTGTTTTTCTTAGATAAAACTGAATAAATTTGTGGATCAGACCAGCAGCTCCACTTCAAAAGCTTCATTTTCACCATCTTTTTAAGCTTGAGAAATTCACTAATGGTTTCTGCTCAGTTTTACCTTCCTACTTAGGCAGAAGACAAATCAGCATTTAATTAGGTGCATACAACTGTGAGCTACTATGTAGTCACACCATGTGGAGATTTAGAGTATTTAAGAGTATCTTAATGCATCACAGCTTCTCAAAGCTTAGATAACCTTAGATTAGTAACACTTCAAAGATGCAAATGCATGACATGCCACAGAACTCCTTCCACAAATATAGCCTGCAAGCACCAAATAACAGGACCTCAGGTACATTTGAAGGTATACGAGTATAGAAAGCATTCTTTTACATGGCAAGTTGGAGGACTGGACTATGTTATGCATACAGAGCAGCTTTCTTTGATCCTACAATTGCATCCCCCATTTTGCTTCCCACCTTGGGACCATCAGTGACTCAGCTCACTTGGCAGAACGTATCTGGCATGGTGGCACCATGCCATGGGGCTCAAGGGCACACGGTGCTGAACCTCTGCTGCCCCTTCCCCCCAAACAGAGAAGTACAGCAGGGAGGCAAAGGGACACAGAGAGTAGCAGGCACTTCCAGGATCTTCCTGCAGCTCTGTGTGTGGCTGGATTTTAGAAAATGAAAGCCACGCTTGGCTTTGTATCATCATCTTCTACACAAGTCACGCACAAACAAGGGAACAAAAAAGATGTGTTTGCCACAATTCCATTAGAAACACAAAGACATTGTTTTGGTGGATAATTTGTTTGCTTAGGAAGCTCAGCTCAAATGCAGGAGTAGCACTGTTAAGTCCTGCAATTGATTTAAGCAGAAAAAAAGCCTCCTATTCAACATTATGTTGACAAAGGCGCAAAGATCATGGGCTTAATTTTTAACATCATACTGAACTGAACCTAATTTGCCCATGTAAATACTTCATTTTCTCGTGCAAGGTAATTTAAACCAGAAGATAGGACCTCCCCTAAGATTACTGCATTCAAAAGCAGTCGCACCCACAACAGATACTCATCCTGCATGGAAAAAGGACTTGCACCAGTTCTCCCAAAGTTCTGTCTGTGAATAGATAGCATACATTGATTTTACTTTGCTTATCTTGTGGCTTGGGTGACATGTTACGTATGCATATCTCACATTGTTCATTTTTTATATTATTTCTAGATAAAAGCCAATGAAACCCAGAAAAACAAGCACAAACAATTGCTTGGAAGTTGTTAGAGCTATATGGAAGAGCAGTCACATCTGTGCTGCATAAGGACGTGTTGGAAGGCCAAGATACAATTATCTCATTGGTGATTTAAACATAGCTTTAGCCAGAGAGATTTCATCTTCACCCATGCTGCAAATTGACTTAATTTTTCAGCATGCCAAGGGGCAATTTGTTCTGGTAACATCAGCTGCAGCTTCACAGTATTACCATCTACCGTTCAGAAGAACGCTGAAAAATGCATTATTCACCCTAACTTTAACAACTGCTTCGTTCTCAAATCAAGCAAACAATATTAACCCTAAATTATTCTGCATAAGGAGTGGTCTGAAATAGGGATGAAGTTAGTATTTACTCCAGTGAAAAACTAAGCATCTGCTTAGACACACAATTCAGTGACAGGTTTTTTCCTCCAAGAGTGAGAAATGCTGAGCTGTGAATGCGGACAGTTTTGCAAAGGGACTGCTCAGCTAAAAAAGCACCGGCGCAGCCCACGCAGGATACAGCAAGGGAGTGTTTGTTTAACAGAACTGCTAAAGCAGTTGGCAGGTACTGCCACATACACAGCAGAAAGCCATGGGGAGCATGGAAAAGCTCCAGCCTGTACCACTCCCTGGGATAATGCCACATCCACAGGGACAAAGATACTCCATGTCTACAAACTGCCTCCTGTCTCCATGCTGCTGGGCACTTCACAACCCCTAGACTGACTACAAAGAAAAAAAAAACATGCTCTCCCAATTTTGCATTACTTTGTGGGAGCGATGAGGGAGGGAAGTGCCTGTGCTCTAGCTGCACAACCACTTGGTGTGTGCATGCAAAGCCAGCTCGTCTGCACTTCTGAAGGCAACTTCAGAACAAATGAGTTCATTGAAAGTTCCATGAAAAAAAAAAAAAAAAAAAAACAAACAAACAAACAAACAAAAAAACAATCCTGAAGTAGTTTCCAAATTCTGTTTTGTTTTGTGGCAACCCAGACCCCAAAGCACAACTTCTTAATGGGTATTTTCTTCATGCTTTTCTTGCAGTTACCCATCTCAACTCTTTAAGTTCTGTATTTTTCTTGCTTTCTCAAAGCGTATTTATAAATGATAGCATAGCCCTCAAGTACATGTGATGAGCTAAGATCACTGAGCTTTACACAAAACAGCTAATATTTCCACCGGGAGACACATGAATATCTTAGAAATACATTGGAAAGTTACTCTTAATGCACTCTTTTCCTCTGATGAAACCATATGTTCCTCTGCAGGCATCACGTAGCATCTAATGAGCCTGAAAAGGGCCAGGTCCTCTTCTGCACAGTCTGTTTTTATAGACACCTTCATCTGAGAAGAAGGGGAATTAATTCTAACAGAATTTCACTAATAATGAGAGGTCAATTCAATGCAAAGAAGCCACGCAAACAACCCGAGGACTACTTCATTCAAGTGAAGTGTTTCTATTCCCTAGCAGAGCGCCCTATCAGTCCCGTGTCCCATGCTGTGGTTGTAATATCGGTACTACGGCACGACTCTCAAGACAGAAGAACAAGATATAATCTAAGAAAACTACAAAGATGTTTCTCTTTAAGCTTTGGCTAATGACAGAAAGTAGTATTCTGAGCCAGTGACAGTCTTCTCTGGACCTATGAACATGTAAGTGTGAGCAGAAAGCCCTGCCTCCATAACATTATAGTCTAAGAACCTCTCTATGAAGCATCTTTGCTTCCAGCAACCATCTAAGCAACCATCTAACTACTACCAGCAACCATCTAAGCACACCCTACATAAACCTCAGTTATTTCCTCAAATCCCTGGCTCTACACTGGGGTTAAGGAATGATGTTGGCAGTTTGACACTGGGTTTCCAGCTGTACACGGTGAGTTGAAAGGATGCAGGTCCAGCTGCTTGTGTGCCTCTCATGAGTGGGGTACAACCCCAAAGGGCCACAGGACCATGCGGATGGCATCCAAATGCAAATCCCCTCCGGGAACACACGTGCACAGGAACATTCAGTCATAGACAACTGCATCATTAATGCAAGTCACCCATACTATGATGAACTGTCATTTTAGCGTGGCTGTTTGCAATGCAATCTTGGCCTGTGATTGGAGTGGGAGTAGAGGTGAGAGTCTGAGTGACAGGTACAGTCAGAATACAGAATACAGAAATAAAGCCACAAACTAAGCAGTGATGAGGCTGCCCATCAGTGAAAAAGGTCTTTGAGTAGAGTCTAGAGAGCTGCAGTAACCATTCAGCAGTAAACAGATGACCTGGAAAACATTCCTCAAGTTCCCTTTTATGTATGCTTTGCCAACATTTGTTTTACTCCATATTCAGAAAGAGTTTATCCACTACACCAAGAACATAAGACTATTCAAGTGCAAATTGAAGAGAAAGTACTCGTTGTGCATCCATGACAAGGCCCCTAGCTAGCACAATGTGAGCCCATATTACCCATCATTACTCATCACAGGCTGAGATGTAATTGTGCTATCGACTGTGATGCCTTTCTCTCATCATCATATTACAGGATGCTTGAGAGACACTGTAGTACAAAATAGTAAGAGAACAACAGTACAATATATGCTCCACTAAGCATTGGGCATCTCGTGCCAGGGACTGCTGTCTCAGTCTGTTCCCTTTGCTTTCCCAGCTTTCATGTGACCTTTTTGCTTATCCCAATTTCAGCATTTCCAGGGTTATTCCTCCCTGGAAGGTTTATCTACACAAAGCCTTTATTTTGGAACGAGGCATAGCTTTAAAGGACAATGCCCGTTTTAGAATACAAAACAGAAAATAATATTACTTTTACAAACTAGTCTTTTTTTTTCTTTTTTTCTTTTTTTTTTTTTTTTTTTTTTTTTTTTTTTTTTCAAAGAACTAACTTGAGTCACCTTCATAGAATCAAAAAATGATTGAGCTGGAATGGACCTGTTAACCTTTTCCAACCTGTTGCTGTGGGCTGGTTGCCACCCACAACATCAGGTGGCCCAAGGCTCCATCCAACCCGGACTAGAGCACCCACAGGGATGCAGCACCCAAAGCTTCTTTAACCAGTTCCAGTGCCTCTCTTAGAGCTTACTGTTGCAATGAGAAATCTCACCAGCTACAATGACTTGTCACCAGCCCTGTCCTGAACATCCCAGGAGGAACCTGCATGAGCACAGCACTGGTGATGAGCACTGCGTCTAGCAGAGGCTGTATCATCTCTCAGTATCTTATCCCCATGAGAATATGCAGTGCTGCTCTGCTTCCCTTTATTATCTTTTTGCTGATTGCTGCTAATGGTAATTTTAGTTTGCACTGAGTCACAGCTAGACTGGTATCCTGTGATGTTTACAGTCTCCTGCATTGTATATTTGGAAATGCTAATAAAAATAATTTCTGAAAGGGAGAAACGAATTGCTATTCAAACTGCTCACAGAGCATGAAGAAAAAACATCATCTTGAAAAGATTAGCTGTGGATCTCTAACATTATCCTTTAATTATTATCGAGCAGCACTGTCACAGGCTCTCACTGGAGAAAATCCATCTGAGGCTCCCAAGTTCCCAAGCCACTGTTTAGATTTGAAGTTCCACCAAAGGTAGGGTTTGAATCTGTCCCCAGTACTGAATGCGATCACTACATTAATTAAAATGTAACATGTCATACAACTCATTTTAAACCTGCTAACACAAGATGAACTCCTTTTACCTTTCCTGTGCACAAGGATGCACTCTGCTATCGCAGACAAGGCTTTCACAAATGTTTTGTACAGAAATTGATGGCATTCTGCAGCATTATACTTTATACTGGGAATGAAATAAGGGCAGGATATCATTCCATATCCATCAAGAGGAATGGCTCAGAAATCAGTTTAAGGACAGGATAAACCAAAGGGACTTTTTATCAGCTGCTGACACTCCTGCTTGTGTTCAGACCTTTGAGCTTTTCCAAATTATGACAAACTTGCAAAGATGTCTAATGGCCTACAGCAGAGTTCAGATGCCATATTGCATTATGGATTCTAGATGTACAACAAAGTCAGTGCACTCTGAAGGTTTTATGCTGGAGAGATCCTGCTGCAGCCACAAAGGGAATTAGGGCATTTACAGCTCTTTGCAGCAGTTTGAGACTGGAGTAGTGTCAAAGGGCAATGATTTCCTCTGAAACACCTGACAAAACGGCACTTAAAAACACAATGCAGAGTGCTCAGGCTCATTTAGTCTGATACTCAAAGGACAACATGAACATACAAACTATTATAATTCATGTGCATCAGGGAACACAGTTACACCTGTCTAGGCAAATCTGGCGAAGTGTAACATGAGCAAGTATACACTTAACAAGATTTACTGTTAATATGGTTAAAAACAGAAATAGCAAAACCAGCCCCAGAAAATCTTGAGCCTGTTGAGTCAGACATTCTCATTCTGATTCAGTCAGAATCGGAGCACCTTGAAGCCCACTCTCCCAAGTCTACCAAGCCAATCCTAGCTGCCCACAGAACCTGGAAGTTACACATTCAGCAAAATAAGACCAAAAAAATTACACCAAAAAGGCTATGACTAAGTAGAGACAGGCATCTGGAATGGGCCCACTTGGACGTATTAAACTGTCATTGAGGTTCCTTTGGTTACAACCCTGACTGCTGGCTTTTCCTGGGAGAGAGCTGCCAGCAAAACCCTCAAACACCAGCGCTGCTCTCCTATGGCCAGGAGGAGCAAGGAGCAGAACACTAACAGTTCTGAGCCTTTAACAAGGCTTCCATATGCTCATGGAGTTCACCTGCCCAAAGCTGTTACTGTCCCCAAGCTATTTCAGACTTACAGACTTTTGTCTATGAACTTTTGCTAGCTCAACCAGCTGAAAGGCTTGAAAAAAAGAGATTTAAATTGGATTAGGAATCGAGCTCAGTGTATACTCCAAGTACCTTTTCTAAATGAAGAGAATGATTTTTAACAGTAACATTTTTCTAGAGATCATCCAACAGAACAGAAAATCATTCAGGAAAGCTTGAAAGTGAAGTCTGCCCTGATATCAAACTGAATTTTAATTCATTTACATGCAACATGTAGCTGCAGTAGTTTGCCCACATAAAAATGGCTAACCAGATTACTGGAGTAGCAACACACTGAAAGTTAAATTGATTTCTCAAAGATATCAAACATCATTTTCTAAACAATAAAAAGACCAAAGCTTTCATCTTCAGAAGTTACATACATCTCCAGAGAGAGAAAAGGACATTTCTGATGAGAAAGATAAAGGGGTGCAGTAAGCTGTCAGAAGTTCTTTTGATATCAAAACAGATTGGTGATGTTTGACCTTAGCAGCGCAGATCAATTAAGAAATGAAAGCACTTTGAAGAATCCTTTTAAAATCATGGACCCATGAGAAATCATAAGAAGTTTCAGCGGTGAAACTACCTGACATCTTGAAGGTGGTAATTTTGCATTCTCATTCAAACTGACAAGCAGCATTATATTCCTAATATTTGAATGCATTAAGGCATAAATTGGACAGGGTGCAAAAGGAATGAGGAACTACTAAATTACTTCTGAGAACCTCAGAGTTCGTACATTGTATGACTTCCAGGTTATCTCTGAAATGTAAAAATTTCACTCCCAAACACTGTTAGTAGTTCTCCACAAATGATACAACTCAATACAACAACCAACGTATACCCAAAATGCTGGCCTCACGCACATTAAGTCCTAGTCAGAGAGGTAGGCCACCAACATTGGACTAGTATTGTCTCCAAAGAAGTAAAAAAAAATTGCTTCAAGGTATCGGAGATCAAAAGAAAGATTAATCTGCCCTGCAATAGCTGGTAGGATTGTAAGACCTGTGAAATCTGGAGTGGTCTGTTTATTTTCATGCAGGACAAATGCTACAGTGGGAATAGCAGCGTTAAACCCCTGCTTGAAAATCATTCCTATCAATACATTTCCATCCAGACTGTTTTGAACAGCAGCTATCAACAGTAGGCCATGCAAAAGGCTGGAGTAGATTTTAATCCACAATCTTGCAGGAGCTCAAATCCATCCCTACTAGGGAAGGTTCAAGTTGGGTATCAGGAAAAGGTTCTGCACAAGAATATGCTATGTTTCTATGACTGTCTTCTGCCCTCCACTTTCATTCTTCTTTAAAACGGAGATAGCCACAGCTACAATCGAGCAGCTCTTAAATGCAGTGAGGAACAGGGCTGTTTTAAGCAGGTTTTCTTTGAGGCTAACCACTCTACTCTGGACTGCATAAGTTTGACAAAATTCATTTTTCCTAAGCATTTTCTGGAACACTTCATAAGGTAAAAATAATGAAGCATTACTCTGAGAAGCATTTTCTCCTGCATGTTAATGTACTTCCTTATAGCTCTGCCTTGTGAAGTTAAACATGCGCTCAGAACAGTCTGAGCTAAAGAAGCTTCCAATAGCTCATCAGCTCCAAGCAGACCTGGTGTCCATTCCTTCTGACAAAGCACCAGCCAGGCAGTGCCTTCATCGCATGGCATATGAAACGTCTGCTCAGCAAGGTCAAACTGCTCCTTCCACCTCTGTTATTTTGATAGCTCTCCAAGCAAAATTAACTGCTTTGTCACTATTCATTCCTACTGCCCCACAGACCACAGACTAAACCCAGCAATGTTGTTCCCCGTCCCTCCAGCACTTTCCATGGCAGCGCACTGTTTGTTCCCACACTTTATCAGCACGAGGCGGTGTTACGCCACTGCTGATGCAAACAGCTGGTCAGTTTTTAGGACGGGTGTCTGCATTATCATCTGCTGCTCCTGAGTAGTACATCTGATTGCCTTCACTCCTGCCGTCAGCAGAGCTACCCATCACGCAGCCCACACAAACTTCCACTAGAAACACACTGGCACAAATCAGATGGAAAAGCATTATGTCATAAGATAGACTAAGACACATCTCACAATATGTAAGAGACTATGTCTGAATAATGCATTTAGCCAGATGTTTTATGGCCTAATTTTCAGGGATCTTAATACCATCTGCATGTAAAATCTGTGTCTTGCAGGGAAGCTGCTAGCCAGGCTACGATCTTACTGCATGCTGCAGGACTGCAAAATAACAACAGTGCCTTCTGCAGTAAGTTGGAGCTTGGTATCTGTGCATGGTAGTGATGGGTTGACAGTTGGACTAGATGATCATAATGGTCTTTTCCAACCTTAATAGTTCTACGACCTATGGAAATATGGCTAATGGAGGAGAGGTAAGTCAGCAACAGGGATCAAAGTAACAACGGGATGCTTCAGTACTTGCTGAAGTTGAAGCTTGCTAATGTGAATTTACTTTCAAATTACAGCAGCTGAGGGAGCAGCCTAAAAGCTTTCCTTTTAAGCACAAAATAAAATATTTACCTGAAATGAGAACTTGTTTCTACTTCCATGAAATTTTCTGTTTCAAAACACATTAAAATATTCATCGTGGGAATCATCATCTTCGTTCTACTTGTAAGCCCCTGAATTAGACCTGTTTAATTGAAACTTCACACATTCGGAACTACCTCCACAGGAGATGGTTCCTTTAAAACAACAACAGAAAAATCAACATATAACCAAAAAAAAAAAAAGAAAAAAAAGAAAAAAAAAAGAAAAAACAGGTTGCCAGCCTAATTTCTCTTATGCAGTTAGAAGAGTACCAAAACTTGTTGAAGATATTACAGAAGCAGGTAAATGCTTAATAGCTACATTTTCTTTACAAAACCATGTTTTTTAATATTCACAATTAGCTGCAATCAAAGAGCCCTCACTAAGCTTGCTGGAAGCCGGAGCTCTCTAACTAGCCGGATACGTTCAGGGCCACGGCAAGGTTTGAATCAGCATTTCCAAGGCTGCCCTGGGACTTCCCTCGTTCCCAGCACAGGGTGCCCGGCTCCCATTATAGAGGCTGAGCAGAGCACAATCACACCACGTAACCCTGGATCAATAACTCATTCAAGCAGTGGATGAAATAGCACAGCAGGACATTGGCCGGAAGCCCCAGCAGAGGCCACAGAGGAGGATGCTTTTAGCACAGACTAACTCAAAACTCACAAAGGATGAGTTTGGCTGAGCTCCCCTGACATGAACAGGGCTCTATTAAATGAGGCTCTGGTTGAATATAGCAAAGTTATTAGAAGCACACACCATTGTAAACGAACAATCAAGAGAGTACAGAAGGTCTGATAATCCCAGATTTTAACTTTTTCTCCCTGCATTTCCAGTCTTGAAATTTCATAGGCTTGGGTTATCAAGAAAACTTAAAAAAAAAAAAAAAAAAAAAAAAACACTTTTAAAGGTACCAAATGTCATTTGCATTATGAGATTTCCATGGAAACCTTTAATGGGTTGCACAGCACAGTATGTTCTTTAAATGAGTTAAACTCATGAGAGACTGCACTTTGTCAGGAGACATGGATAGGCTTGTATTGCTGCTGGCAGCATTCTTAATACAAAACAGTGTCTTGCACTTTCCTTCAAGTGTGTTTATTCTACCTGTTTCTCTGAAAGAAAATGACCCCACAACATGGAGAACGGATATCGAGTGAGTTATGGCTGGCTAACACATTGGAAGTGCCCCATGCAGATGGGCTGCAGGACCACTTGGAAAGCCAACCTCCTGCACTACTGTGCTGGCCCACCTGTCCCTGAAAAAGTCCGGCGTTCTCATTAGCAAGACTGGACAAGGACCAAAGAGCCCAAAGCTGCAGGTCCAGTCACTGCAGGTCCAGGTTATCTCCTGTGGTGTCCCCTCTACCTGCAGATGGGTTCCTTGCTCCTCCATGTGCCCACCTTGCTGGGTCAATGGAATTTGCTTCAGCTGCCAGAGGGCTCCATTCAACATGTGTCACAAGCATTAGGAAAAAGTCATTAGTATAAATTACATTAGGAAGTATTGCTTTTCAGAAAGGGTGGTCAGGCACTGGAATGGACTGCCCAGGGAGGTGGTGGAATCACCGAGCCTGGGGGTGTTCAAGGAAAGGCTGGATGTTGTGTTGAGGGACATGGTTTAGTGGGAGCTATTGGGAATAGGTGAACGGTTGGACTGGGTGATCTTTTAGGTCTTTTCCAACCTTGGTGATTCTATGATTCTATGATTCTATGATTACAACAACAACTGCCAAGGACTGGAAGAAGCTTTGTATAGCTGCAACTGATAATTGTGCAATGCTGGCAAAACCGTATCAGAAAACAGATTATCATACACGCCCTAAAAAGAATCCTGTTCCACTTTCTTTTTTGCTTCAGATGGTGTGGAGAAACTGCAATTTCCAAAGCAGCAGGTACTTCTTCCCAACCACCTCTGCCATGTCTAGGCACACAAGCGCTCAGGAATCCCAAGGATTACCCGTTTGCTCTCCTAGCATATCCACCAGACACAAGATGCATGCTGTAACATACTGCACTTATACTTTCACCTGCTGTAAGCGAGGTAGTGAGTTTGCAACAAAAATAACTGGATATTGAGTATGGTTAAGCACTCTAACTTTTGCCACAGGGAGAAGAACACTTAAAACTGACAGGGAGATGGCTTTTACAAAAGCGACATCCTTAATGCTACTACTATTAGGAGAGGGATGTAATTAGTATTGCCAAGTAGTACTTGCTTCTTTCTTTAAAGCACTTTTTTCTTTTTCTCCAGTCTCCTGGTGAATATTTCTCTGAATTTGAATTAGAAGGGTGTGGAAGAGGGAAAGAGGGAAAGAAAATTAAAGAGAGAAAAAAGGATGCCATGATGTCAATAGGTCACTGCAGCACTGTCTTCTAGGTACAGGATGAACCACTGGGGTTCTTTCCATCCTGAAAAAAAGGCAGTGTTTGTAAATTCACTCCCTTCTAGCCTAATTCTATTCCTCTCTCTTTATGTCAAAGGCAAGTCCAAGCAGGAGCAGAGCTGGGTCAAAAATGCAAAAATGAGTATTTGAAGAACACTTCCATAAACACAAACACTGCCCCTCTAAAGTTGCTTTCAGCTACCTTTGAATCCTATCTAAATACCAATAGTATATTCTCACTAAGAACTACATCAGGAACGTTCCTTACCTAATAAATCATCACAAGCAGATCATTCAGGGCCAGAAGAACACACTATATAAATAAACAAAAAAAAGGTAAAGATGTTCCAGCAGCACGTCCAAAATGGCAGAGGGCTCAGTGGCAGATCTACCACTAGCAGAGATTTCTCCAGCCCCGGAAGATCATGCTCAGTCCCACGGTGCTCCATCAACATTGTGTGCTCTCTTCATTGATAAAAACATTAACAGCAACTTTACACTTTCTTCCTATGAAAATTAGAAAAGTTTCTTTCAATAGGAGTTTGGGCACCCAGGCAGAAAAATTATTTTTATCAAAGCTTGGGAAACCCACTCCTCCCTACACAGCCACACTGCTTAAGCTATAAAGACTTCAGGCTGGGGTACAGTCAGGATTATCTGAACATATGACAGCAGTGAATTCCTCAGTGCTCCGTCTCACCCACACAGGTTCAGTTAGCTCAGCTACACTCCCAAAACTACAGGCATAGATAACACCACGCAAGGAAGTACTCAAGAAAAAAAATCCATGTAGCTTTCTTGGTGGCAAAGCCAGGAGAGATTCCTAAAGAAAAAATGGCAGCAAGAAAGGAAGCCTGTAGGGACAGAGGGTTTTTCTCATCAGAGTTTGAGAGGATAGCATTTCAAAAGAGGACAGAGTTTAATCACGAAGTCCAGAATTGCAGCTGAGAAGATAAATCTACTGAATTTATACCACATGACTTTGGCAATAATGTGGCAGTCCACTCCTTGGATGCTTGTTCCTCTTCAGGATTCTTCCTTCTTAAGCAATAAATCCAGTGGGTCTGTGTGCTGGCAGAATCTCAGCTCTGGCATGTTTCTAGATAGAGCTGTGTTTGGGGCTTGTTTTCTCGCTGCCAACATGCTTGTGCTTCCAAGGGAGCCTTTGTAAACAAGATGTTAGAAACAGCTTTTGAGATAGTTTCCCCAGGTAAAAAGTGGCAAATATAAACCCAATGAGACACTGGAAAAAAAACAATCCACAAACAACAAGACAAAACAGGGACTACAAAAACCTTGCAGCACTGATTAAATTGTCCAGCAAGACAGAGGAGTCTGCTGTAAGATTTTCTCTGTATCTGTACATTATTCAAAGATTTTTGTAGATCAAGTGAATTTCATAATGAAAGAAGAGTCTGTAGAAGAAGCTGAGTAATTCTTTTTGATTCTCTGTATCTTACATATTATGTATTTAAAAGGAAAAAGCATGTGCATCTATTGCTTTTAAACTCCGTCATAGCAACATAAAGGCCACTAAAAACATACAACTACAACTTGCCTAGTGCAATAGGGTATTTCTTTGCATCTTCCCTTACCAAAGTTCAATCACTGTGAGTTCTGATCTCTCTGATCACAAGTTCCCTGTCTCATTTTGTTAAAAATAGCCCAATACAGCTTCACATGCTGGCACGTGCTTACACATGCCAAGGAGGCTCCCAGAAACTATTAAGTCCTTTTTGGTTCCCCATTAGCACTTGGAGCACACACATCCAATTCAGAGCAGCATGTATGAGATACTAAATGGGAACCCAGCACCTCCATTTGAAGTACAGCCATAGGAATTTGTTATTTGATTCTTCAACACCCTCAGTCAAAAGAACTCAGCTCTTCTTCCCTTCAGCCTACTTCATGCTACAAACTGGCTTTGATTCTGCAACAAGCGACCAGTTAAGACTAACCATGCATGAAAGACTGGATTTCTGAAAGAATGAGGACAAAGAATATTTGTTTTGCTTTACTCCTCTAGAAATAGCCTTCAACATCCAGACCATCCTCTAAACCTGATGAAGAGAGGAAAGTGCAAGGAACAATGGCAAGCAAACATGCAGCAGAACAAACCAGAGATCTTCACAGATCTTATTTTACATTTTTCTGCATCACATATTCTAACTGCATCCCTGCAGTATTGTATGCACACATACCGCATCAGCTCACTGGCCGGAAGAACCATTGGCATTTGGAGGCTGCTTATGTTTGGTATGATAGTAACTGCACCCTAAGTCACTCGTAAGCAAATCCACTTGACTCCATGACTTCAGTGTCATTGGCAAGAGGAGCACTCTGACATCCACTCTGGCATAGTAGTTAAAGGTTTGGTCTTGTAAACCTTCTTTCCTCAGAAGTGCAGCCTCCAGCAGAACACGCTACTGATGAGCACAAGAAGCCTTGCAGTACTTTTGCACTCAGCTGAGACTTGTCCTGTGGGAGTAGCTCTACTGCAAGCCAAAAATCTCATTGCACAGTCCTCAATCACATGTCTGGGCTTTCTTGCAAAACCACTCCATTTTGTAAACTTTGGAACGGAAACAATAGGAGCTAAATGCACGTTAACAAATCTGTTCTTTAAAAGCTACCTTGCTTAGGATGACACTGCAGAAAACTTACAACAGGGGAGCATTTGAAAGGACAGCACAGATCTTAACTGAGATACATGCACTGGCACAGCACGTATAGAACTCAACGTGCAATTCCATATTTGTTCAATGGAGGGCCTTTCTCTTCCTACCCATCCTTCTCCTGTCATAAGGCACCACTTAAAGCCTTACACAATAAAAAGTGAGGGATGCACCAGCTACTCTTACAGAGAACTGTTCATAAACAGGACCAGTTCTATTTTATGGCTTAAGAGCAAATAACAGAACGACTGTTCACCAAAGCACAAAAAAACCTATTAAAATGTTAAGCGCTTTTCATACCATAATTTTGACCTTTTCATTTTCCAATTATTTCTCTCGGCAACCAAAGAGATTTGTTTTATGACACTCATAATTTAGGGGACCTTGGCAAGTATGTACAGTACCTTTCACCACTGCCACCAAACAACTTGTTTTAAAGCAATAAATCAAGACATAACCATGCTCTGCTGATAAACAAAATTACTAGCAACACATGCACTGTAGCTTAAAGATACTGGTTAGTTGAGTAATTTAAGTCCTACTGCCACCTGAAAGAAACATTCATAAATACAAACAAAGCAGCAGTGATGTGTCGCACAAACATTGCTCATAATTTTACCACTCTCCCGTTGTCATTTGGAAGAACTTTCCTGGCAAGCAACAGTATACTTCACACAAAAGAAAAAAAAAGTAGAAAAGTAGTTTTATTATTCATCAGGACACAGCCTACTCCTTTCCTACCATTCGGCTTTTTTTTTTCAGCTGCTTGAACTTTGGCAAAGTAAATGCTTTCACAAATTGGCGCAAGGGTGTTGCAGTGTCCTTGACATCTCTGTAAGCCTGATGTCAAGGTCCAGTCCTGCAGATGCTTCCTCCTCTGTGCAATCTGAGCAAAGGAAACACAGCAGTGTACTGATGTAGGTACTTCAAATCACTGGCACCTGCATAAAGGGTTGGGGGAAAAAATCCACCACTGAATATACTGCCATGACTGAATGTATTTTGGGTGCCATCAGGATGCAGGGACTGCACCAACTCCCCATCCCTGCCTGCCTTCCCTGCATACCTCTCTTCCTTCAATACAAGGAGTGTGCCATTGAGCAGAGAGTGCAACAGCTGGAGCTGACCAGAAGGCCACTGAAAAGACTTCCATGTTTCATGACAAAATGAATATAAGTGTGATCATAAAAGGAGCATTTTTACATCTAAAAAATACTGCGAGAACCAGTTCATATTTTTATTTCCAATTGTAAGGACATTTAGTTTAATCTCCAAATCCAGAGCAGAGAGATTTTGCAGCAAAAGGCATGTTACTTCTGTGACAGAAAGTTCGTTTTTCTTCTTCCCAGACAAACATATTTCTCATCCTGATGCTTTCTGGGTACAGAAAGTGCAACAGAGACAGCCCAGAGATGTAGTGAAATTCCATAGGACCAAAGGAGCCACATCCTCTGCCTGCTGTGCAGCTCTGGGTGCAGTGAAGCCACCTCTGTAACTGCCCAGGAGCTGTCCCAGTATTTTGCTACCAGAAAACCAAAAACCACTGTAACAAATGTATTTCTAAGCAACTACTTTGACTGCAAAGAGAAAAACCACTATGAACAAAAGGATCAAGATTAACTTATTCATACAGAGGTTCAATTTCTGAACAGTAAAAACCGCCAGAATCTCTGAAGAGGTAATTAAAACCTGGGAATAACAGGTGTTGAAATAGTGGAAGCTACACATTTTTAACAGCACATGATAGATCTCAAACATAACCTTCATTTGTCTATGCCACTGTCTCCTCTCACCCATAAAACTAGGATTTAATCTTCCCTTGCAGAACTGATAAAAAAAAATGCATTGCCAGTTCCCACCTGTTCAGCATCCTACCTGCCTCGTCGCGACATAGGACACCTTTCTCCTGGTTTTCAGGATAAGCAGCTGATTTGTGAGATCCTGCCTCCCTCTGAACGTTGCCATCTTTAAAATTTATATTCACAGTTTGGGAAATGAATTACAGTTACACGGCCTGGAAGATTGCTTAGAATGAAATATCATACATCATTAAGTTTGCAATAGACCTCTAGGATCATCCAGTCCAACCATCAAGCCATTCTCACCATGCCCATTAAGTACTGACCTCAGTGCCACTTCTACATGTCTTTTGAACTCCTCCAGGGACAGTGATTTCATCACTTCCCTGGGCAAATATAAATATATTTTTGGAGAAATACATGCACTGGGGAGGGAGGTGATGCTTTGTTGTTAAAAACACATCTCCAGTGGAAGCAAGGCAAGGAAGCAGGAAGGCAACACATTTGTCCAGCATTTTTTGTTGACACCGAGATGACTTCGTTGACTCAGAACTCTGAATTCTGACATCCCCTTGTTACAAAAGAAGCATTTTCAGCCACATGTTATTTTTCTACAAGATTTTGACTCATTCTTCCAAACTTTAATTTAGAATCAATTGTTTGCTGTGTTATTTTCACACATAAAAGGCAGCAGTGCCTCTTACTACCCCACAGAGATTTTTAAAAGCCTCGAATTTACCTGCAGGATAAGTAGTTCCTTCACTTAAGGAGAGGACAGAGATGGGGAGGAGAAGCACAAAACACCTTCAATTTCCCCAATCACTTAGGCACTGGGGGTCTTTTTGCTTCAAGGAGTAATTCTGGGTTGCAAATTCAGGCAACTCAAAGGCCCAATAAAAGCACTTGATGTCACTTCTGAGCAGGTGGAAACTCTCATTTGAGTCCATTTGGAAATGAAATTATGCCCTCAATTCCATACTTGATAAAGATCACAGGTCAAATGACCACTGCTCAGCTGAGAGAGAAGAAATAGAAATCTATCAATAAATAAATATAACAGGTTTTCCAAGCTGTATAATTATGCTGTGATGCTGGAAACCAGAACTAAAAGGCTTTTTAGTACTCAATACTCTAATGCTGGGGTATGTACAGGTAGGTTTTTCATAAGGCAAGACCCACAACTCTACACAGACTTACTGTTAAGCAGTTCCATAAATTCACCAAGGTCAGTGCTGTGCCTTGGTATGAGCTGTCCTGACCCACCTGTGAATCAAGATCTTCCACAAGTACCTGCAGATAATGCTGGTTAGCAAATAAAGCATCGCCTCCAAGCTACAAGAGCTCCCATTGAACAAGTCTTTATCATGATGAGAAGGCACATACTGTCTAGAAACCTGCAGTCAGCAGAAGCAAAGACGTTACCCCCATTTGTATGCTGAACCGACAAGGCAGGTGACATCATCCACAAGCAGAGCAAAGATGGAATGAAATTTATTAAAATTAAAAATAATAAATACAAATGATATGAACAGTCCTGGATATGTAGCATTCCACCCTCTGCTATGAGGATCTCTACCATGAGAAGTGCCCCCATGTGCACTGATGTGGAGAAAAAAAAACTGAAAATCTGAAATGGTTCCAAGGAAAAATTATAAGAATGGTCTGGTCTTGAACAGACCTTAAGGAGGTCATTTATGCAGCTTAATGAAAGCAAGATGGGAAGGCAATTATTCATATACAAAAAGAGAACCGATGCCACAACACTTAGTCATGCAGATGAAAGCAAAACTTGTTCCAGTGATCAGGATTTGAGGAACAAGACATTTGAGCTGGAAACATAAGGCACCTTTTTACCACAAACGTGTAATGGCTTACTAAGGACAACAGTAATTAACTATTATTTAGGGCCCACTTTAATTAAGACTGAATATTGTTCATAAGGATCCTGTAATTTATCAGTATGCATCCCAGCTTAAGCAAGAATCAGTCGGAGGAGCCACAAAAGTATCACATACCAGGTAAAACTAAAACTACAAATTAATGTTTGCAGGGCTTTTGCACCCAGTCATATGCACTCATTCAAGACAAGCCACTCTCTGTGGATATGCAAACAGGCTGATACCATCCTCAGGCACATCCACTTCCCTGCGGAGAAGAGGGCTGCTGCACCAGGCTGAACGCTGGCATGCGCAGGGAAACCTGCCTGCACTGCCTTGAGATACCTGCTTCCTTCTGCACAGAGCTCTATTGCTCCTTCACCAGCAGCCCCAGAGCAAAGCACAGCTCTCTGTCCCATCAATGCTTGATTCCACTTTAACAGTAAGAAATATTGAGGGTTTCTACACATTTCTCATTTCATGGCTTATAAACCCCCTTTTTGTTTTCCATAATCAACCACTATACATGGCCCACAGCACCTCCCAGAAGCTAAGATGGAGAAATCTCATGGTTTTGAAGAGGAAAACAAAATCCCCTTCACCAACATTCCATGGTAAGAACAACTTCTAAAATCCATACCAAGACACAAAATAATGTACACCAGCTTTATACGAAGAGAAAGCCCAGGTTTGAAGTCTTCAGGATCTAGAATAAAGTATTTTTACTCATGTGGTACAAGTCTTTTCCTATGGGATATAACCGAACCAGGAAAAACTAGTGAGCTCAAGAAGTGATGACCAAATTCATAGAATGGTTTGGGTTGGGAGGCGCATTTAATATCACCTCGATCATCAAATGTAGCATTAAAGATACTCATTTCTAAGCACTGCATAAACTGCACATATCCACACAAAAAGCTAAATATGCAGTGATGGGGCTCATCTTCCTTTATTTATTTTATTTTATTATCAACCGTTCAGAACAAGCTATGCTGCAGTGACTTTGCTGCTGGCAAATAATATGCTACTCCTAAACCTTAGGCAATAAAAACTCTATACAGCACTGCTATTAAATTATCTCAAATTGCATTATCTTTAGGATGCTCTTAATGACTCCTTTGAAGTTGCCAAAGCTGGCTGAGAGCCAGCCACAGTGACACTGTAATTAAAAGAACAGATCCCTGAAAGCTGAAACACGGAGCAATACTCATCAAAAACTGAAGTAAAATGTCAGGGGAATTCAGGTGTTGACATTTTAAGTAAATCGTGACCTTCTCTTTGAAAACTTAATCAAATTGTTATATAGAACAGGTTCCCCGCTGAAACTTCAAGAGGTAACAGTAATTAAAAACCTTTTGAGAAAAATACCCAGCTCATCCAACATCAGAAGACTGCATTTAAAAATTTTTTTACGGTTAAATACGACAATTGGCTGGATCCTCCTGCTGCAGTAAGCTAGGTACTGCTTTCTGAGGCCTGAGCTTGTAGCAGCTGAAGAGTGATGCTGAACCATAGGGAAAATAAAGCCTGCACGTGTGCCAGAAGAGGACAGCAACTATGAAGAAGTGCTGGCAGTGTCACTGGGGCTGTGCTGTGCAGAGGTCCCACCTTACAGCTCTTCTAAGGGCACTGTCAAGGGGACTGGGCCCTTCTTTCTCCTGCTGCAGCTTGTGCCACTAAAAAATCTTAAAAAAAAAAAAAAAAAAAAAAGAAA